>NC_058389.1:1539993-1847991 GCF_019915245.1 Fusarium musae
AACTGCAGAATCTTATCGATAGTCATTGGGCCATCGGGAGTGCATGGGGTAATAAGGTACCTTTCTAGAATCTACGGAGTACTTGTAGGACTTTTCATCTGGAAGCTTGTGCGTTTCGCGCCAAAGCCACGTTATCTGGGATGTGAATCCTTCGACAGCCAGGGGCAGTCTCCGGAACGTGGGGAGATAGATACAACCGCCTAACTTAGGTAGATGAATGACAAACGGAGGAGGACCCGACGCCCCGATCGGTATATCTCAATTCAACGACCATATCGTTCAGGTAATCAGCCATGTCAACCATACCCTGTACCTACTTGCTGGGTTGATAATCATGATTTGTGATGATGAGTTGTTTTGATGGCAAATCGTTGACGATGCCAGTTGTCCAAAGTGGCGTTCTGTCAAAATTATACTACGGCCCGGCCCAATGCATATATTCCACGCATTCGCGTCAAATCGCCATCACACAACTACCAAGATCACACCCATAGATGTCCTGTCGTGGGAGGCCTGAATTTAAAAACAGGCCTATTCTCCTCGAATCGATCAAGCCAATTCCCGATAGATTTCTCATTCACTTCAACCTCGAGCCTGAGGATCGTGAGCAGAGCACACGACAGCACTTCTGCCTGCGCCCCGGCCTGTCGACTCATCCCCATTTCTACCTAAAGGAGGCGAAAATTTTCACTCCCAACTTCGCCTTTGCTGGATTTTTTTTTTATGAAGGCCACAGACACCTGTCGGCCGCCTGGAAGATACGCGCTTGAGGGCCTATTGGCCATGCACCAAACGTTGGTCGTCTCTGCCTGGACTTGGACCAGCATCATGCTTGTGCCGCTCTCCTTGATGCGAGCATTTGTTGATAGATGATATTCAATATCATCGTTTACACCAACGAGCTCCGAGAACACTGGCTCAGCTCTGAGGTTGGTTCATCCCGTGTCTTTGATCACTGAGAAAAAGGGGTAAACTCGCCCAACGTGTCTGGATTGGTGACATTCAATATTGGACCCAACGGAGCTGAAAAGACAAATTCAGGTTCTCACCACGCCTCACGGTAGATGATCTACGGCGTGAATGAGTCATGTGCGAATGAGTCTGGTGAGTATTGCATTTTTTGTACTTCAGCCTTGATTTCTGGCTCAGCGAAGCCTCGTGAATTGTCTGAGCTGGGAGACTTGTGAAGCATAGGCTCTGGTCATCGCAGACATGGACCAGGCTTCTATCTGAGCCACAAGCTGACGAAGAAATACGCTGAAGAGAAACCTCACATCGTACTCTGTAGAACTGCCATCCAGTCATTCCGAGATGAAGCTGGATGTCGAAACTGTAAATAGGACTTAGTCAGCGGTGGCTTCCAGTAGATCTTATATAAGTGTCCAAGATCCCACCAGGGCGAACCATCGTGGGTAGGTAGCCTTGAACAATTTCAGAGGGGTGATTTTCAAACCCCCCAACACTGATGACAGGGCTACTTTCACTGTATTTCAGGGTGCAGTGAATGAGCCGGGCGTGAGGCGTGTGTGCTGGCCCGTCGATTGGTCGAGTGGCCCCTTGAAGTTTCTGGTTCGCGCACCCTGTGGGAGACAGAATTTATATATCAGAGTGGCTTTTCTTCGATTTATATGATTTAATATTCAAAGATTTAGCTGCCACAATTGTGTCGATTTACTGGGGCCATTTTTATACCACCATTCAAATTTATTCTCCTTCCTGCGTCCTTGGCGAAAGTAGTATTCACTACTTTCGTCGTTGCATGGTTCTTACATTATCGCTGGCCAGTGGCACGTTCCCACGAAGCTAACCGCTTTACCCAATTATGCCTGCTTTGCAGTTCAAAGATTGATATACATACATACGTTATTGTGTTACGGAAACGCAGCAACTTGGCTGTGTTTTTGAAGGTCAACGAGGTATGTTTACTATTCCAGAATGAACGCGAGAAGCTAGGTTTCTTTGATGAGGGGCATTCGATACTAATTGGTGCCGCAGAGCCTCAAACGAGGCAACCGAGCGGGCGAACCAGGCAGCCTTTCGCACACCTCCTCTAGTCATATCGATATCACAAAATTTCGAATTGCATATTGTTTGTCTCCCACCATCTCAGATTGATTGAACACATCGGCAGGTAAGATAATGATCCCAGCCTTTTATCCGATGCTCTCAGCCGTGGTTTCCCTTTACCTATCTATATTTTTGCGAACCGTCAGCCCAAAGCCCAGCCCAGCCCAGCCCAGCCCAGCCATGGGAATTGTGGCTGCTTGCTTGGTTGGCCGCCCCCCTTCTAATCGAAGCTGCAAAACATGGAACCCCAACCCCCCCTTCCCTGGCTTGTCGAGCCAGAACCTTGGTGGATAACGTCAGGCAGCCTGAATGAGAATCAGGGCAACATTAGCACGCACCCGTCCTCCACTCTCTTGCTTCCTCCTTCTGATGCCCTGTCTCTCTCGTCTGGCTCTTATGCGTTGTATCCCTTGAGGGATCTGACCTTTGGCTTCTCCTTCTCTCTATCTCTTCCACAATCCCAGCATAATTATGGTTAACCGAATTCTGTACTGCAGAATTCTCTTCATTTGACAGTTGCTCACCATCTTCTCTAGCTCATTCTCTCTCTGTCCCTCTCCCTCACTTACAGGCACGCGCCGGTTGGGCTCGGCACGGTCTCCCATGCTTTGTCATAGCCTAACATGGCAGGCATTACGGACAAATGGGTCCAACATCTGAGGACTCGCGATCGCCAGGACAAGGCAGAGTCACACTCTTTTACGTGCGATATCTGCGGCGACGAAATCAAGACGTTAGAAACTTGGCTCGATCATGTCAAATCCGATCAGGAGCATCAGGAAAAGTGGCCGACGCTGGAAGCAGCGCAACTATCATACGTTCATAAGGGGTCAGTTCACTCCCCAGCTCGGTTCAGTGCTACCGCTGTACCTGCATTGCTAGCAATATACATACTCATTCATCTTGTTCTTGCAGATCGATTAGACCAACTAGTCAGGACTCCAATAGCAGGAAACGACGTGCAGACACCACCAATGGGACCGTAGGGGACCAGACCACAACGGTCACTGCAGTCGATCAAGACCGAGATGCCGAAGGCCACCAGGCAAAGCGTCGGTCGCCTGAGCCGAGCGCTCCAGGCCGTAGCCGTGCCCGTAATGACCACCGGAACGACTACGGGGGTCGGCCCCACCAGAACACATCAGGCCGTCAGCTCTGGACCTCCGATGATGGTGTTCAGCAAAAGTCACAGGGCCAGGGGCGAGCTGTCTCCCTTGGTTCGCCCAGGCAAGGGCCTACCAAGGCAAACAGACCTACACAGACAGCCACACAACAGGTCAACCGTCCTTCATCCAATGATGATGAGTCCACCTCCAAGATGATGCGTCAGCCAGAGACAAGACCCATCTCACAAGATCAGCTTGTCGCAGAGGTAAAAGGCATCTACGCAGGACTGGTCATGGTTGAGACAAAGTGCATCGAAGTTGACAATGCCCAATCATCCAACACCGATGCCAATTCAAAACTTAACAACGAACAATGGCAGGCATTGATTGCACTTCACCGCACCCTCCTCCATGAGCATCATGATTTCTTTCTTGCAAGCCAACACCCCTCTGCTAGCCCTGCTCTGCGAAGGTTAGCATCCAAGTATGCGATGCCTGCTCGTATGTGGCGACACGGCATTCACTCGTTTCTTGAGCTTCTCAGACATCGTCTCCCTGCCTCTCTAGAGCACATGCTCACTTTTCTGTACTTGGCTTACAGTATGATGGCCTTGCTATACGAAACTGTGCCTGCTTTTGAGGATACTTGGATCGAGTGTCTTGGAGACCTTGGTAGATATCGCATGGCCATTGAGGATGATGATATCAGAGACCGTGAGGTATGGACTGGCGTAAGTCGTCACTGGTACAGCAAAGCATCTGATAAGTCCCCTACTACGGGCAGACTTTATCACCATTTGGCCATCTTGGCCCGTCCCAATGCCTTGCAGCAGCTGTACTATTACACCAAGTCCCTCTGTGTTCCCATTCCCTTTTCAAGCGCACGAGAAAGTATAATGACGTTGTTTGATCCTGTGCTGAACAATAATACGGCCCGTCTTGCCCCCGTTGATGCTGCATTTGTGCGCGCTCATGCTATTCTCTTCTCTGGGAAGTCCCAAGACCAGCTGTCAGAGTCAACGGATAGCTTTATTGATTCACTTGATGGTCATATTGGTCGGGTAACTAAGCGATGGTTGGAATCAGGGTCAGTCGGCATTGAGAAGTTATTTGAACTAAACTGACTCCAGCAGATACTATATTGCCATTGCTCTGTCGTGTTCTCTACTCGGGTATGGTGCTGAGTCTAATGTTCTTATGCGGGCCATGTCTAAAAAGCCCGAAGAGACTGACGTCACTATGGATGGGAACACCATTTCCGAGGCCGCCCCTGATGAGACATTCAAGCTTGCGCTTGACTTTGCAACCCGGACGATTTCGCGAGTTCTTTATCGCTGGGGAGATACCAATACGTTACCCTTCGTGCATTCCATCCTGGTTTTCATGAACCACATGACACAGTATCCAGCGGCTATTTCCCATTTGGAGGGCGCATATCCCTGGAAACTAACTTCCATTATGCTGAACACCCTTTTGCTCTCCTGCGAGCCTGGGTATGAGATCCGTGGCCACTTCCGCCTGCCGGAAAAGGACCAGCTCCCGCGCCCATTGCCCGAGGACTTTGCCATGCGAGGCCTGCTCTATGCCGAGGATTACTTCCCCAACGACTGGTTCAGTAATGACAAGATAGACGAGGATGAGAAGTACTTTGAGTTACCATCTGTCTCCGAAGAGCGCAAGGACCGTATCCTTTCTCTTGGATACAAGATAGCATCCTCCGGCAACTGGCTTATCTGGAATGGAGAATCTCGCCAATTCGAGGTTCCTGAAAAGTATAACGTCAAGACAAACCTGGACAGCAGGCAAAAGGCCAACGCCGAGTGACAGGACACGCCCATATGAGCTCAATGCCTGCTAATCTGGCAGGGCACTTCCATGCGCACCCGTTGGTAAGCTAACAATGTTGGTATGGGAGTGTCCTGCCAGAACAGTTGAGAGATGCCGTGCCGGGCATTTTACTCCGACTCTTGACTGTCAGAGACAAGTATCGAGACCCCGGATAGGTATTGACCCATCCCCAGTATACTCCAAGTACTTAGCCAGGCCTGGGGGCGCCAACGTGGATGTCTCGGTTCGTGCCGTACCAAGTGGGACTTCGATGGAACCAGCCAGAACAATAGCTTGGAACCTGGATCTGGACCTGCCACCCTTCCCCTACATGGATGGATATCATCTTTCAACAACATATCCTACCAGTTCTATCACCGTATCGAATTCAACATGTTTATTGGTCAAATCTTGGACATTCAGAGGACTTTGTGATTATTTGACATGCGACTGGAGCCCGGAGCAGTTATTTCGGGTGTTCGAAAGGGGCAGAACCAAATGTCAACACGACGCTGGCTCTCACTACCCCGACCCTGTATTCATCTACATGGATACCGGTAACTACATGGTAACGCGCAAGAAATTGACCATCAAGACAGTAACACTATTTCTTCGGACAAGCGCCTCACATGATACGTTATACGTTCCCAGGGATTCTACCCGAGAAAGCCTCGGACCCAGCCGCTCTTTTGGTTCACTGACAATCCTGTCGTTCTTTCCGAGTGTTGTTGCTATTCATTATGGCTATTTTAATTTTCTTCTTTGTATGTACTTGCTACTCGTGTTTTAGCGCTCTGAGTGGGTTACCCAGATTGTATTTCTTTTATTGTGTTTGATATCGCTTTACATACATATGCAGCGACAATGGGTGGCAGTTTGTGAACTATTCAGGTGTTGGGGATTTATTAGAAAGAAGCAGTTGAAAGTATCGGAGTTATGAATAGATACCTAACATGGTAGAATGATACACGTTAATTGGTCAATCGGCCTACCTATTGTTAAACAACCAAGGCTGGCAATGAATTGCTTTGATGGCATCATCAACATCACATCACATCACAAAGCGTCAAAAAGAGCGGGAAGTGGAGTCCCCCGCGCTTCCCGCCCCCACATTTGGACACTTGCATTAGGCGTACCAAACTGTCGGGTCAGTTTGGGGGCCAAAAAATGCGACACTTGGCCAACATTTCAGGCCATCCATCTGCAGGCAGGATAACGTACCCAGAAAAAAAGGTACTGGGATCCTAGGCACTGGCAGTCGAAATATGTTTGATTTTCATGACGCATAAAATTTGGCTGCAGATTCAAGGTCTACTGTCGCGGATGATGCGGAATGGCTAGAAACGCGCCCATGGCATGATTTTGACGTTGCTAGTGTGTAGCTTGCATGGTGTAGGATGTTGAGGTGCGACGAATCGGGTAAATGGGAGGCCAGACGGCGTCATGCACTTGCTGATGGGCTGTCTAATGCATGTCCAGTTACAATTTGAGTTGCGCTGAAACGTGTGAGAGGAGCTGGCAGCTTGTTTTGGGTGGCATTGGGCATCACTGCGGGATATATGGATGAACCACTTGGATGAAGGATTGTGAGTGTATCAACGGTTTGACCAAGACTAGAGGTTATTAAATTTGTTTGATATTAAAAGGGCTCGGATATGCGGGAGTCAATAGTACATGTCTCGGATGGACAAATTTGGGTCAATAGCACTCTGACTATGCCAGACATGGACTGCGAGTTTTTGAGGCCTCGAGCCAGGGTTATAGTTGCATCTTGTAAAGTTGGAGGACTTGAAGTAACGTGGAACGATTTGGCGCGGCAATTGTTGTAACGCAGTGAGGACACCTGTAGTACCGGCAGTTGAGACATGATTCTTCCACATCCTGATGCTGTTCGCTTTGATAGAGTATCAACAGTATGAGAGTGTACATAGACGACAGATGACTTGATGCCTACAAATACACTATTATAGGCCCTGCACCATTACTCTAGCCTCCCTACAGTAATATACCTGGGGTAAATCCGCGTGGTAGGGGATTTGAGAGCGACGTGAAAAGGGTACATCCTGGATTTGCGTCTCCAAAACGAGGTAATTAGAGTTGACCAAAGAAGATACTCTTTTGGCATTAGTCAAGTTCAACCCCGCTGGGTCTTACCAAAAGCGAAGCAAAGGTATTCGCAAGATCAAGGCAAGAGAAAGAGGCCAGGGTATTGAGGTTCAAATTCAGCGAGGCCAGCGGCGGTCAATCAGGTCAATTAAGCCAATCGGATTAACGGCCCTCCGGGTTGAGAATTTGTGAACCCTTTCTGATTGGCCAGATTAAGCGCAAACTGCAAACTGGCAGAATCCCACCATCCTCTTGTCTATCTTGTGGGATATTGAACTGGCCTATCAAGTGGAAATGAATTAATCGAAGCTGGAATGCTTATTGTCACAAATCTGAGCTTTTTACAAGCCCTCCGTTTGAGACGGTACTAAAATGCAGTCGTAAAATATTCCGTGCATGGAGATCGAATAAAACCTCCCCTTAAAGACAAAAACATCCTTTTTCTGGCATTAGAGATAGCTTCGAGAGGAGAACAAGAAAGGTACCGAGCAAGAAAATCATAAGCTAAAGGGAGAGGGTTGCCTCGCCTGGGACGACAGCGTGTCAGCATCCGAGCTTTGTAAATGCTTCATTAAGATATCCTAGCATTTTCTTGGCAACTCGATTGTAGGAATATGGAAACTATACAATATACCGCTACTCAGACGTTATGAACTAAACCTGGAGGGTTTTTTTTTTTTTTTTTTTGGTTATGATGTGGTATGAAATAAAGAAAGAGTATCTATCTAGTCACGACTTTTTACTTATTTAGGAGAAGATAGAGAGTCGAATCTCTAGATACCAGGCTCAACCACAAAAACATTTAAACTCATGCATATCAGAACCACGAGAGTGCCAACTCTGAGATATGTTGAGATACTGCTGAGTACATTTGCGACTCATTTATAACATCAGTATGATCGCCATATCAAACTTACATAGACGTGAGTTAAAAGCCATATCGGGCACATCATTTAAGCGAGCTTGGCCGTTGTGTTCGGAAGATGGACCATCTTTGCCCTTGGTTTGGGGGCCACGCACCCGATATGTCATGGCATTCTACAGAGCTTCTAGAATTGTTCTAGAAAGATTCTAGAGCTATTGCTAGTGTCATGCCGTGATACCTTGATCCTGCAGTCGCCTTGATCCCTCAGGTATTCGGAACCCGGAAGCCCTCGTGTTTTCCACGAGTCGCAACGTGATGCCCGAGGTCCGAATCTGCATTAGCCGTGTCTTCTTCCGAGGTCGAATGCCAAGATTGTGAAAGTCTCCGAGTTGCCTGATCATCGCCAGATTCTGTACACAACGTCGCCGAACTCTTTGACACAGATGACACGACCCATGTTCTGGAGGTAGACGAGGCAGAGAAAGGCAACCGCCAATTTACGCGGAACAGGCACCAATACCCGCAGAGTATCCATGCGGATGCAGTGGCGGTTAGGCATGTGATTGATTGACTCCAAAGAAATGCTGGCAAATGGCGGTGGAGATTACGTCTATAGAGAGGCTGAGAGCAGCCATGCTGTTCGAGTATTACGTGTGAGTTCGGTTGCACGAAGCCCACCTCAGGCATTGTGAATTCAATTTACAAGCCCGTGTAAGTGAAGTGACAGTGTAGTCCTAGCGTTGAGGTAGCTAGCTCTCTGCCCCCAAATGGTTACCTAAATGCGGGGATTGCTCCGTTAGGGCTCTACCTGTAAGATTAAGATTACTGAACTGGACTGGACTGAACTGGACTGAACTGGACTGAGCGCTTGAGCCTTGAGCTCGTAGAATTGAGGCCTGTCAATAATGCATACTCCGTACAATGGCTGTTACTTAAAATGTCTGAGGCCGCCTGGCGCCTGCATTTGAGGATCTGGCACTCTGATGCCGGTCGAGCCTACATGGATACGTGTCAGCGTAGCACTCAAAGGCAACCGAAACCTACAGGAATAGCCAAGCATGGCAATGTCCTGCATAGATTAAACTACCTTACCTACCTTATGAGGGAGGATGCAGTGTAACTAGTTGACTTGACCTAACCCAAGGCCGGGTCGTGCCGCGTGACAATACACCAACCGCACAGGAAGTCAACTAACTGCAGCTGTTGAAGTGCCTTGGACGCTGTCTCACTAGATCCTTGTAATTGGGTGTTCGAGGGCACAGTAGCAGGCTTCACATGATTAAGGTATCGCTGATCTGCCGCTATCTGTACTCGACAGCCTCATTTCTGAACTCGGTGTAGACTCGAGGTCGAATGGGCAAGCTTCGTCTCATCCTTTCTGAAACCGGGTGATATCAGATGCGAATGCTTCGATCATTATGAGCCAAGTATTGCCCTTTTGCATTGAACTACTGCGCTGTCTTTTGCGTGGGGGATGGCATACATACCTGTCGTCGCCTTATAATATCATTTGTTGGTTCGCCCAAATGCGGCTCCGCTCTTTGACATCAACACAACAGCCAACAACAAACAACAAACAACCAACAACCAACACAATGAGGGGTATAGGAGGCAAGGGAGGATCAAGACCACACTCCCACTTTCACTCTCACTCTCACTCTCACTCTCACTCTGACTGTGCCGTGACTGTTACACTCCAACGTCTTTTTTACCCGTGAAACGAAGCATGGTTCATGCAGTTTCCCGGCGCTTGTGCCTGTATCACCTCCTGTGAATCCCCATCAATTATCGTGCGCAGTTGCACAAAGAAAACTGAGTCTCGACGTCTGTTCTCGTCGGAACACACACGCTCACCCTCTGAGTAACGCACCCACGCACTCAGAAACCAGTTATTTCTTCGGATTAGGCGAATTCGTCGGCGAACAAGCTCCGATACCGAATTGAAACCATATGATTTCAAGGCCGTGGATCTGCGGCTGAGATGCATGCGCAGTGGCTCTCTCTAACGCGGGCGCCTTATTCTGTTTCTCACCTCCCTTCTCGGGGACATGCTACTTCCTTGCCTCGTCCGAGCTTGCATCTACATACAACCAAGGACTTGCACTTTAACGCACTTGTCTGGACATGCTGGCTCTTTTTATCTTGAGGTACATGCGAGGCCCTGGAGAGCCGCATTGACACACGCAGGCCACAACCATGATCAAAGAGCATCAACTACCAATAAAAGCGAAAGGCAACGGGTTGCCTTCTCGTCAATCATAAGGTCCTACGTCATAGCACTCCTCAACAGATGCTTCTGTCTCCAGCTCCATGCACGAGGCAGAAACGAGCATGACATGGCGCCTATTGAGATAATGACTCGCCGAGTAATTCTCGGATGCTGTTTCGTATCGAGTTGCCCTATATGGAAGAATATCGTGAGGCAATTGCGGTATTTTGAAAAAGAAAACCAGAAAATCTCCATTGTAGTTCTGAAAATGACTCGAGCGTGATAGAAAAAAATCTCTCAACTAATCTGCTCAGATGGGGGCGGTGAGAGTCATTGCTGTGCATATGGGCTGAGAGGGTTCATCAGGTTGAAACAGAGTTCACTGCTGTCGTTTGAAATAGATGAATCATGTTGGTTCCGAAGCTTAGTTGTCTGTAGTTCTGTTGTAAACCTCAAGGCATTACCCCTTACCATTTGGCTCATCATGAGGCAGTCGTGGACCCCAACTTGTTATTTGCACACTTGTAAGAAGAAGGCTCTTCAGTCTTTTTTAAGACCCAGTTTGATCAAATATTACGTGTAGTAGCTAGGGGGTGTTGTCAAGATCGTGGTTGTGGTGGTTAGTGTTGAGTGTAACAATGGTCAGCTTCATCTTCTCATTAACTTTAATTCTATCATCCTTCGACCTGACCCTATCACTGCCCAAAGTCTTTCTAAATAGCATTCCATACCTCATAACCAACATTTGCTACATACAGAATCATGCTCAGCATCCACTTCATACGAACAATAGATTTCCTGGGCACAAGGCATTTCGATCACAAACAACCTAAGGTATCAATGAACAGATGTACTTCAACATAGCCTATGATCCATCATGCGTACATGTAGGTTCATGCTGCAATAGAGTTGACGTACCATACCAATATTGGACTTTCGGATGCTTCAGGCTGGATATAGGGATCTCAGACTGATTGGCCTTTGATTGGCCTCTGGCGATGGTTAGATGCCATCCCACTATATTTTCAAGCTAGCAAGGGATTTGGGGTTTAATTCTATTGATATTCATGTCTTTATATATATAAAATGAACAGTTCTGTTGATTCTCACCAGCGTAACTTAAACTTAACCAGAGCGTACAAGCCTAAATAGTTGCTGTAGAGCTATTTGACCTTTCATATCAAGAGATCTAATTCTAAACCAGAGTTTGATTTATATTTGTACTATCAGTTATGGTGTTTCATCGTTGTATGTGTTGAGCCTGTATATGTACAGCCTCTCCTCACTAAACAAGCCGTAACTCCCACATCAATCCACCATCAATAGTAAATAACATATTAAAAGATATCAAGCTCCTTTCTCTGCTCTTTTTCTTTGATTTATGATTGGTTTTAGTCGGGACAAGGCTGCGTAGGCCCTTGTTGTCTCGATCAGGCTGTAGGGCAAACAAGGCTCTCGGCTACCTACCAACAACACCAACCCCCTGATATGGCGACACAGCAGCCCAACAAAGCACATACGACCATAGCTCGAAGAAAATACGGGATCCCGTCTGCTCTCCCATAGTCAAGCTTCGAAGCGCTGGATTAGTAGTTGGGTCGGTGACGACCAGCGAATCCCCGGTGTTGTATGTTTTTTGCCTTTTGTTACAGTTACAGCGCCCCTTTTTGCGTGATACTCCCGCTGTCTATGGCTTACACACACACCTTTTGTATCAGCTGCATTATTGACTACAAGCGTAATTCAGTTTTCTTCATAGCTGCTTTGTACTCGCTCAACTTAGAGTGCACCTCGCTTAGCTTGTGGGGTTTTAGTTTGGTGCCACGGTGAACAATGGATGATCTCTTGATAACTTAGACACCACAGCTCTACCATTTCGGGACGTTTTGAAGGGCAAATGCTTCTAAGGGACATTCTCGGCCATACTAATCGGATTCTCGGATAATACGAGCCATCTATGTTGACCGGTCTGAGGGCTGTGAACCTCCAGCCGCTTGAGTCTCATCACAATATTATCGTCTGTTTTTTTACTTGTCTCTTTTTGATATATCTTCGTATGCTCGACCGAGCTCATGCACAGCTTCTCATGATCACGAAGGCTTCGTTCAGCCTTCAACGGCATATGCCGCTGGTCAGATCAGACTGCCTAAACGCACCAAAGCCATCCTGACTTCTTTCGTCTCGTGTCCCCCGGAGTCGCCGAGAACATAACAAGGCGTCAGAATCTCCTGCGTCCAAAGCATCATAGACTTCCTCTCTGGTGCCTGGTAAACGAAGTATGGGCTTATGAGAGACGCCACACATCTGAAAGTTGTTGGGCCAACCCGCCTCCCATATAAGACGCGTCCTGACCTGGCAGATCTGACGATGCTGTGCATTAGAGGAGCAAAAGTCCCATCTTTGATGCAGGTGTTGGGCGCCCCTAAGTTCTCGTGTCGCTGACTTAGGGTTTACTCTTCAGGCTCAATGTCCAGGTCGGGCCTATATCATATCGTAATAGCAAAGCCTCCCGCGCGGGAGGCTGAGGCTGGAAGTCAATCCAACCTTGATATCCTATTTCTATCTACTTTGAAGAGTGCGCGATATCTATTTTGTATGAGAATCAACATTGACGAGTCTGATCATTGACGCCCCAGCGTATCTGTGTGTCCAAACTTGACGTGATCTACTTAAACCACTTGTTGTCCCCAAGATCCTTTGCACAGAGTCAGCCAGCCACAACCATCCCTTTGACCGAAACTCTCACTTTACCTCGCCTAAAGGCTCGCGATCTTCTATACTGCCTCTCTATGACGCATACAGAACTTCTTGGTAGCTCGCCTGGATAACTGATATCGATTTACTCAAGCCTGGCATGAAGCTCTTCGCGCTTGGCATTGAGTCCTTCGCTTCAACCCACAGTGTACCTATTCTTTGAGACATACGGAATCTTCGGGTACTATTCCTCGAGCCCATGATGAAGCTGGCTATCAAGTACGTCTAGCAAACCATTCTCCCTGCATTGGGCGTTAACGTCTGTGGAAGCACACTTCGACTCCTTTTTGGTACAGATCCACCGACTTCACCTTTCTCCGACTTGGACTCGCTTGGCATCACTCAAAAGGTTATACACGCTTCAGTCGACGAGAAAGATGTTGTTTTACATTGTCACTTGCTGGAGCACTTCGTTTCAATTAAGCCCAAGATTGACATCTGGGCCGTGAGGCATATGATCGATCCAGCCGCAGCATGGACATGCTACATCAATATGGGCGTTCGCCGACTCCTAGATTGGTTCAAGGCGTCGCATGATGGCCACATTGACCTGAACAGAGACATTCCTCCCCTGGATGTTCTTCTCGTATGGCATGCGTTCTTGCAAGACCCAGTTGCATGGGGTGATTTTATTGAGGATTCTCAACTATTGTTTTCTCGGTGGAACCCTGACGAATTGGTGTGTATTACCAACTCCTCTGGTGCTCAAGAATTCAGCAATTAACTCTTCTTAGTTAAAAGCTCTTGACGGCAATAGGCATGGATCGTTCGAACCTTCGCCGGAGTGCATGGACAGGATCAACCGTGTGTACCATGAGGCAGAAACCTGCAGCCTCATGAGCATGTCTGTTGATTATGTCTTCTCCGTCAGCCCCAATGAAATGACTCAAGAAGTGATCCGACTTTTCTCTCAGAAGCGGCTGAACCATATCGCTATGACACCAAGAGGTCAACAGAGATTCTTTTACGACTTCCATAAAGCCGTCCAGCGTCAACTTGACCTCGCAGAACAAGATGTCAAGTTCTCTTGGCATCGCATATACGTGTCCCGTGAGGACAATGAGCGGGTGTTGAGGCCCGCCATCCAGCGCTACCGGAGGTTCTTCACTCTGGAGACGTTCAGAGAAGAGATCGGATACTGGCGGTTCGAATATCCAGATCATATTCGGTTTACCGATTTTGACATCCATCTCGTCTGGAGAACACACAAGCTCGCGCCCCAGAAATATGAACGGTTTTGTGTCAATTACTTTGGTGGCCTTGTATACATGATCCCAGACCCCCCTGATAACCAAGAGGTGAGGGTCTCCCACCGGAATAGTAAATATCAGATCTATGAGCACTTATTTGGCGAGGAGTATGCCTTGTGTCTCTGTTGGCCATGCGTCAAGGGAAGAATGGACAGTCCTGCAGGCTGGCGCTCTTTCAGGCGCCTCGCTAGGCCAGTGGTGAAGACACAGTTGGCGGCGGAGATGGACCGTCGCCGCGCCGCAGCTGTGAGCATTCCTCTGGACTTTGCTGAGAGGCAATGTCGCAAATGTGGCTCCCACCCCCGGAGACATTGTCGAAAGGAGGACATGATTGAAGCCTCAGCAACAAAGCCTATAACTCATGGACGCTCATTGTACGATCGCGTTCCGACGCCTAGAACATCAGTCACCTCTCCCTACACCCCAAGTCGGAACGATCCCTTTGCTGTTCCGTTCAGAGACCTAGGAATGTTTCCGTTTCGTTCTGAGATTCTGGACCAAACCCCTTCGCAGTCTCCTTCGCCTTCAGCAGCATCAGTTTCGGTGACTCTAGAGCCCACACAGAGAAACAGAAACATGGACCTGCGAACCTGTAGTCGAAGTCATAATTCTACCCCTGATCTCACCGTCGCATCTACGCAGTCAGGCGACAGCGATATCGAAATCGGTCCCAGTTACTATACCCTGACAAGGACCCTGAGCATGTACCAGATTTCTGCAGACGCGAGTGAACTCACTCCACGCGCCGACAACAGGAATGCCGATGCAACAACCGATGATCCACGATATGTATCTAATGTTCCAACATCAAATGGCCCAGAGCCCGGGGCGTGGTTAGCTGGTTAAAGTTGCAGCATGTTAGTTACCAGCTACGGCGGAGGCTATCGATGATGGACGTTTCACTAGCATTGCTGGGGACGGTAATTACCAAGAGGTTACTCCAGAGATAGACTTCAAGCTACCTTGTCTAAGTCGACGAGCTGGTCGCCCAATACAGCGCTTGTGTTTCTCCACCTTGGCCAGTTATGAGTGACCCGATATGAAACCTGAGAGGAACGTGAAATATTGACTGATTAGAGTGTTTGTCTCTGGCCACACGCATCGATGATTTAGAGTGAGGTCAGCCAGCTGCGTCTTGAATCTTGACTCGGTGGCTTCTTAGTGCCTTGGGCCAAAGTCTCGACTCGTGTTCATTTGCTTGTCCTTAACCTCGCATAAGACACAAGGTGCATTAGTGTAGGTTGGTATATGTGCTGTAACGTCTGGGGGGGCTATATCATAGCACTTTTCAAAACTTACAGGTCATTCGGGATCTACGTTGGTAGTCTCAAGGGGAATAATGGCGACTAGCCAACGGCGGCTAAAGCTATCCCCGCCCTTTCTCTCCCTCACAGCTCCATGTGATATCTGAGACATGCAGCACGCCGAGGGAGCAAACCACACACAAGAGCTGGGACTATCGATCGGTAGGGCACGGCCACCGGCATAAGGCCCGACCCATTGACGGAAACAAACACACACATAAACGTTTATGTATGTGTATGTACGAAGGTCAATGCGTGCGGTTGGTTGTGCAGAAGTCATGTATGTATCATATCAACCAACTCCCGAGGCCGGTAAAAAGCAATATTGTACATCCTCCACAATGACCTGTCCGTAAACTCCGTACTGGCACTTATTTTGTGGAATGTGCTGTTCCATTTGCTGCAGCTCGTCACTGATCCTCTCATTGTCAATGTTTTTCTTCTTACCACCTCTGACAGACTTTGTCTTTCTTCGTCCCTGGAATTAGTTATGTACCACATAGAGATACATCGAGAAAAAGCAATATGAAACGGTCGTACGATGGGGGCAAGCAACCGCATACGAACAGGGAGCAACATGGCCAACAAAAGTAAACCTAATTCAAGGCTTAGACTCGAACATGGGAGATTCGAAATTTTCTCATCGGGGTACCAATCGCCCTCCAAGCATGACTTGTTTCCTCTCAGCATCGAATATGACTTCGGCTCCAGTCATAGGCAAACATCTTCGGAATGCATTCAAGCCATGGCTGTGACGATCTACAGCTATGAATAGCAGTCGGCGCTAACATGTGTCAAGACGTTGCATCCGTTTAATACCATTCCGTTCTCCATCACCACATGCCACTGGAGTTGTCTTTGGATTGCACTCCACAGATGTTTGCCACGCCCTGCCATGAGGTGGCTGGCAAACAGTTTTCATCACGTTTGTCAAGATTGCATTGTCTCAAGACCATGTTTTTCGCGGAAAGGTTTTGACTGATAGTCACAAACAGCGTGGTAAGCCACATGGAAATAATCCCAGTCATAAGCAAGGGGGCACATTCAACGGTCCCGGAAGAATCCCGTTAACGGACCGTGGCAAGCGCCAAACTGATGTTCTCCCTTTGATGAATTGAGGCGTCAGCAACTGAAGTGATAAGGCTGTTGCTATAGCTGTTTTAGCTGTTTCCAATGAAACACATCGGGGGCCAGGACCGACATCCGCTGATCGTACACCAACTTATTCCGAGTCTGATAGTGCATGTTTTTCACTTTGTGTATCATGGACGATGGTAGATTGTAGTCAAAAGTACGAATACCTACTGTGGTCGCAGTCTTGTGAAACAACACCGCCCTAGGTTGTTGGTGGGTTTAGCTAATATCGAACAGGGTTATATGTCGGTCGCAAGCGATCTCCAGCAACGGGTTCCTCCAAAGCGCTTACTATTAGCAACTGGGGTGCTTGAAACAGTTTTCGTACAGAAATAGCTCAGCAACAAAACTCGTAGAGCTCCCTGGTATCGATGTTGCGTTGAGACTATCGAGTGGCTGCTGAGGGTGCGCATCATTGGGATTTGGGATGCCAGCATCGAGATTCGGTCCAACAAGACTGCAACGGTGTTGTCGACTGGCTATACCCCCAAGACTTGTTGGTGTCAGCAAGGAGGTATCTGAAATGTGACAGTATGTACTGAATTTCGGGGTGGCTCTACCCCCATGATCGTCCCTTGCCGCCCTTTTGAGTTGCCCTGTTGAGCCTGGCAGAGTTAACGTGTCTCCGCCACAGTGGTGCATCCGGAGATCATCCCAAACCACAGTGGAAACATCGCCTTTTCGCGTGTGGGTGATCAATTGCACATCTTGTGAGATGGTTGGCATCAAGATCAGGTAGTCGGACAACCATCTCCACGCGATCTTTCCTCCCTACGACACAACGGGCCGTAATCCTATTTAGCCGTCGAACTCGACTTGATTGCAACAGGCGCATGACTCTTCTCGCAACCCACAGCATTAATTTTGCGATGTCCTACTTGAGAAGGAGGACATGTTCTCGGCGAATCCTCAAGATTGCTTGCAGATCCTTTGAACGACATTTCACTAGAAGGATTTTGGTCTTTTGCAAGACTCGCGTGATAGTCCTTGTACATCTTTACTAGAGGTAGTTGAAAGGAGACATGGGGTTTGAACGACATAAATACAAATAGCCATGGGCTGAAACTGGCGTATATGAGGTTGCAATCGAACCTGTTTACTCTTGACAGCAACGCAGTGAGGTTTCTCGGTATGGGAGATGACGTGGAAGACGAATGGTATCCCCCAAACGTTTCTCTGGGTCACCCCCTGAACTGATCCTGATCCTGCGGCAAACGAGATCACAGCATGCTGCACGCCCGCTAGTGATGCTATGGTAAGCTCAACGGCCCGAGTTTGAGCATTTGGGGATTGGCAGCAAGGGCAACAACTGGACCAGTTGGAAGTGACTATTCTCAAACGAGAGAGCTCAGAAGAGCCTAATGCAATGTCCCCATTTGGTCAATCCATGAAGTTGACAGGACCAGTCCTTGACACTCACTCGCTCAAGAACGAATCACCACGCCAGCCAGTCGTGCATCCAAGGACAAGAACCGGAGGCTCTTCTTCGACAGATCCCGAGTCAGCAAAGCTGGGTTAAGGGTATGACGTCCCGACGATCCTTTAGGCGATGGACTGATTTGAGAAGAGACAGAGTACATGACGGGAAGTTCCGTTCATGGAGACCCTTGGAGAGAAAGGCTTATGTTGCGCTTTATAACATGAGACGAAGTCGATCAAGTTTCCTTTGACACGGACCAGAGTTACCCGAACAGGCAATCTTGTCGTGGTGTGGGGGGGAATAACGGTCGACGAGGTTAGGGGCGCCAGACTCTCGGGCAAGGGATCAAAAGCTGGCAGATGGTGAGAGCACGTCCTGTAGCCGCAACGCCAGCCATAACAAAAGTCCAAAACGGAATAAGCCGTTGTACAGGAAATGAATCTATTCTAGAATCGGGATTCTGCTCGCCAGAATGGAGTTAGTAAAGTGGATGAAGCCGAGCATCGTGAGGGTTCCAGCAAGGTCGGAGGATGCGGATGAGAGGCGTAGTTCATTTCTGACTTCGCCTTGCGTGCGAGCAAGCAAGCAAGCAACAGGGCCAAGTCAGGAACGCCAAGCGCTGTAGGTGATGTGATTAACGTATTTATGTATCCATAGCTCTGTCATCATATCTGACCATGGCTAGCAGGCACACGCAGACTGAGATAGAATGTACAGTACTTTGAGTTGGAAGGGGTCTCGCATTGTTGGCCCGTGATTAATCAACCTCGGCAGTCGTGCTAGCGCAGCCTGTTCAGATGCCAGAAACCAGAAGCCTAACCGAAGCCTTGGAGCGCAGTGCTAAAGCCGGTGACACTTTAGTGCTGTTAGCTGTGAGTCCTGTTAAGCCTCAACCCCAAAGACGCGCCCGCGTGTATTGGGGGAGGCTAGAGCAGGACAGAAAGCAGAACTTCCACCTTTGTCCAAGTCTAACTGAGACGCAAGAGATTAAAATCAGGCCACCATGACGAGTGGAGGTAAGGCGGACGGGGATGCGCCAGGGTGTGCAGCCCCCAACTCCAAATCAAGTCTAATCCACATCTCGCGTGGCCAGCGCCCTGGGATAACGAGGCAAGGGTATCCCCTGCTGATCGCCGCCATCTGTGAAGATCACTGGGAAATCCTCGTGGGATGGAGGTCCCAAACGAGATGTCTGGTTGATCTTTGGGGGGCACTGACCAATAACATCTCGGAAATATCCGTCAGGGTTGTTGATGCGAACGAGTTCATGAGTGGTTGCGCATTTTGGTCATATTTTGCGATGCCATGCAATTCCTCTTTGCCCAGATAGACGTTGAGGCTTGCTATACGTTGATCGGAAAAGTACGATGGTGTTTAGCGATCTCGATAGTGGCTGAGTGGTGCTTAGGTATTCTGCTGACTTGGATAGGTAGGTAGGTCAGCGGACGAGGCAGAGAGCGAGGCACATGATTTTCAAGGCTCGGACAATCCTGAATCATGCGGCTGAGTTCAGGCAGCATCGTAGCGCATGCCATGATTGATCAACTAACTGTGAGGCTGCTTTGAGGTCCGTGTTGATTGTGTCCCGAGCATCCATTTGCAACTGCCTGGGTTGACTCTGTAGTAGCTATCTGTGTCCTTCCTTCTCCAAGGAACATCCCCAAATGAGTTTTGATGAGGTAGGTGTAAGCCACCTCAGTCTTTGAGACAAGATCTGACTAATCACTCAGTAAACAAACTACTAACATACCTAGGTACTGGTCTCTTTTTCGCATCATGCGAAAGCGAACCCGAGCCGCAGGTGTCATTCATAAGACCGTCAACTAAGACAATTAATAAGCCTATTTAATTCCATTCCATTATATTCCCCGTACCACGCTTACTCTATCCCTCTAGACGTTTCAGGGCGTAAGTTCGCTTAACGTCCGGTTAAGACATGTGCCGACAACGCTGTCCTTAAGCATTGTAGGCGAGGTGTGGTGGCTGTCAAGTACCAGCGCCAACCTCCACTGCCAGGGCTCCTACTTTGATCCACTGAGAGCGGCATTTCTGCAAGCATCTCTTTCGGGCGGTGGTGGTGTTGATGATAATGGGAAAGAACTGACTGTCTAATGCATTTCCATGATTCAATACCCTATCCTCACGGGGCACTTTCCACAGTCCGGTCCAATGCTAATAAACTCCCTTGCATTGCATTGCGTCGCATCACATCTCACAATCACATCAGCTAATGCCCGTGTCTCAGGCTGAGGTAATCAATCACTTTTCCCTTCTCCTCCTGGAAGTCCCCTCCAAATTGAATCCTTTTCTTCGTCGCCAACATTGACTCTCTTGAACCTAGCATCTCTCGGCACGGCAGGGCAGCGCGTGGCAGGGCAGTGAGCTGAATTTCCCGATCGACAGATTTTCTTCAAGCCAAAAACCTTGTTCTCCTACCGACGAATTCTGGAAGTGACCCTAGCAACCTTGGCTAGAATCTCACCAATCAAGTCTCCCATAATCGAACCAGATTCCACCAACTTCATCATCCCGCTTTGCTTGCCGGTCGGCTGGTACCCAAGCTAATTTCGGTATATACGTAATCCGTGTGTCCTGTGCACGTTCATGTGAAACTAATGCGCTGGTCTGCTCATACTACCCGTCGATTAATAGCTCCCTTGGGCTCACCAAGCAAATGCCGAATGCGCCCCAAAGCCCCTTTCTAGTCCCTACAGCGGTTCTTCTGGTCTTTGGCCGATCAACCTACTGATTGCACTTGGAATAAGGATCAAGGTGGATTCATTTACATTACTCCCACTCGGTAGTGTTTCGATGCAAGACAAGGCTAACCGCGAACGTATTGACTTAGATCCCAAATACTTAGTCCGGTGAACCCGTTGTCATGTTCTTCCGCTGGCAAACTGGCTGTGTGACTTTCGACAACCTTCTGTTGCGATCATCTGCTCACTACCCAGAAACTAGAGCGCCTTGTGGCTGTTTTTAAACCGACCACATCAGTAACAAAAAGTGTTTCAGCTGTTACGTCACTGTCTAAGTTATGCCGACACCGCAATTCTCGCTATATTTCTGTGTTTATGCAATCGTAGCTGCTGCCTCTGAGAATATATGTCTGTTCAAACAGCTATTTGAAGCTTTGGGTTATGCAGTATCCGCCGCCTGGGAGTTGAAACTCCACAGGTCATTACGGAGCACAAGTTCGTGCACTTCATCTGGAGAATCAAAAGTTGGCAGACAACCACCCCACTGATCATTGGGCTATCCCACATCCCACACAGGCCAGGCCACTGACGGCTAAGCCGACTGTGCCTCAGAATTGCCGTCGCTGTGCAGATAAGTGTTGTTGTAGCCTGAGTTCGGTATACTAATAAATATCCAATACTGCGAAGACTAACGATGACATCGACAGGGTCTTCATGCGCTTAGGGAAGGCCCATCGCATATGCGTTTCATCGGCCAAGTAACTGACAGAACGAACAGTTAAGCAGATCCCTGGGCAGCCAAGATCAGCATATCTCAACTAACTACGGAGTATCGTCCACTGGGTTCTGGGACTCCCGGAGAACTACATACAAATCTGAGATAGATCATCTAGATCATCTCGGACTAGGGACGAAGTAAAAACGATCGAGGGTGCAGAGTACAGATGGGACGCAAAGCAAAATCACCACGCCTGTCACATCACGCATTTCATCCTAGGATTGTGTCGTAACAGGACCAATACGAGAAAGGCATGTGAGGATTCACGAGCCCGACCCTTCGAGTGTCTCTGCACTTCAGCGATCAGCTTGATAGGAACACGTTTGTTCCCAAACAATAACCTGGGTGACACTATTAAGCGGAGTTGTGGACGAATGCGTGAGAGTACATTTTGGTATGAAGCTTCATCATACAATTATGACTCGATACAGCTGTGGCTGACGGAAGCGTGGCTACTATGGCACGGCAAAAAGCAATCAAAAGGGACTTGGCACGTGTTGTCGCTTAAAGTTTGACACGCGCCGTCCTGGATGGCTTATCCTATTTTGTCTCAACATCACTTGCCAAGCCTAGGTAGATGTGCTCCCCCTTGGAGAAAACATTTGACGTCCACAACCCGAGCCGATATTTTTCATAGCGACGGGTCTGTCTGTTGATGACCCAAGGTTTAGAATCCAGCTGAAACACTTGACAAGGCCAGCTTTCTAGAGTCAGGGATTGGATACGTACTGCGTTACTATGTGCTTGTACGGACTTAGCACGATGCTACTCCCATGACTCGCGAGCTGGGAAGCTTGTTGGTTGCTTCGAACCAATTGCTTGGAGAAGTCGACCAGGCAGGGCAGGGCAGGGCACCGAACGCTTGGCTTCATGCCCCTGTCCCTCCTCATGAAGAAGCTTGGTCGATCACTGTCGACTGCACACCCACCTCCTGAACCCTACGCCAAGAAATCCCACCAGTGCAAGCGAGGAAGGGGAGGCGCCCGCTAAAACGACGATCATCCAAATTAGCCTGCTTAGCCAGTGACGACACAGGTGAAAACGAAAAGGTCGCTAGGAGCGTGGCTGATGCCCGAACGAACACCAGTCGCACCAATACGACGACATCATTGCACTGCCGGTACGCCGCTGCTCGTTGTCGCGCAAATCATTTGAACTTGGTTCGAGATCTCGGAAGTACCCAAATCGAACATGAAAACACAAGCTTGTTCTTTTCGTTAAAAGCTAGTGTCCAATTCCTATTTCACATCGTTAGTAAACAACGCGGCCGGCACAAATTAACTGCGTGAAAGGGGGTTTTCTGCCACGGGTTGAAACGCTTCTGTGTGAGAACCAATGAACATATGGAATGAATGCTGTATTTTGGCAATCGAGCCTTGAACCGGCAAATTACGAAAATGGGAGCAGATCACGCAGAGAACCCAGAGGCCCCGGATACGATCTAAAGTTCAGCATCTGAAGATTTCATCATGGACACGCAAGACGTTGCATTACGTTGTACCAAAATAATTTATCTGGACCGATCTTGTCTCGCCGCCTGTCCATCAAAATCGAGAGCGGGCGCCGGATCAGCTCTGGGGTAAGCTATTGGAAGCTTCAGAGGCTTGTTGAGTATGTATGTACACACAAATACAGGCCACAGCGACGAAACCAGGATGGAACGAGAGTTGAGCACTAGGAACGGTTCTGACACCGAATAAGGAAACGGTGGTCCGGAACTCGATGCAGCGCGGCGGCCGGGATGGCACGCTTGGCTCAAGGTTCCAGGTTAGGTATACACCCCATCTCGGCCGGGCGCGTGGAACTCCCGGCGCCGGAGAGCAGCTTTTGGTTGATTTGGGGCTAAGGCCACCACGCACAAACACTACCACCTTGTTCGGCGAACTTAATGCACGATCCATTGAGATGAGTGTGAGTGAGCCTGAGGGCGGGCAGGCAGAGGTTTAGGAGCGGGAAAGGGCACGGTCGTTAGAGCCAGGGGACATGTCTTCGATGGCATCGACACAGGCAAATGAGACCCCACGAAAGCCATGCTTAGGGAGCAGGGCAGGGATAGCGATTTACAGCGACTGATACTGATACAGATGGTGCTGTATGTACGTACCGCCACCTGCCAGCCAGCCGGCCTATCGACCGTTTGACCACGGGGCGATCACGGATATCCTGGCGCATGGCCAAGCATTCTAGCACACACACTCGTGGATCTCACTCACACCCATACGCCGAGCGCTAACTTAGAGATGCGAGTGTATATGTGTGTACGTACCTCGGTATCCCACACTACACACACTCCCTCTTGACCCAGACAGACATGCAAACCGCCCCTCCCTTGCTCAAGATCACCATCAGAGTCGTCACAACATGTCCTTCACGAGTGGGGACGTCACTGCCGGGGCAGATGCTCAACACAAACTCAAGAGGTTAGACCCATCGAGCGGCATCAGGGAACCTCCCGTCAGCATCCTTCAGCCCTTGCCCTTGCCTATCGTCTCCTTTGCGACCCTGTCCAGTTGCCAACGATTTCCCTTGAGTCCCAGGATTTGAGCACCGGTAGGGCTCCACTCCCAATTTTGTGACAGTTGCGCTTGGAGGGCCCTTTTGAAGGGGGCGTAGGCGCATCAAAACAAGTCTACAGTCCTCAGATCTGATAGACGGGTCTCCTCCACCCTTTGACAGGTTCCTTTTCCCACACCAAGGACTTACTTAAGTTCCCAAGTCCCCGACTATTTCGCATCTAGCATGAGCTTCTAAGAACTCTTCCCACCGAATACGACTTTGGCAGTACAAAAGGCTCATCCATTAATATTCACCAGTGCTTTTCCATTTCCCACCCATAATATCACCGATATTCGTCAGACACGCTACTGCCTTAATACTGGCTACTTGACTTGACTGTTTTGATTACCTATACCAGCAAATCCTGATTAATCCCGAGACCGCCCGCAAATGCATACAGCAGCTGGATCTTTCATGCCTAACCAATACAATCAACAAGAAACACACTTTTTTAGTCGACGCGGCCAGTATCAACCTCCTTCGCCCCCAATGGAGGAACAAAAGTGCTCTCTACCCTCAATCTCGAACCTCTTGGGTTTGGCCGATGCTGGCTCACCCACGAGTGAGTCCTCGCCAACCTCACGGCAACATTCTCCTCGCTTTGAAGGTAAGTCGTCTTCATGATGACCACGAGGGCGGCTCGCTCACAATTTCATAGTTCCTCCACCTTCACACGGCCACAGCCGAGCTGGATCTGAATGGGCTAAGTCATCGCATCGTGGGCTTCCTCCTACACCACCTATGAGCACAGATGCATCTTTCGAAGGCTACAGCTCCCCCACAAGGAAATCATCCAACCAGGCGTATTCAAGCTCAGCACCAAGACCATACTACTACGAGACCACACCACCTCTAGAAGCCGATGCACAGCGTCAGGCATCAGTAACAGCTATTCCTCGAGCAACACCTCCAGCAACGGCCCCTTACCCTCAGCAAGCTCACCCCACGGTTTACGCCAACCCAGCACCAGTGGGCGCTTATTACCAGACGGCACCGGTGCCTCCTGCTGTCCAGCCTCAAGAGATGAACCCTTACTACCAGCGCCCTCTCCCACAAGCTTATCCCCCACCAGTGAGCATGCCGGCACCTGCTCCCTCGGGAGCCAACCCGTGGCAGCACCATCACTACCTTAACCCAACTGGAGCGGCTGCATTCCCGCAAAGCCAGGATCGGTATATTTGCCCGACTTGCAACAAAGCCTTTAGCAGGCCCAGCAGTCTCCGAATCCACAGTCACTCACATACCGGAGAGAAGCCCTTCAAATGTCCCCATGCCGGATGTGGCAAGGCTTTCAGCGTACGCAGCAACATGAAACGTCATGAGAGGGGCTGTCATAGCTTCGAATTTAATGGATCTGTGATTCGGGGTTGAGGGATATATGTGTCGGACGACGAGATGGTTCTACGAAGAGGGATGATAGCCGAAGGAAGCTCGAGACGATTATGCCTCATGGAACGAGGATTATTGCAACAAGACCTGGATGGATGGATCCGGTCCTTTTCACTTGTTATTGGGATGGAAATCCTGGTTAGACCCATGTCTAAGGATTTCCCGGCTTGGCGTCGCGGTTAACTGGGGAAAAGTCGGAGGGAGGAAAAGCTACATTCTCTTCTCGAAGCTGGTCTGTATTACTGGAAGTCTGGTGTATTGTGTTATGTTATTATTGTATTCCTCTGGCGGATACTGTCTGTTACTTTCTTGGGAGGCAGCTATGGTCATTAGACGGCGCAGAGGTGGAAACTGGCTTGGAGAACCTAGCGAAGCATCGTGCACGGCGTTAAGTTTACTACTGTATGTTCTTTTATCGGTACGCGAAGAGATCGACTAATGAGAGTCGGTGGAGATAGCGAGAGGCGGATACGGTACGCCTAAGGCAAGACCAGGGAGGCAGGCTATGGAGCCATGAATATTAAAATATTACAATACCAAAGCACAATCGTTGCCCGACATGAAGATGTGAATTTGGAGTCATGCAGACATGAAAAGTGAAGGAGTATGTAGCAACCAAGCAAATTAATTCGGTCTAATGCTCTACCGATGTTCACGTACGCCGACCAATAGGGACATTAGGAGAAGTGGCCGAAACGGGGAGAACCATGATACTAACTAGAAGGTGAGGAGTGCGCAGCTTGGACCATCAAAGATGGAATCGGCTGATAGACATGGATGAGGCGACCAGACAAAAGAAGGAAGGACATGCATGGCATGACAGGCAACGGTTAAATTTGAGCATGTGCTATTGTTATTATTATTATTATTATTATTATTCTGCTTCTTCTTGTTAAGTTCTCTGTCTGTCTGTTAGTCGCACGTTCAAAGGTACCACTGTTATATGCTACTGGTAACATGTTGCTTTGCTTTTGCGGGTGAGACGAGACACCACGAGATGAGTGGATCTTGATTGGTCTGAGAAGGTTTTGACCGCTGCAGTGATGACGAGAAGATTTCCCTGCAACTGCAACTGTAACATCAGCTAATGAATGAATGGCAATACCTATTCTGCTGTTCAGTGCATTTTTGGTCATTCATTTAATCATTGACTCCATTTTCAAGGACCTTGGAAGCATGAATGGGGTCTCAGAGGGATCCATCTTCTTGAGCGAAGTGACGTCGTTGACTCGTGCAAGACGATTATACGACGTTTTTGAGAAAGAAATGGAATTATCTACTGCGACATCATCTAACAAGAGCCTGGAGGATCCCTGTAATATCTGGGTGAGTTATGTACAGAGCGAAAATAAACCAAAGAGAAAAAAAAGGTGCCTACCCGAGGGACCGGGCCCCTTTGTCATCGATGACAAGTTGGGTAGCTTGGACAAGAATGGAAGGAAGTCATCGGGGGATATGAACATGGAGAGAAGAGGCACCCAAAAGAGGCATGCAATGGGTACCTTAGGGGGTAGGGTACCCAATGGAAGCAGCTAGGTAAGGAAGGGAAAGGTAGGAATATGCTAAACCTGGGGTTCCCTCACCTTCTGCTGCTTCTGTTGATGTTGCTCATGCTCATGCTCATGCTCATGTCAGGGCTGGGCGGACGATTCGGGTTGTTACTCCGCCTGCCTCGTGTCTTTTATGGTCTGTGTGTGAGAGTTGACTTAATTAGTAGTCGACTTTTGGAGAGAAACCGACTGTTGACTTGGTCTTGGCCTTGTGAGTTGTGACAGGGGCAAGGGCAAGGTATTTGATGGACTGGGACAAGGGCTTGAATGATCGACTACACATCCGTTCTTCTTCTTTGTGGTGCTCGGTAAATTATTATTAGTACGGATACGTACTCAAGATTGCAGCATTAATAAAGAACATTGCAAAAGAGCGAAATGAGCAGCATTGAATGAATGCCTTGCTGTATGTACATATATACCTAACTGTACATACAGTGCATGCTCCGTATGTATGTTTGCAGAGTTGCAATTGTGAATGTAACCGGAAAAGGCTATAGTCATGCACAATTAATGGCGATCTTCGGTGGGAGAAAAAACAAATAAGCTACTGTACCTTACCCTCCGTAGTGTTACCTCGGACACAACGCGATAGGCCATCTCGCCTGAGACAAGCGGGTGATACTGATTGACTAGCATCGGAGGAAATAACTCGACAATGACCTCGGGGCTTTGGGCTGGGGGAGTTGAATTGAATTGAACCGGGCTGGATTTAATCAAGGGGCCACGGCCACGAGGAGGATTCCTAACAAAGCATGGTGCAGATCCGTTAGTCTAGCATGGCTTTCTTTTCTGTCCCATCACTAAGGTAAAGTACCTTGAGCCTTGAGGTACAAAAAACATGCTAATCAGTTAGTGCGTGTGAGAGCCGGAGGTCAGTGAATTGAAGGGACGTCGCAGTCAGCCAGGAAAACGGCACAGACCAGAAGCAGGACCATGACACCGGATGATGCTGTATCTTTAGCACGGGAATTTGATCAAGCTAGAGTTTAGTCCACGGGCTGGGCTCGGGGAGGCTGAAGTGATCAATTCCTTTTCGGCTGACCTTGCGATAGCCTCAAAGCTTTGCTTTGGGCTTCAATGCGCACACGCACGCACGCACGTGTCATGTCGTGTCGTGTCACAGACAATCTTCAACGCTTTAGATTGACAATACGACGGGAAACCCGTAATTGCATAAACTCAAGCACGTCCACAAACTTGCAAAAAGGAAATCACAGAGAACCTCGGACATTTTCTTCTTTCATGCTTCTATGCTTTGACTGTGGTCCAGGGTACCTAGGTAGGTACCCAGTTCATCTCAAAGAAGCGGCGTTGTCAGCTTCATTCAGTCATTCAATTCATTCAAGGGGGGATCCCATCAGGGCCACGTTTTTCTTCCCCTTGAGCGGGGAACTTCTGGATCCATCTGTGACGGTTAAGAAATAGCGGGCGGGCGGGCGCAGGGAAAGAAATGCAAAGGAAAGAAGAAAGAAAGACGTTGGATCGTTTGGAAGGGGGAAAATGATCGCAAGACATGGTCTTGTTCCCGGGGTGATGCTTGCTAGAGGACCATAGCAATGGGATGGATGAGATCTATTGCTTGGAGATTGGCTCAGAATTAATCGACGAAATATACCAGGGAGGTACGGGATACGAATGGGACGAAACAGTGGTATAAGATGTATCGCATGGGTATTCTCAGATATCAGCCAGGCATCCATATAAAATTCCCTGCATCACCACAACCTGCCAGTGCCCGCCTACAGCCCAGTACCACCTCATCGATGGATGGTTCATTATTAAGAGTTCCCGAGGGTGAGGATTGACGCCCAGACGTTTGATGATAGCCGCACACCTCCGATTCGCTGACCCCCGGCCCCGAGGGCGCGCTTCCACAGTAGCCAGATTTCAAGGGTGTCTCGCTGTCTGCATCTTCATCTTAGCGCCCTCGCGCTAAACCCCAGAGGGGGCACAACAGCAAGCAAACGCCCGTTACACGGGGTGTGTGGCCCGGCGGCGCGGGGCGGGGATCTCCCAGCAGGGGTTCTACCCTGAAATCACACAGACACTGAGAGGGCACGCTACGAGCATGCGCACCCCTCCCTCCTCCGTCACTGCCGTACCTTAGCCTGGTTCCAAAAACGGGCAAAGGAGCCAGGGCATGGATGACATCCATTGTAATAGCACGAGGTTTTATCAGGATCAAGCCTGTTGAAACTCTCCAAGATTCCAGACTCGTGATGCTGTCCGTGTTTGTTTATGGTCTTTGCTTTTATTACATACTATTGCTGATGGGTTCTGATATTGCAATTTGATTCTTCGGTAGCCTCTCTGAGATCATGACCTGACGCTTCTACACTTTGCACCGTCTATAGTCCGGACGACATATGGACGGGCTATCCCTAAGGTACCTTGTCAACTACGTATTTGCATCGTATCGCATCACATCACATCACATCGAATTGATCCATTTCCAATCTCTTCGGCTAACTCGTGTCTTGAACTTTGTTGCTAAAAGCAGTAGGTGAAAAGGGACATATCAGAGTCAGTCGGTCAGGTTTGCCGATGTTAGTCCGTCCTGTGTAATCTATCATTCTCCATCCCCAACCTCACACGATCCCACTCACATCAAGAATCATCCAGTACAAACCATGCCAAATGTATCGTGGTCATCACAACGCCCTCGCTTACCTACGCAGGGGCCAACTCTACTCAACTGCCGGGTTCTTCCCAAATTTGATTGATACTCCGTTCCCGTTCTGATCAAGTCTTGTCTCTCCTCTCTCTGTGTCTGCGGCTTTTCGTTTTTCGCCCCCTGAGATCTTCCACTGGTAATGTGATTTCATTGCTTGTTGCGTCTCATCTTGCGGCCCCTCGGCGGCAAAAAGAGACAGAGATAGTACGGAGTGCAGGAGGACAGTCGCTCCATTGCCCACCCGCAATGGCACTGCAACGGCGGGTACCAAACAGGGAGTTCCTGGGTTTCGCTTCGAGTCAGGGAACCGTTACATCTGCTCTTCACCGTCTTTGCATGACATAATGGCATCGTTTTGAGGGAACAACTGCGTATGCATTGCATGTCCACTAAGTCAGCATTCGCCTTGTGTAACTGTCATACATATCACCTTGGAGTCTCCCTTTCTTGCGGTGGTTGCAATGAGACCGCCACTGATGGCCTCATTACAATAACGGTGCACATAAGACTCCATCTTGCATCCACAGACTATAGTATCTAAACATCAATTACGGAGTGCTGAACAGCAACGCCCTCAGGCTTGGATCGTCTGCAAGGCTGTGGGCACCTCATGAAGATGCGACACAAGGTCGTGTTCCCTGTTACGCATGGGAGATCTACCCATCCATGATCCATCCTCTTGGAAACGATATGGCATGTCGGGCCGTGAAAGCATAGGGGTCACCGAATCACACTCATCACCGCAGGGCCAAGTCACTCCCTCCTCTCCGTTCTTGACCCAAATCCTCGATCCAACCCGCACCTCAAACACTCCGAGATCACAGCTGAGGCATCGAGGGTGGCACGTCAACGCAGTGCAACGGGGTATCAATATGGACCATGGTTATGGCATGGAGTATGGAGTATCACTGCGGAGTTTGCCGCAGTCCTTTCCTCTCATGGCTGTGCCGTCGGCCATATCAACATCCACTTTGTCCACTCAGGAGGAGGATTGATGAGGATTCATCCCTTCTGTCAATCAAGGATATTGATCGACAGAGACCCTGTTCCACGAGGGTTCCTATCCTGTCATGCTACACTTACATGTACAGACATCCTGACTGATGTTAATGCTGCTGCCAATACTGCAGTGCCGTACCATGCAAAAGGTTAAGCTCCGCTAGAACCCGCGGCGCCCGGTGCCTGTCAACTTAGAGCCAGGCTTTACTGGAATCAACTGCTTTTCCGTGATCCCTATTTGCTTTTGCCGCCTAGCCGAGTATCATCTAACGTTCTCCCAGATTCAACCTGACCAGGTAGCTTGCCAACTTTCTGCGGCAGACTGACTCGGGAGAGAGAGGCACAGAAACTTACTTTCACGATGTTATCCCACTTGTAAGACATCCTCATCAAACAGAACAGGGTCATCGCCAACCTCGTGAGCAGTCGTTCGTCATTTCTCGTCTCAGACCATGTCACCTCGTCGTAAAAGTCAACTGAGCCAAGCTTAGTATAGCCAGCCACTGCGTCGCAAGCCATCTAAACGAGAGTTTGATATCACACTCCTGACTGGGTTGAGGAGAAACATCTCACAAATCACTCAACTATACATCGGACACATTGCCACGTTGGGCATTGGTGAAAACGGGATCGACTTCGGGAATCGAGGGAGGTCAGGTCAGGTCAGCTGAAAGGCTGTGGAATCTGAACCTGCCTGAGCCTGATCCTGAGCCTGAGCCCGAACAATCGTCAGCTTCGGTTCCCTGTTGTCGGTGTTTGAATCAGGACTAAACAACAAGGTTTCCAATGGCTCGCAAATAAACTGTGAGTCCCCAGCACTTAATTTAGCATGCTGCGACCCTATTGATGGATCTTCATTTCTGTCAATCATAGTTCATCATACTATACCCCTAGCGAAGAGCCAAAAGATCATGTCATGGTCTAGTAGTCAACAACCGCGCACCGAGTCTACACGTGGACAGTACTGCAAGTAAGTGTACGTACTCTCCTCCAGAGACAAGCTTTATCATCTTCACATAAGCAGATTCGACGCACAGCCCGTGACCCAAAAAAGCAAATACAGTACCGTCCCGGTCGGTAGAAACACTAAGCCCTGGCTCAAAAAGGGCCCACGACGGAGCGTCTCAGGTCTCGGGAGCAGGGGTCAGGTTGTGGCCAAGCGCACTTCGCTTCAAAAGCAAGAAAGCCCGAAGGGGAAGAGACCACGCGATGTCACTCTGTCCTAGACATGACAGATCCATCCTTTGCCTTACACTGGCACTGGCGACTGACTCTCCTACAAACTCTATGTGCTTGCAGTGATCGTCGCCTGGGACCGAACCCTTGGACTGATGCTTGTACTCGGATGCGCACAATCTGTCCGCGGAACAAGCCTCAACTCAAAGCTCGGGCTGGGATTGAGTGAAAATGTCTTATTGTTCGGCGAACATTTTGCTTTTTGGTGAGGTTGCTGAAGGGAATGTTTTGTTTCATTTTGCGGGAGACACAGCCAGTTGTGGAGAATCCTTACCTTACCACTCTGCCTCCCTGTTTTTGTTTTTGTTTTTGTACAGCACGGAGACATTCAATATTGGGCAAACTACCGATTTCACGATCTCCGTTGCATTCTTCCTTCTGAGTTCAAACGAAACTGATCCTCCATGGTTTCGAGTTGAAACCTGTTTCACCGCCCTCGTGTTCACTCCAAAATGTTTAGACGATAGAGGCTTATACGGAATTACCAACCTCCGTCATAGACTCAAGTTACTATCGGTAGTTCCCCGTCCCCGAATGAGTGGATTGACATTGTGAGGCTGCTATTGGATATCATTATTAATACATGCCGGGGTATTGCCTTGACTCTTCAAGCTGACGGCCGCTTCCAGCTGGTATGCGGCCTGCAGATTGTCTGTGATGGAGAATTTTAGCTGCAGCAAGGCCTGTGGCAGATGCAAGGAGTTTTCTACATGTGTTGGAGACAGTCAGCGATGTATGGTGATTACACAAGGTTGTCGAGGTGATTCTTGACATGTCCTTCACCTGAACACGACTGATTCAGTGTCAGCTTGTCAGAGTCGCGGTGTGGATAAGCTGTCAACTCTTAATTATTACCGGAGACTCCGACCTCGCTGCAGGGTCCTCCGCTAGAGCCGCTATGCTCTCTCCTTGCATTCAGAATGACAGCTTCAAGTTATAGTTGAGGCTATCGCGGTAGGTTAGTTCCCCCGACGGCATGTCACTCGCATACCAGCTACCGGCAATTGCCGTCACACAGACAAGATCAATTCTACTGCAAATGGAAAGGACACTTCTTTATTATGGCGTTGCGGGAAGCCTTTCCAACTGGGACAATTGGTAATATGGCCTTAAAAGTTGTGGCCCCGATGGTTCGAGCTACCCTAAATAATGACGTCGAAAGGGGCGAACAAGGTGATTGACTTGGCGAAGAATTTTTGGATGGCGACAGTCGAGTTTGTTCTAGATTATTCTGGTCTGACGGTCTTTACTTCTTATTGCGGGTGATAAATATCGCGTACGAGTACATTCTATACTTACACCCGGGGAACATGTATCCGGAGATGCTTCAAATAAGGTATACAGTAAACAGCGATTCATGTGTCTCGACCCATTAACATCAATATTAACCAGATATGGTTATGGAACGTCAAACGTAGTGGAAATGTAGACCGTTTCTGCCCCTAGACAGGAGTTAATCGGCCAGTCTTGAAGTACCGCAAGCCAGTTCATGTAAGTCCCAAGTCACTGCAAAAGTTAAGCTCCTTTGGGATAGGGAACCAGATAGATGTGTCAATAGATACGATGATACTGGAAACTAGGGTTATATGGAAGGGGATGCTGATACACATAGCTCATGATAACATATATTAGTCAATGCTCACGAGGATTGACGGAGTGACAGCGGTGGATCAATCGTTGAGACACCACAAAGAATAGGACACTTGTGCTATGTGAATTGCAATACAGGAAGATCGGGAAGGAAAAATATGGTTATTGCATGATATTTAGACTACCTACATAGTTAAAAAAATAATTGCCTTGGTCTTCTGGCAGCTCGCTCGCCGCCTCCAGCCCACCCCCCTGAGTTGGTTCAAGTCTGCAACATGCTGTACCATCGTCAAAAAGGCACAAGGGCCAAGAGATGGAGGAACGAGTGGATTCATTACCCAAAGCCGTGGATTACTTATACTGTAAGAAACATTGCCCCGCGAAGAGTGAAGGTAGTCTGTGATGTCGACTTGAAGTCACCACCAGACCAGGACTCTAAAGCTATCAAACATGTCCCATGACCATAGACTTACCGTTAACCTTATTGAACTCCTCAAGCATGGAACTCGATGTACCATAAGGTACAATGCGAATCTGGTCATGCCACCTGAAGAGTTGGCCATACGAGGACGACAGCAAACGGAGGTGGGTTGCGAAGCCAAGACATTGAGGGTTTATCGAGACGTGTTGTACTGAACCAAGATATCCAGTTTCAGGGTGTGATTAAATTTACTATACAAAATTACAGTTAATTGCTTTCGTATCTTCTGCAAAGCCCAGCAAGAAAGCCTGTTCGCCCATCCAGGAGCTCTAAGGTAGAGAAGTCCTTCAGCACAATGCAATGATTTCGATATGAATGAACTCTGAAACGAAAATAAAGTTTTCAAATACCTGCGTAGAGGCAAAGCTTGTCCTGAATTGTCAGCGTCAGGGTTGGAATAATCTTCGTTTCCAAAAAATCATGGAATGCCACCTGATCTGACATGACTTGAGTTCAGATATCTGAAGCGAGGAATTATGCCTATCAATCAATCTAAGATATAGGAACGAGTTGAGGCGATCATATACAGCAAGGAATACATAGGTTCAACTTACTAAGATCATTGTCAAGCACTCATGGGCACCTATCGCTGAAACTCAACAGACGGCGATGGACTTCGACAAGGAGAAACACAAGTCGCATCGTAATTTACTGACCATGAAGTCATCTAGAGCTGAAGGAACCAGCTATATCATCTCGGAGAAGTGTCAAGTATTACATATCCCATGTAGATACTTGAGTCCCCTGTAGTGCTCCGTCCTCACCAATCCCATGGAGGAGGGGGGTTGTGTTGTACCAGCGAAATAGACTATCTCCTGATTACAAGTCGTCATCCTCGCGTGAAATGGTACTTGAAAGACTTGGGATACATGTAATGGATCCTATGCAGTGCCGTTTGACCTGGTGTTTGAGGCGAGTGTTGATGGTTGGGGATCCGTGATACTGATGCATCACCCGCACTGATAGTTTGGTGTGAAGTTTAGACGCCGAGATACAAAAAGCATTGCTCGATCATGTTTCACTATAGTAAAGTGACTTAAGTCGAACACACAAGCATTGTAACAGTGGTCATTTCAATGCATAGGAGCAACACGTACACCTCTGAAGACGAGGTTGGACTAGTACATTACGATTGATAGGATGGGCTAACAGTGTATAACGGGTATAGACCTATCGAAAGTAAGAGAAACGGGTTGAATAAAGGGATGTCGTCTTCAACAATCCCGACGAGCCCGTGTTCGAATATGGCATCCTCGAGTGTAACAGGTAACTTCAAACCTTCACTGACAAATATACCTAGGTAGTGAGAAAAAGACCCAGGGGTTTAAATAAAACCATCAGAACTAAGCCAATAAGAATGAGTACATTGAAAACAGCATTGTTACAGGTACTGTAGGGCCAAACCCGAACTTCCTATGGTAGGTGCCGGGATTTATATTGAATGGATACAGGCTCTATGGTTCAAAAACGACATACAAATAACTAACTTGGAGATCTTCCGGCCGTATTGATAAGACGACCTATTGTGTGACGATAGAAACGTTGCCGTGAATATAAGGGGAAGCAATCAACCAGATCTGAGTTACAGCGCCCGAGAAACAGCACACACGATATAGCTCCTCCGAGCATTTTCTGATGAACTCAGTCAAATTGGAGGTGACATTAGTCAAGAGATAATGCAATTTTTTTGCCAGCGCTCTAATTTCCTGTAAGAGCATGGGGCAACCTTGTACGACTCCAACATCAAACGAATTTGATGGGAGAAGTTTGTTACACAGCATGGCGCCCTTGAGGATCTCCGGATGATTGCCCAGCACGAAAGTAAAAGTCTACCAAGGGAGCACGGCATGGCTTGCTCATGGCTGGATCGACCAAGGACCAGTCTTTCAAGTCGGCGCACAACATATGATAGCACGAGCAAGGGTGGTATTACTTGCAGCGGCAAGCTGCATTTGACACGATCCTTTGGCTGTCCTCGTGCCACTCGATGCAACGCAAAAAGAGAACAGGCAAATTGGACCGGGAAGGAAAAAAAGGTATCATCTGAGGTTAAGATGCGGCAGTTCAGGTTGTTGCGAGGGCGGGGGAGGCGCAGAAAAACGGCAATGTTCCGAGGTTGATTGAATGGATGAGCCTGTGAATGAGTGAGTGAAGCTGCTGATACTTATAGACGTCATGTTGAGGCTCAATAGTGCTGCAGGTCAGCAGTAGTTGCATGATGCAGACACGTATCTGCAGAAAATATGCATCTGGACCTGCAGTGTAAAGAGCGAGACGAACTGCAACACGTATTGAGACGAACTCGACAAGCAAACCAACGGGTAATGATTATCGTAGTTTATCCTTTTGGTGTGTAGTGCTGTGTACATAGTGATGTGATGTGCTGTGTCAGGGATGTGTTTCGTCTGGCGCGCGCCACAAGTCATCACCCATTGATATTGGGGGTTTGTGTTTCGGGGAGATGGCTGCCGATTTCCGGATCGACAGACGAGAGTTAGTGAGTTGACGGTGTTTCTTTCTCTACCTATATACTCCTCAGAGGGCAAGAAAACAACAAACCCTGATATAAGGTGTCAAAATAAACTCAGCAAAGAGTCCCCTAGGCTTAGGTTAAATTTACTTAAATATTTTTATCACTTAGGGTTAAAGTCTTGAGCTTTCTTTCCTCCCTAGGTACTTACGTATGAGACATGGGCAACAATCAACTTATTGTGTGATGAGGGAGGGTTTCAGGCTGAGTCAGTAGGCGCTGGGCTCGTGCGTCGGCTGATATCGCGATTGATACGCTTCTTGGTTTGGTGTTGTAGAAGGAATCCGCGAGCTGCATTGGACGTGTAAGTATAACTAACTACCTAACTTAACAGGGAGTGCATTGATCGGACGGGAGATACACGTGCGCATGACATTAACACCTACCAATTTGGGCAGTAGCTGGGGATATCTAGTGTGCGTGTATGCTGATAGTTGGCGGAGGATCGTCACGATAATTCATGTACGCACTTTATCTCTGACCTGCCATCACAGCAAGTGTCTTGTACATGTTACAGATAATAGAATACAATGGAGTACATGTCGTGCTCGGGGCTCCTCAGCTTTGATCCCCGCGGTGGCTGCCTCCGCCAAATGTGGCTCGTGGTGGTGATGGTGAGAGCATGGATCAGGGATAGACCCTACTTTGTATGTAGGTCATGGCCAGCAGAGGCACGGACAAGAAAAAGTCAACATGGGAATCATTAATATTTGTTGTGTCTGGGTCTAGTATCGACATGGAAGCCGAACCGAGGTGAGTTAGTTAACTTACCTAGGTAGCAGTAGAGAGAGTCTCACCGAGTGAGAAATATACGGCCCATGATCCGAGTTCCCGGGCATGGTCATTCATCTCCGTCTCATGGAATAGGCAATTAGAGTCAAGGTGTCGTATGTTTGCTCTTGCCCGTGGACGTGTATTGTATCATGATCCATCTCCTGATCTGTGTGAAGTTGTCGTCTTCCATGTTTATAGTCGACCCCAATAAAAGAAAGAAGCCACACTTTTCTTTTTTGTCTTTAACTCTTGTTTCCTCCTTTTCCTGTCTCTTCTTTTCTTTTCTTTCTTCCCTTTTCTCCCCCTTTGATTCATATTCTCCTCCTCTAGTACGACGCCATCAATAACCATCGAGATCTCTCTCACCGTGGGTTCTTGGTTTCTTTCTCACCGACCTTTATGCCCCCCAGCATCATGGCCGCCGAGTTGGTCCTGGTTCACGCCTAAATGATACCCTGTCAGGTCTGAATACAACAAACGCCAGTGGCCCTCCCGTTCAAATCACTGTTGGTACCAGGAATTAATTTGCTGGTTTGTCTTGTGTGTCTTTCTTATCTGTCGTTCGCCGTTTGATTAGAAGAGACGAGGCAGAAGAAGCAAAAAAAAAAAAAAAAAAAAAAAAAAAAAAAACACGACTCTTGGACCTCTTGAGATCGTCGTTTAATGACAGGGAGCTCCAATTAGCGCGCGCTATCTCTGGCTGGCTGTAAGAGCTCCCAGCTCCATCAGTGACCGCTCTGTCGGTACCTGCCTTGCCTTGTCTTGCCATACCTTACCTCACTTTGTCTCTATCAGCGCAATCAATCAATCAATCAATCAATCAATCGGGCATCAACTTTAATATTACTATATAAAGTGATAAAGTATTACCTGCCCGCCCTTGCCTTGACCGCGGCTGGATTAATTGATTGATTGCTATTGCAATTGCACGTGCAACTGTAACCAAACTGTGCAACCGCAGCTGCAACCGCAACCACCTCTCAATTATCCTCCTTCCCCATCTCATCCACTCACTCCATTCCCCTCCCCCCATCTTATCTCATCCATCCATATCACGCTACAACTTTGGTAGTGGAGGTTAGTTCTTCTCTTATTCAACACCATCACCTAATTGATTAATTACCCTTCATTACATACAGCCGAGGATAGAGGCTAATGATGGTCCTTGGTTCAGTCTGACTACTATACATATTTCAACGATATCAAACTTTGTCACTGTACGCTCTACCGTATCTCAGCTCACACATCCTCACACCAAAGAAAGTATCATTCTTTTGGGTCGTAATCATCAAGCAAACCCCCTCGTCAAATCATCCCTGCCTCCTTCACCGAAACGGGCCTTCCATCCTCCATACCTTACTCGACCGACCGACCTTACCTACGAAACGATACGTACCGGTACTTTGTTGCTTCGAGTCCATCTCCCCCACCCTCCACCTCAAGCCCAAATCCGTCTTCTTGGGTTCCTCCACCGATTCTCCAATCACACCTCTTCCGTCTATTCCCCAAAAGAGACCCAACTCCCTCGATCGCTCTCTCTTACTTCTCCTCGTTTCTCTCCGGGCGCTCTGAGGTCTGGGAGCCTCCAGACGAACTACCTGATACCCCGAAACCACTGAAAACCGACTCAACACCACCGATGATGCTCATGATCGTATTGGCCGCGATATCATGATGCTCTGCGCAGCACACCCCACGCCCATTCTAGCATCGTCGCATCCGCTATCATCCTCACCCTTACCGTCGCTGCGATCCTCCTCGCATATCTCTCTATCATTGTCGATCCTGTGCGCCGTGGTATCTTGCCCATTGGTGTCATTACCAACGCTGTGTTCTTCACTCAATCGTGTTAACAGGCCATCGGCCCTTCGGTCTCTTCCCTTCCAACATAGCCCATGTCACGAGTTGCCGCAGCGGTCTTATACACAAACCGAATCTCTTCTCGCCCACCTGCTCGGCTCATACTGCATCCTCAACCCATTTGCTTTTCTGCGACGATCCAAAAAACCGAAACCTTTACTTGACCCCCCAAGTCTCAACCGCAGCCGCATACTTTGCGACTCACCTGGTCTCCCCACGCCATAGCTAGCAGCCCCTCCAGCTGCTGCCCGTCATGTCCTCACAGGCTGTTCCGGACACCCAGCTAGGGCTCACCAACGAGGAGATCCAGCTGCTTCGCCAAGGGCAGGCGGCACTGGGAGGGGGGTCCAGCAGCTCGCGCGCCGCTAGTCGCGCCAGTAGCCAAGGCCTTTTACTCCTCGACAGCTCCTCGCTTTCTGCTTTGGGCCGTTACTTTGATCATCTTATGGCTAGTATCGAACAACGGATTAATTACCTGAGTCATGAAGCGCAGCGATTTACCCAGCTGCAATATGACGAAGCTGATGGAATCATCGGCGGCGCCGACGCAGAAATTGCTCGGTATACCGAGATTCTTCAGCAGCTGGATGAGCTCGAGGTAGATTTCGACCGTATCGCCCACATTAAGGAGATTGTCAAGGGATATCGGTCAAGGGTTGAAACTCTGGAGCGGGATCTTGAGAGTAGTGGTAGCTCGAGCCGACACCGACACTCTTCGTCGCACCATTCTTCTTCTCATCGCAGCCATGGTCACTCTCATCGTCACAGCAGTTCTCATCGTTCACGTCACTAAACAGATCGCCTACCAGATGGCGTGAAGGTTTGGCCGGAGGTTATTCACTCACAAAATGTTATTACAGTAAAACAAAAGTCTAAAAAAGAAGAAAAGATTCGAAAAAGAAAGTAGGGGAGAGTTCGAAAAAGAGACAAAGTCCTGCGCGGGTTACACAGGACCGCCGTGCTCCTCGCATCGCGAAATGCATTTTGCTCTCAGGCTCGGTCTATAGCCATGACGAATCTAAGGTCAGGAAGGGAACCTGGGACGTGGGAATTTTGGAAGATTGATGGGCCTCACGGCTACAGCACGCTGCGCTACGTCTACGCAAGATGGAATTGGCCTCACGGCCTGGCCTATTTTTTTAATGTTTTTCTTGCTATTACTGTCTACTATCTGCTTTTTCTTGGGTTCAGTTTGGTGCTATTTTGGCGTTGAATAGCGCCTATTGTTGGATATATGTTTGTGTCTCGGGCATTTGTGCCAGATGCTTGGACTCCTTACCTTACTCAGACAAATTTGGTGTTGAAGCATGTGCTTGGAGAAAAATACCCTTTGTTGATTGTTGTATTGTCATAACAAATGTTTACTACGACATGTACCTTTGTTTCTTGCAATCTTTGGAAGCTTGTTTTCTCATGATGTGATGCTAATGTCAAAAGGCATGGATGTCCCTGCTATTGGGGATACTCATCACGAGAGCTCTCACCGCACCGTGCTTTTTAATGGACCACTTCGAGTCGTGCTTTTGCATTGTCGAACGCCTCACCTGCGCGACTGGCTCTGGGGTGCAGCTCTGGGGATGCATATGCAAGGCGGGTGGAAGCATCGTTTATGGGGGAGACGCAGTGATGCCCAACACTAAAGGGTTGTAGTATAGTTGCTGACGTGTGTGAGGTTTAAGGCTGAATTCAAGAGGTGGATTAAAAAATGATTTATGACCTGGAGAGAGTATATATCAACAGTTTGGTTCTTTCATTGGCGTTAGAAAATGAGGCGAGAAGGGGAGACGACGCTGCAAGTTGGGTTCATGATGGAGAAGAGTTAGTGTAAGTTGGGTACACATCCATTCTCATGATGATATGGATTGTCCAATGACGTTGTATGTCTCTAATAGACAAGGGTTATCTGCAAAATGCTGCACTTTAACGGCTCCTCATTTCATTGGATGCTCACCGAGTTCTAAAGTGCGGATACGTTCCTAGGAGAAGGCCTTGGAGATCTGGGGGCCAAACAATGCTATTGACCCGATTTAGAGAGGCTTGAGAGGTTGAGTAAGTATGTAGAAGAGTGTCATTATCTGTTTTACAACGTCTAAGAATAAACATACGCAAGAACAGCCCAATCCAACTCAACCGAATTCGATCCAATCCCACCATTCCTCGCAAGTAGTTTAGACGTTCAACTCATAACAACAATCAATGCTAAAATCCTTGCCCATTAAAAGTAACAAGTACACCAACAGAGCATTTAAAATGTGATAACCCTTTCCATTCCATGCATGCCATGATCCTGGTGCTCGCGCCAAAAACGCCCATAAGTGTTTCCATGTATCATTTCCAAACCCTCACGTGTGAGGGGGATATCCATCGGGAAAGCCTCTCGTTTCCCTCTCAGCTTGCGGTAAGACAAATGAAAGGGGGAATCAAAACGAGAGACAAAGAGGTATGTTAGGGTAGCGTAGACCCTCCAAAGCAATATCATGATGCTCGCCTCTAATGCATAAAAAAACAACAAAACCACAACCGCACATATATCAACTTTCTTCATCATTACTTCTTTTCATGCGACTAGCACAGAGGCGGCCTACACCCGGGCGATCCGTCGCTGTCGGACCAGGAAAGGACTAGGCATTTCGTCTCGTTCCGGATCCCAGACAGCGACGGGCTCGTCACCACTTGACTTGCGCTCGATTCCGATGCGGTCTCGGAATGCCCTCTTGGGGCTGACGTTCTCCCCTGTGCTGGGCATCACGATGGCGCTCATGGGACGACCGCCTGCGCGAGCCTGCTGAAGCTCGACGAGGGTTCGGCCTCGAATGTTATTCTTAGCAGCAACCTTGCCCAAAACATCATCGGTGCTGCTGCTGTTCTTCTTGTTATTGAGTGATGAGGCGCGCGTCAAGCCCTGGCTGTTGGCCTCGGACTGGAGGTTTGCTGCTGAGGGAATCTTGCTGAGACGGCGAGTGGGCGACCTCGGAGCCTCAGGTGGAGGCATCTGCTTAGACACGAAGCCCGAGGTTGATGGTTGGGTCTTGAGGCGGTTCATGGGGCACGACTTCTGAGAAGTGAGGACAGGTCGTGTCTTGGAGGTGAAGGGATTCTTCGAAGATTTGATGTTTCGTGTCGGCGATGGGACAACGTCTTCATCTTCAGAATCAGACAAGGTATCACGAGGATGATCCCATCGGGAATCGGCAGAGTTTCGATTGGCGTTGGCGGTAAAGATGTTTGCGTTGGCAGTGGTAGGAGCCTTGGTGTTGCCATTGCGACGAGGAGAAAGAGATAGCGACGCGATAGCGATGGGGCTGGGTGAGTTCATCTCGATATCCATTGGTGTACCAGCGGGGTTACCGACGAACATGGTCTGCGCACGGCTGAAAGGCGTGCGAGCTGTCTTCTTAGTCTCTCGAGGCGCCTCGGGGCTATCGATGGAGTACTCAGTGAGATCTGTTGTCGAGGGGAACTCAACCTCGCTGCCACCAATGGAAGAGTGGGGATAGTCAGACTTGTAATCCGACTTGCCCATCGATGAGGCATACTCATCCTCTCGACTCTCAGGTCTTGAGCCGGAAAATGTTACTGCTTTCTTTTGCAGTTCAGCTTCGACGCGTGCCTGAACCTCGGCTTCGAAGCGACTTTGGAGCTGCTCGATCTCTGCGTTGGCAAGACGGTCAATCTCGAGACGCGCTTTAACCTCCCACTCTCTCCGTAGCGAAGAGTCCAGCTCGTCTCGGATAACGTCCTTCTCTCTCTCCAGATTGGCAAGTCTCTCATTGAGGTCCCTTTCCTTCTTACGTAAAGCATCCTCTCTGAGGCGGAGAGATTTGTTCAGGTCGACAACCTCCTTCTCCTTCCTCATAAGCTTGACCACTGGCAGGTTCAGGAGCTCAGAAGTATCAGGTCTTCGATCAGGGTTCACACGGAGGCAGTCCTTGATAACCTGATAAAGCTCGGGAGAATAAACGTCGGGCAAGGCAGGGAACTTGCCCTCCTTAATCTTCTGCACAAGCTGGAAATGTGTCTTTGCGTTAAAGGGTGGCTCGCGAGCGCAGAGCTCGTAGATGATGCAGCCCAAAGACCAGATATCTGACTTTAGTGTGTACTTCTCTGCGGCACAGATCTCGGGAGACATGTAGAAGGGGGTACCGACATAGGTAGAGGCGAAGTCGTGGGACTTGATCATCTTGGATAGACCGAAGTCTCCAAGCTTGACAGAGTTGTCCTCGCCAAGGAAGACTAAAACACTGTTAGTTTCGAATATCGTAAACAAAGGGATCCACTATCGAGGTCTCACCATTCTCAGGTTTCAAATCTCGGTGTAGAATAGTCATTGTTCCAGCAGGAACCTTGGGTCCGCCAGCAGCGTTTCCCTGTGTCAACCCCAGCACGTTGGCGCCAACCTCTGGAGGATCAACACCGTAGTGACATCGGTAAAGCGCCATGACGAGCTGACTGAAGATACTCCAGACGAAGCTTTCCTGAGCTCGCTGGCCCTTTAGCGCGAGGTCCTTGATAACGCGGCCGAGATCGCCATTCCCGCAGTACTCCATGTAAAGATGCAAGTCCTGGCTAACTTTGAGGTGTTCACGATGGTAATAGGCGACAATGTTTGGGTGGCGCAGATGCGATAGGATCTGGAACTCGGCGTGAAGTTGTTCGCGCTCCTTCTGGGACATGCGTAGATATGAGATTTCTTTGCGGCACATGATGAAGCCGTCTGTCCTGCGACGGACCTTGCGGATAATACCAAAGGAGCCATGGCCTAGAAGAAGACGGTGAGTTAGAGTTGCCGCTCAATTGATATCACGGCGCATCGAGACGAGTGCTGTGAACTCGATAGACTCACCAATCTTCTCCAGCGTTTCGTACTTGTCCTCGGAAGACATGATGAAGTTATTCACGGTGAACAAGCAAACTCAACCCATGCAAACAAGTAAAATCTCGCTAGGCCGTGAAAGTGTGAATGCAGATCAGATGCAATGCGATGAAGGACGCAGAAACAAGAACGAACAGACAGACAAACACAACCTGCTTTGGTTAGTAGTAGTAAGCTTGATGTTTTAAGAGATGGATGAGAGGAGAGAGAGGAAGAGGAGGAAAAAGGAAGAAAGCAAGGTCCAGCTTGAAGTAGCTAAGTGAATGGATCTATTTTGCGTTGTTCGTGCAACTTGTAGCTTAGACCCAAATAATCCCGGCCACTCGTCCCACGGCCTCGGTTCTGATTGGAAGTAAACACTCCATCGTTGCTACCATGGCAACCAAGGTCAAAGCTACCGATAACCGGGGATAGCCCGTGAAGCTCTTATCGATAAGAGGTGACGTCGTTCTCTTTCTGGTCTAGGCACCTAGTCCAACGATAGAAGTCTGTCGAACAAAACAGCCAAGAATAGATCAGATCAGTTAATTAACCATATGCAAGATAAAGTGATCATAATGCAGTGGCTGTATTGCTATTTTAGCAACTCTACATAGTTTAATAACTAAATCTAACCATATTGCTGTGGCTCCAATATTATGCACTTAGGCAATGCTTAAACGCGCCTAATTGAATACAATTTACTGGCACGTGAGCGCGCGATGCGTTTCAACGCGTGGCTGTCATCAGGGCGAATTGCATCCAGAGAATATCAAGACCGCGGGCGGTAACCAAAATTCGGCCGAACTGAGGGCGCGTCTCACTATGCGATGAGTTTATCAAATTTTCAAAGGGCTTAAGCTGATTCACGCTGCCAAAATTGACATCTGCAGAGGCGTTGGCGCACTTGTAGCCCAGCCTCACACACAATCTTCAGCGAGCAGCGCCTTATCCCTTTCATAACCCAGAGAAAGCCTACTCATCACAATGCCACCGGCAATCACATACAATGGAGTCGAAAGTGCCGAGGGCGGTACCATCTTCAAGGACCTCAAGTTTTGGCTGTCACGTCGAGTACCGAGCAGAAAATATTGGACAGAACTCATCACGGTATGTTGATCCTACAGACTAATTCATGCGCTGTCGCTGATTTGAAGATAGCAAAACGGCGGCAAGGTCGTGATGCTGGAAAAACATGCTGATATGCTTATTGCGGACCATCTCATAAAACGAGATGCCCCCCCTGGCTCTTATTCATGGAAGTTTATTAAGGACTCGGTGGAAAACGGGTATATCCAAATCAAGGATAAATACCTCATAGGACGCCATCCAGACGAGCCAAGGCCGGTGGGCAGCAATCAAGCCAAAAAGTCAACGCGAACACCGTTTACTGCTGAGGACGACGCGAAACTTACTAGGTGGGCACTAAACCATCCAACCCAACACAAAGGAAATCAGATATGGTACGAATATGAAAAAATTGTAAGTTTTCACAAACCAGGCCATGCAAATTAAGCTCACATGCGTAGAATCCTCGACACACTGCACAATCTTGGCGTGATCACTGGATCAAAAAACTGCAGCCCCTGGATAGGAAAAAGTTGGAGAGTATGGCAGCCTCTGCGCCTCCAGAAGCCGGCCCTGTTGTGAGCACCACAGAAAAGACTACGGCAGACCACGCTACGAGTGCTAGAATCCCACAGAAGGCTGCTGTTCAAAGGGCCCCTGAACAACGCATGAACAGCCAAGTAGACACCGGCCCCATTCGCAGAGCACCACAACCTCAACCTCCGACAGTGCCATCGCAAGGCCCGAGAGAAGCCAACAAACCTCGGAAATCAATAGAAGACCGCCAAGAACAAGAACAAGAAGAGGAAGAGGAAGAGGAAGAGGAAGAGGAAGAGGAAGAGGAAGAGGAAGAGGAAGAGGAAGAGGAAGAGGAAGAGGAAGAGGAAGAGGAAGAGGAAGAGGAAGAGGAAGAGGAAGAGGAAGAGGAAGAGGAAGCTCTCGCTCTTCTGAGGTACAACTGGTACCAAGATCTTGATGAGTATATCAAAGTTACCGAGAAAGACATCAAGAGAAGTCTTAACATCAATGGAAAGAAGATCGAGTTGTTTGATCTTATGCTAGCTACCCGAGATGCGCCAGTATCACAGGACAGTCAAGTAACCGACTGGTGCAGAGTCGCAGAAAACCTTGGCTTCGTTGAACCAGATCAGCACACCGTCAATGAGTTGCATCTCTGCTATGAAGAGAACCTCGTGGACTTCCTCGACACAATGGAGAGCTTTGAAGTCAACAGTGAGGAACAGAACCCCGAGTCACAGGATCAAGCTCCTGACATAGACCCTGGTCAGGACATCGACTTCGAGGACGGTCAACAGCGCGGTTTACTGCAAAGCCAAGTACCGTCCTCACCCCCAGTCGCCGCGTCAGGTTTGAAACGAACCGCTGGTGAGCCTCCCTTCGCCTCACCGGAGCGCTTTAAGAAAAGACGCTACAGTAAGGACATAGAGATACCATCTACACCGGACGCCGAAGAAGCCCCCAAACTACAGCGTGCCCAAGAAACATCTCCTGGTGCACTAGGAACCTCTCAGTGGCTAGGTTATATTGGTGAAAGCGAAGCTTCGCAACACCTTCCACCCCTTCCCCCGATGCAAGATGAATCACAAGACCTCGGCACGCGGCCAGCATTCAGGCAGGATACCCGTCACCAATCTATGGATGTTTCACTGCCAAATGATGCGGCTTTGGATACTACACCAATACCGTTGCGTCTGAATAAACATCGCCAGCAGAAATCCTCTCGTGAGAGACAGCGAGAATCACATGCACAGCCCACGAGGCGACGTCATGACAGCAGCTTTACAGAACAAATCGCTCCCAGACGAGCTGTTTCCTCTGCGAAACCGAACCCACAACCAAGCAGCCGAACAGCTCGACGGTCTCTTCCGGCCTCTTTCACCTCTTCCCGAGCTATTCCCGATACAAGCCAGCCTCAGAGTTCAGAGAAATCTAACTCTCGAGAAATTCAGAACTGGATCAATCGCTACGAAGCAATGGGCTACCCCCGCCAATTTGTCGTGGAAGCCCTCAAACGTACCACCCTTACACCTGGAAAATTGGCCCTTCTAGTCATGAAGCATCTCAGTGAAGGACGCGATGTGCCTTCTCGCCATGAGGGTATCTGGACAGACCGTGACGATGCGGACTTGGACTTTGCTTCGAGCGTAGACTTCAGCCGTCCTCCCGCTGACGACAGCGAAGACCGTCAACAGCAGCGCGCTCAGGAAGCTCACAACCGGCTTGTTAATAAACATGGCTATCAGAGGTTTAACATGAGAAAGGCTTTTCTCGAGGCCCAAGCAAAAGAAGGTGGCAGCCAGCTTGAAGGATAGAATATCTTCCAGTGGTTTGACGCCCTTGATATGGTTAAATAAGTCGAGAGTTGGGCAGGTGTTTGTTTACTCATAGTGCGAGGGGCGCGGCGTACCTCTTGGTTAAGACGAAATGACATTCTGCATCACTTAATACCCAATTTGAATCTGAAGCCAAGATAGCACCACTAAGTTCTATTTACCAATACCTTGGGTGATATTCGACATCCATGAAGTGGCCATAACATCACGGGGACGACTAGCATTGACCGGATATATTGATAAATGCCCCCAAAACTGCCTATATACTCATTACGTCTCGTTGCGTCCCTCTCATTCATCAAGGCTTTCGCGTACAATGTTGCGCTCCCAACGCCAGAAAATGCAGTTTTTCAGCGACCTTGCCCTTATACCAAATGCGTGAAACACCGCAAACAGTTTCCGTAAATTCCTACGACTTCTCATTCGAACGTAGTGATCAAAATTATTTTCCTCATTCCCAGCGTGTCGCATCTTGCGTTCAATTCACATCGCATTCTTATGCTCCTATTTACATTGAGGTTGTTTAATGGTTCCTCTTCACTTAGTAGCCACACTTCCTTGCCAGGCCCCCAAAGGGACGAGTAAGAGGCCAAAACGATAGCAAGTTTGGTGGCAGCGTGTTATTTGCCAGTAGGCGGGCTGCAAACTGATCCGGACTTGTTGCAATCGGCGGGCTGCTTTAGGATCAGCTAGCAAGACGATGTCTCCTTCGGCTTCGGCTCTTAAGGGGCTGGTGGTGGTGGTGGCTTTCGAATGATCTTGATTTTGGGCCGCTGAGTAGGCGCTGCTGAAGGAGGGGGTGTGCTCATAGCAGGACTCGCAGACTTGGGCTTCGGTGTAGAGTTCGAATCGGTATTTAGCGAGACCTTTCTCTCTGGCGCAGGATGCGGCGATGATGCCGGGCCTCCAGGCAAAGGCCTTCGCGCCGCGTCTCCAGGAAGGGGCTTTCTGGCGGGCTTGGCCGTGATGGAATCTGATCTTGAGTTCAGAGAAGGGGCAGGGCCATCTCTTGGCGCCCCTGAAGGGAGAGATACCCGGCCATTCCCGTTTGGCTTCTTTTCTTTTCTCAGTAAAGGAGCGAGGCGGTTTGGAGCAACCCTCAAGGTGATGATCTTGCTCTTCTTCTTCTTGGGGATACCCGAATCGAATGGCTTATCAACCTTTGCGCGTTTGGGTGCCGGAGTAGGCTGTTCATCCTTCTCGGGTCGAGGGCGCTTGCTACTGGAAGCAGATGAGGGTTCAGGGGGCCAAGATGGTTTGAATCCTGATGAAGAGGTAGCACTTGCTTGCCGAGATAGACCTGGTGATGCAACAATGGTGTCTCTTTCTTGCTTTGGTAGAGTGGGCTTTGGGCTTTGAACAACGGGAGAAGCACTGGCGCTGGGTCGTTGAGGTGGAGGGACACTCGGGCGTTGGGCAGAAGCCGTCTTGTGGGTGTTGATCTTGATAGAAGATGTTTTCTGCAAAGGCGCAGGTCGCTTCTGCTCAATGATGGGGGCAGGCGGAGCGGGAGGCGGAGGCGGAGGTGCTTGTACGATTGGCTCCCGGGGTGTCGTCCTGTAATGAGCTTTGAATTTCACCATCAACTGTCCAAGTTAGCACCAGCAAAGACTTGCTCGTAAATAATATAGCACTTACTCGATTAGAGAGCTGCTGCACAGGCCTCTCAACCTTCCAAGCCTTTGGTAAGGGGAGCGTAATGACCCAATCGCCAGCCTCCTCAAACATCATCGCCGCCAAATCTAGCATGCTTTCCATCTCACCACGACCGAGACTCGGATGATCCAGCGCCTTACGCATCGCAGTGCTGTAGTGTCGTTCGTCGCCTCCGTAGGTTTCATCCATTTCTCTTCGTAAAGCCTTGAGTGCTGCATCCAGATTCTCTTTTCTGGCAAACATTTCTTTTCTCGCCTCAATCTCCTGGGCACTATCTTGCACAAGTAGAAGGTCTCCTTCATCTTCCGGCCGAGGGTCATTCTTAACAACCTTGGCATGCTCTCCGAAAGCAATGGCTGCGAGCCCAGAGGCAGACGCCTCGATGAGTTTGTTCCGCACGTACGGTGACCGGTCGGTGATGAGTGAGTATGTCAATAATGAGAACACTGTCGGATCCAACATAGCCCCCAGGTCAATCAGAGCCTCGAAGGCCTTGATCCGAATCAGATCTCTCGTTCCGTCCAACAGATACTGCCCGAAATCAATGTACCTCTTCGGGATCACTTCCGCCTTCATCAATCGTTGTTTGGCACTAAGACCGGCAATAGTCCAAACGTTCTGGTATGAATGGGTCCACTCATCTCGCCGCAAAACTCTCTCGATTTGCTCTATGGCCCTTTCGAGGAACTGCTTCTCATCCTCATTAGGAATTTTGTTCTGCATCGCAAACCATTCATCCTGTTTGGAAGGGATGAGAGACGTAGCAAGAGCCTCCACAAGAGTAGCGATGTAGAAGTGGTCAGAATACGGGTTGTCCTCATTGTTATTGAAGAGAAGTTGGTCCAAAATGAACTGGCGAGCTTCAAGGGGGCATTTGTAAGTATGGGCATCTCTCACTTGAGCGATGGCTTTGATAATAGCACACTGAACATTGTATTGCTTCTTGTCGGAAAAGTCATTCGGCTTTGGTTGGTTCGTACCTTTGTGGCAGAACATCTCGCTGAAAGCCTTCATCAGTTGTCGAAGGCCAAGCATTGATAGATCCTTGATGTTGGCCTGCCGTGGCAGAGCTTCAGCAGCCATAGTTCGAATACCATGAAAGTAGCGGCGGTCCACAAGCGTTCTGGTAAGAAACCCTGATGCGATGGGGTGCAAAGGACCATGGGTCAGGTAAAGCATAGCATCCTGCTGAGCAACGACATCTCTATCTTGCTGCAGTTGTGACACGTACATGTACGGCTCAAGAGTCCGCTTCATATCGCAAGACCACTCGAAGTCGGCATCTACACGTATCCATTCGTAGGACTCCTGGTCCATCTTTCGTTCAGTTTCGGGATCCCAATCAATCAACTCCCATTGCGCCTGCTCGTCTGGCGTCTGTAGAACATCGCCTAAGCAGTAGAGGAGCGCATCATCCATATTCTCCGCATCCATACTGGCACCAACGTTTTGCTTTTCCTTCATGCGGCGTGTGCGCTTGAGCCGCTTATACTTGGTATTGTATGGAATCTCGAATTTGGTAGACCTTGTGGCATCTTCGCGGATTTCCAGAATATGCTCGTAAGGTGTTCCATCCGCTTCATGGATTCGTACCGTCATCGGTCCAGTGAACAGAGGCTGTACTTCGCCTGGCTTAACACCAGAGCGGCGCTCCTTGACAACACGTAGGAAATCATTCTTGTCTAGCGGTGGCTTCTTGGCTGTCTGGAATTGAATCTGGTTTAGTGTAAGCTCAACACAGAGCCTCTTCTTGTTGAATTTCGCCTTGACATCAAATCGCGGGCATCCTGAACCGTAGACCCACTGGCTCCAAAAACTCTCAAGCCGATACTTTGCCCCCTTCTCACAAGTCGTTCGGAATTTCTCTGTTTCAAGGATAGTAGCCCTGTCAGAAGATTCAATCTGAACCTTGGTCAACAGTTTAGAGAGAATGCGTGTCAATCCGTGTCCTCCTGAAGCCTTAATGAGTCGTTTATCCAGGATGAAGAAAACCACGGGAGCTTTCAAAGTCATAAAGTCCATCTCGAACTCTCCCAAATGCAGGTAAGGGCCGAGATCGTAAAGAGAAGGCCGTTCGATGTCCATCTGAACAAGCTTGTCGGAGAGTGTCTTCATCCGAAATCTGTACTCATTGTTTCCGCAAATTTTCTTCATGAAGAGATCTGTCATGAAATGCGCGATGCCGACGATAAGCCATAGATCATTTCTTGTGTTTGGTATCATGTTGATGCCTATCCACTGGTACGCCAATGTTTGAACCATCTTTCTTGTGACATCGATCTCGGTATCAATAATGTCATCTGGGAAAAGTAATCGATTGCTGACGAAAGCCATGGAGTAAAGGGCCACAGTGTCCTGAATCATATCATCAAGGAAGCAGAGCTTGAAATTGCCGAACGGATATCGAGCAAACGTGAATGTAAAGAAATCAGCTGCCATAGTGATCGCTGCTGCTGTATTCCTTACCCAGTCGGCACGGTGTGGTAGGCAGTATGCGTGAACCTTGAGCGCATTCATACCCAGTTTGACCTCGTCCTCTTCCGTTCTGAACTCGGATGAAAGATCAATATGCTCAAACGGGCCCACTGCAAAACCAAGCTTCTGTACGGACACCTTCTTCTCAGGCTCGAAGGCCATTATCTTTTTGTGATCATCGTCTGGATCTACGGTCTCTTCCATAAGAAAACCTGAGCAGACAACCGACATCTCACGAAGTTTATCTTCCTCAGCAAGGTTATGAATTCGCTCCTGGCCATCAATCTGCATCTTGTCGGGGTTACTACCGTTCTGTTGTGTAGCCAGCGCTTGTTGCAGAGCATCGCCCAAGGTACGGGGGTACTTGATTGATATCCTCCAGTCGCAACGTGATCCGTGGTCATCAATACAAGGGAAAATGCACGAAGCAGTCCCAGGATGTATCGAGCTTCGTGTGTACATGTGTGTAAACCGGTTGTCCAGGGGATCGACGCCGACAAACTGTATCCCATCCCGGGGGTTTGTATGGGAAAATGGGATGGTGATTCTGTACTGCTTGTTGGATCGCTCGTTCGCATCAAGACCTATCATAGACTTCCTGATAATGAGCCTTGGGCGATCCGGCTCGGCCTTACCTCGTAGGTTCACCTTCAGCGATCGATAGACCGGTGTGCACCCCTCGAACTCTCTATTCTCGGCGGGGACATCGTTCTTGCGGCTGCGGAATATCGACTGTGCACGCTTGCGGCGAATATCATGGTGATCGGCCCTCAAACTCCAACTCTTTGGGTGAGTGAGCTTGGCATATGGATCATTGTAGGTTACTGTTGTTCTCCTTCTATGACTCTCGACGATATCACCGTTTGACTCCTTAACATCAGCGATGAAAACGTTCTCGGTATCGATTTCGCAATCTGCAGCGTCCAACACTATGTCCTCGATCTTATCGTTGAATACGACAAGAAAAATGTCGGTCGTTCCATCAATGCGCTTATCGCGAAAATTCACCTCGAGATTGACCTCTTGCTTAATGACGAAGAACTCGAGCACTGATCCATCTTCTGTAGATTCCGTTTCGTCGTCTATGTCGAGTAGAGAGTGATTCACAGGCGCAGGCTCCTGCGGCATGGCGAGTGTAGTCATGTTGACTGGTGGTAGGCAGGGTAAAGGAAACGAAGGCCTGAGGGCCCCTGCAAGCTTTTGTTCACAGACTCAGCATCGATAGAGGTTCCAGCCTGATGCGCAGCGCAAAGAGGCCTTCGGGGTCGCTAGGCGTATTTGTAATCCTATTATTCTCGTCGCGCAGTCTTGTGCTTCTTTCGAGGTGTCGGCGCAATTTGAATGGGGTATGCGGAGTTGGTTCTGCGTGAAGTGAGGAGCGGAAGGGGTAACGTGGGTATTAGAAAAGTTTGACCGTGAATTAGTAAGAAAACGGCCTTATTGTAAAATACAAATACTGCAAAAGCGCAATTCGCACAATTCCGGAAAATGACCGTATATTGACTTCTCGTCGTGAACTTTGCAAAAGGAAGACAGCTCGCGGCGCGTCAGGAAGCTGGCGCACGGACCGCTCCATTTCATGACGGGAGGCTCAGTGCGCGGTACGTACCTTTCTGGGGCATTTCCATCACATCTCCAACTAAGGTATCATTCTGGCCAGGAACAAAGAACAAACAAAAGAATCAAGTTGATAAATCGAGCGATCCACCGCGCTCCCCCATTAAAACAAAGGCATGTTGGCATAGAGTATATCTCTATCATCCATCAGGCATTTATTAACGAACGTCTGTTCATGACCTCTCATCCTTAGTGAGTTGGTTGGACCTCGTTGAGCAACATGTGTCACATGTTATTGGCTTCGCAGCCCAATTTGAATGACAGGCCAAAATTCTAATATAGCATCTCATGAAGGTTCTCGAGTTATACGCACAATCCCAATCAGACAACTGCGATACCATCACCCATACCAGGGCGTCTCAGATCCCTCCCGAAACGCCAACCCATTTAGTACAACCGGCCTACCAATCCTCTTCGCCTGCAATGATATTACAAACAGCCAAACAAGAACTACTCACTGCTTGCTGCGTCTTCGTTCGCGGCGCTGCTGCCTCGCGCGAGCCTTGAGGGTATCTTCACCACGGTATTCCTCCGGCAAATCAAAGTCAACCTCGGGTATCTCAGGCATGGGTAGACCCCATGCCATAATCTTCCTCCCTGTGCGCCTGTGTCGATGCAGAGCGCTGTCACGCTCATATCTCTTGCTGAAGAACGATTTGAACTCCTTGGGTGGTTCTGGCGGCCTTGGAGCCGGTGGTGCTTTCACAGGACGCGGGATTTTTGCTACAGCTGGTTGAGGAGTCGATTTTCGGTTCTTTGAACCTTTGGCATTCTTGGATCTTGCCATGGCCTCCTCTTGCAGTTGCTTTGCTGGTGATTCTGAGTCGCTTGCATCACCATTCTCGCTATCATCGCCAGCTTCATCTTCTTCGACGCTTGAAGAGGTTTCCTCTTCTTCCTTCTCAGCCCGGGCCTTGTCTTTCTCCATCTTCCGTCTCTTCTCTTCCAACACCCAGTTTCGAAACTTGTCAAGGATAGCCTGGCATCCTTTGATGAAATGGTTACGAGCAGGCTCAAACGTCTTCTTCTTCGTCTCTGTCACACCACTGACGCCCATGACTCTTAACCAGTCATGGCCTTGGAGTCCTTCGAGAAGTCGGATAATTTGGTCCCTTTCGTGCTGTGCTCTGCCTTTCTCGGTGTTACGTATTGATCTCTCCAGCCGCTCAGCACGACGATGTATTGGCTGGAATAGTCTATCTGGTAAAGGATCTTCAATGGTCTTGTTCTTCGACTGCGATTCTAGAAAACCTAGATCGACTTGCTGACAATCGAATACATTGTAGAAGAGGGCATCGCCGTATCCTCGTACAGGATATTCAATTGCGGGGTGGTGAGTTTGTGGGATCGCGCGTTGATTTTCTGAAACGGCGCGTCGTGGATCGGAATCAACGATTACGATGGGCGTGTCAACATTGAATAATTCTGCATAGTGTCAGAAAATGATGTATCTGTGCGCAACGTTCAGGTGAACGATGGGGATTTTTTTTGTGACGTACGCTGCTCCTTGGGCTCATTCCCAATCACCTCATCGTATTCAGGAAAATAGGCAGAAAGTTCGCTTTTGAACCTTGTAGCTTCCTGAGAGCGCAGCTTGCGGCCTTGCTCCTGGGTATTAGTATCGCTCGGCTGAGGCTGCAACCGATCGAGTTCATGTTTGATTCCATTGATAACTTTGCTCTGGTGTTTTGTCAGAGTGTGCTCCTGCTTCGGCTTCGATGTCGTGCTGTCGTTCGTAGCAGGAGGGGGTATTGGTGTCGCAGTCGCCACTGTAGGCGTCGCAGAAGGTTTGCGCGTGGGTGGTGCCGCTTTGTTGTTGTCGATATCGGCATCACGGAGTCCGTGAGTGCCCTTTGCGAAGATCTCGACTGTAAATCGCGTTCTTTTCGGTTTGATCGCATCGAAATCGCGATCGTTAGTGTCGAGTGCCCTCTTGTTGCGCCCTCCTCCTCCTCCCTGGGCATGTGCGAATACTCCTGCTGGGGGCGTCAGGTGGTGATGCGGGTGCGGAGCTTCAGCGCGCCGCGAGGAACGGGTGACGGAAGCCATTGGAAGACGACCAAATGCCTGGCATGGTTTCAAGGATGTATTTCTCTCAATCCGCCAGCTCAGTTTGAAGATGGCGTTGTCGATGTGGATGGGGTTTTTCGAACGCGGCTTCGGTGCAACTGGTCTATACTGCACGTTTGCAGTCAGTGGAAGCTTGGCTCCGTCTCGCAGCTGAGCGCACCAAGCCAAGATTTTGAGTACCAGTGTTCTTGCAATTTCAGGGCAATGGCGCCACTGTACCCCCTATATTACACTGAAAATGCAAAGCTATAGGCGTTCACGCACTGGAGCCACCTGTGGCAAATGAGTAGGTTGGTCATGCGCACCTGGGGGGAAAAACCATCCCTCTGGCTTGGGATTCATTGATAGGCTGTCAATCAACCGAACGTCAGTGTCTTGTTCGATGCGATAAATGCCACTGGTTACCTGTGAAGAATTCCCAGCTAAGGTGATAGGAATATTGACTACCAGAGCAGTGGAGGCTCAGAGGAACTTTGGTTTGGAATGATAGCAGTGCGTCTCGGCCGCAAATATGTATCATGGCAGAAAAGTTTATTAACTTCACAAAGTAAAATATTAATAAGCTAAATTCTTCAACTGAAATACTTGTATTCCAACTGAATAGCTTCAAGTGATCGCTTAAGTTATGACTGAATTAACAATTTATGCTTTCGTGTCAGCAGCGAGATTGCTTGAATGCATCTTGGCTTTCGGGTATTGCACCTACTAGATGGTGTAATAGACAATAAGATAATATATATTAGAAAAAGGAGAAACCCCAGAACCTCTGTTCTTAATGATCAAGGATTCATGCAAAATCAAGGCACATACATACCTACTCTTTGGACAGTTATCTTATCATTCTTATTGCCTACTCGGGATACACGTCCTGGTATACATGAACGGCGTTTCTGTGCTTCTCCATGCTCTTATACCTTTGCTTATTGGGTATCGTCGGTTAATCACCCGTGTCGAAGCTCTATTCAGGCCATAAGATATCTAGCAGGCCTAGGATTTTACACAGCTTGGATGAGCTTTTTACAGCAATATCATTTAGTAGCCTTCTAGAACTAGCCGCTACATAAAGAGAGTATTCATGATGTTGGGTATTCGTACTTGATGTCGTGAACCATAATTCGGGAATCGCTCTATACATAAAGGGTATAATATCGTAAAACCAAACACCTCGCCAAGCACCAATTGCCTTACTATACGCGCATCTTCTCGACATCCTCCTTCTTCTCCCTCTTGGCCGCCTGTTTCTCCTCCTTTGTTGGTTTAATGCCAAGCTTCTTCAAGACCTTCTTTACTGGTCTTCCCTCTTGCTTCGCTGCCTCTTCTCGTTGTAAGACTTCCCTCTCCTTCGCGGCACTTTCACTCTTGTCCTTGGCTTCCTCTTCCCTACGCGCCGCCTCCTCTGGGGCTATTATCTTATCTTTCCTGTGTCCCACACGCTGAGCAAAGTCCTTGCCCTTACGCTTCGTCTTAATATATGTTTCTAGCCCTATCAACACCACATAGGACTTCGAGATCGAGACGTGGCTCATATCAACCTCTGACTGCCGCAAGCTCGCAACAAAAGCGCGGAAGTTTGCAGCGGGCGGGCGATAGTGTCCACTCAATGGTGAGAGGGATGATAACCGACCATTCTTTATTTTGATCAAGCCTGCCGACGAGATACGTGAACCCTGGAGGAAAGACGAGTGTTGAAATGCCCCTGAATCTTTGATGCCCACATACATGCGAAAGCTTGTGTCTGCAACGAAGATCCATGTATTCTTCCGGACAGATTTGCGCATTAACTTGTTGAAGATTGTGGACGCCGAAATCTGTGACACTTTGTTCATACCCTGACTGTTGTCAAAGTCAGGGGTCGCATACTTGGCAGCCCGGTCTGCCTCTCGTCGTGACTCGAGGGAAGAATCGGAGCTGGAACTGCTAACGGTTTCGAGGGATCGTGCATCCTCGGGCTGGGCTGCGGCGTTGAAAGCTGGCGTGGAATCGTTCACAGGCACAACACCATGTATGCTGTCCTTGAACTGTTCTGTGGTATCAATGCGCTGGCCATTCTTTGCCCAACAGAGTCGGCCTTCACTATCAACTTCAACAAGGTAGTACTGGCGCTCTTCACGGGACAAATATCGAACTTGTTCCCGCTCAAGTCGATCGCGTGGACAACCATCAACCTCAACGTTGCGGCCTTCACCATAGTCAAGCCAGTAGAAGAAGTTCTCGGCTGTATCTGCTCGCTTCCAAACTTCGTGGTAACGGCAAAGATTGCTTCCGTAACGGTGCTTCTGGTCGACCATCTCGAGGAAGTATCGAATTCCCATCATGCGCGCCTCATGTTTCCGCGCAGCAGTAGCTTTCTCACGTCGCGCTCGCGCAGCAGCTCGTTCTTCGGGGGAGGCATCTTCATCGGAAGACGATTCAGAAGATTCAGAATCTGACAAAAGATCATCATGACCCGCTCGTCGAGCAATGGCGCTTGCCTTCTTCCATTTCTCTCGTGCACTGGCCGACTTGTGTTTCGCAAAACCGTCCGCTTTTGACTTATCAAAAGCTTCGTTATCAGCTTCTGTTTTCGGTCGTGGCAATGTCGCATGTCGAAACTGAGCTTCTCGAATTGCAGTAACCCATCTTGTACTTGCGTCCAAACCAAACCCTTGCATCTCTCTTCTTGCGCGATACCCTCTGAACGTTTTCTGTATAGTGCGCGCAGCTTGCGCCTGCGCCTTGTCGTCCTGACTGACCGTCGACATACTGACGGCTCTAAGGCGCTGACGCTGGGTTTCGCGCGACCAGCGCCTTCGCTCGCGATCTCTGCGCTTTGTTTCTTGTTCGCGTTGCTGTTGAACAATCGCAATTCGTTCGAATTGCTGTGGTGAAGGGGGTACCAGAGAACTCATGTAATCTCTTTTCTTAGTGGTAAAGTGTAAGTCGCCGTTAGTGGTAGAAGCAGAAGATGACGTAGAGCTGCCGGCTGAGAATTTGGAATCGGTACGGTGTTGTGCTGTTGGGCCCAACGGCGATTGTCGCGGGGTCCCCTCCAGTTTCATGCTGATATCGTTTGGGGTCTGCGCTAAAACCGGTAACATCAAACAACGGTTTTCTAGAATATCGAGTTGCGTCATGGTCGTGGGGTTGAACTTGGTTAAGGATGTGGGGTTGGGAGGGAACCAAAATTGGTGATAATGGCGCTTAAATCCTTGGAAAGGGCTGTTAATCACATTGAGAAACAAGAAAGGCTGAACATTGATGAACTCATGACGCTTCAAATCTCTTTAGTTCGGAGCTGGATCTTGTGGCTCTTATAAACATGGTCCTTTACTACTGATGTAGTCAGGCCGATGCCCAGAAGCCAGCAGGTTCTTGTCATTCTTGTCACGGAAGAACGGCACTTGGCAATCCTGCAAAGGCCATTGGCATCCCCGTAAAATCTCAATAGATTGCTTTATTGAGACGCCGCAATGCTTGGTAAATGCCGTTACATACCGATATGATCTAGACTCGTGGCTGGCAAATCGTCAGAATAGCGGCACGAAAATCTGTCAAGGAATTCACTCATTGGCTGATGCGTAACAGCATATCCTCTAAGCCATACTGAACTCCACATGTATGTTAAGCTTCATTCAAAAGTCAGCAGCTTAACTGTTAGTATCGCGCGCCTGCTGCGCCCTGGCGCCTACCTATACTCAGCCCTTTGGATACGAGAGCTTAAACGCCCAGTGATGACATGCCGCTAGGCGGAGCCGACCACCTTGGCGAAGCAAATGGTTTTCGAGATATGCTTGATTGCTTCATACGACAATGCCGAACCTTGGTTTCATCTTGGCTCTCGAATCAAGCACACGCTAAGAACAGACAAGCATGCAATACAGCTGTAGGGCCACAAGTGGTAGATCATCCAACTCATTATCATTAATACGGATCGTTGGCTGCTGCATATGTGCGTGAGACAGTGCCAAGCAATATATATCGGTTGTACAAAGAGGCCTCCCACGATCGAGACCCAAAAAGGCAAACATATCCAAAGAAGAGAAGATGCTAAGACGATAGGAACGCTATGCAAAGAGGAACTCTTTGAGGACTGGCGACCCAGAGAATTCTGGATTTAACAATATGCAACTGGTAGGGTCAGCATAATATTGAGCTGAAACTCTTGATATACGCACTTCAGAAAGTATTGTAGGCCTGCCCGCCTTTTCTCAAGAAATCTGGGTCGAAACTTGGAGATGACACTCTTGGGCGGAAGTGCCGGAACAGCTGCCTCGAATCCGGGGAAAGTCTGAACCAACCGATATCGAAAGTCGTCAAACTCCGAATACCGTTTACGAATATTCATGTAACTCCCCTATCGTTGGGTCAGTCAACAGCCGTCTTCAGATCAGCACACCACTGCTGAACCACCACCAATTACTCACATTGAGAGCCTCGACACGGATATTCCACACCACAAAGGCCCCGATATTTGTTGCACTGCCGTTGACAATGGTATAACTGACAATCTCAACACTCTTGGCCCAGCAGGCGCTGTTGCGGTCATCGAATTCGCTCGCTTCGTTGTCACGTAGGGTTATAGCACCAGCAGGAAGAACGGATTCGGTCGACATATTCGATATGGTTCGTTGATGGCCGGCGCGGGTGTTCAACCAGTATGGTGGCGATGTTATCGAACTCGGGGAGACGGTAAATGATGCAGTTTCGTGCCGCGCATGATTGCTATCGTTGGGATCATGATCGAAGGATGTGCGTGGTGTCTCAAACACTTCGGTAGCTGCGGTCTGTGTCTCAGAACTGCCTGGATGGGATGCGCCGTTGGCCAGATTGCCATCGCCAGGCGCTTGATCTATCTCAGTCGCCATTCAACCATGCGTTGAAACAAAATGTCGGGCTTGAATCGTTCAATTTGCTAATGAAGAGAATTTCGATGTGACAGCTTTAATAGTACGGAATTGTATGTGATCTGACGGTAAAATCGTGTCGCAAAGACTTGTAGCATTGATTCAATCGATCCAGTTGGGTAATGTTGACGTTGATTAACGGTAGAAATCGTATCAGCGAGTTAGGATAACAGCCCATGAATTGCAGCCCTGCTTTTTAGTTGACAAAGAGCAAGGATTTGGGTTGCGGAGCGGTAGAGAAAGGGTCAATTATGTATAAGTCGTCAGGATGAGGTTGATGATGAAATCAAGGCGCGAGTAGAGGGCACGATCCAACTAGGGACATAGTATAAGGTAGTGTGTGTCTGGGTAGTGGCGATAACTTGTCCCAATTGAAAGGATGAATTGGATGTGATGTCGTAGAGCAAAGCCTTAAACGGCGCCGTTCTGGGCCTTGCAGCTTGATTTTTTTCCGATTGATGGAGGGGCCGGCGCCCCGGTCCATGGCACAAGAACGCACAGGTAAACTTTGTGACTTCTGGCTTCTTGCTTGTGTGAATCTGCTCCGGATTTGGTTATTCATAGTTGTATATCTACAGTCTCCGCGAGGTATCATGACATGGGAGGACAGTCGATTTATCATTCAATGCCTACCTAAAGCTAATCACTTACAGTAAACCAATTGCTGTGTGTAGTACGGATAAGGTTTTCTTAGACAAACTCAATGCCCGCTGACTTGGATATCAACCAAAACACTACACTTGCAAGGGTACACCATGACCGCCGCATTCACGGCCGACCTTCATCTTGAAATACGGAGCTCGAAAGCCACATCCGCTCCGTGCCCGGCCGAAGACATCGGTCGGATACCGGTCGTCTAAGCCTCGGGATGTAGCGGAACCCGGATTGATAAGCCTGAGATCTCATCGACTGTGGCTTTCTATCGAGGGATACAAGGACAGTCAGTGATTCTGGTGACTTTTTTTCAAGCCGCAGAACTCTCATCATATCGTATGACATTGTCATATGGTCCCGTTCAAACTGTAACTCTAATCGTACCCAAGGAGCGAAATAGAGGAGGTTGGAATCAAAGGAGTGACCGAAGTTGGAGGAAGAAACCAAGATCACGTTGACCAAAGTTTCTGTCAAGTTCTTGCAGGTTCACTTTGGATCGGGAGAAAGTATCCTGACTCTGCGGGGTAAGAATCTACTCTCCACATGAAATGAATACCTTTCGAGACTCGAGGATTCCTTTGAAGTCGAGGCTGGTCTCTTTCAGGTTTGGTTATCTTTCTGTGACCCGTCATAACCAAGTCTTCGTGTACCCTGTAAGTGCCTTAGCCTCGATTGATGCCTGGATGGAACGAACACGGTTCGATACGAAGTCACCTTTCTATCTCGTACAAGACACAAGCGGATATCTCTTCGGCTAGTCCGTCATATCTCCAAATGCACTCCGCTTTCCAAATGTCTTGGCCAGCAGAGTGTTTCTTCCCCTGCGATATTGGGTTACTAGAAGTGGTGATTATTCGACTTTGCTGTGTGATAGCTCATAAAATGCGAGACTGTGATCACTCCTCCAAGAGCCTGAATATCTGGCCGCGTCAGCTCCATAGTGAGGCACAAACAAGATATCATCAACACCAACGATTGGCGCGATATCCATAGCATCATGTTCTCGTCGTGGTGCATTGCGCGGGGTTATCGAAGGGTTCAGTGCAGTGGCACGCCCCGCCCATCTGCAAGAAATACGAAGGTTGTTGGCTGGTCCAGATGCCTAGCACCGAACAGATTTACCCTTTACGGGAACAGTTGGCCACCATTCTTGCACCCGAGTGGCCAATGGTCCGTAAAGAATACTCCGACGTGATCATGGTGGGCTCGTACATGTTGTGAGCGACTTCAACCACCAACTGGAGCGCGTCGTTCGCGTGGTCCAAGATGCACTCAGTGATGCACAATGAGAAGACTATAATAACAAATGTGCAGTAGTGGTCTCATATCGCTTCATGACTACTAGATGTGGAGTCTGTAGTAGTCAACCGTTCGCGCCCGCCACAAAGCCAAGCTCATGTGGTTGAGAGGAGACAGACGAAGGACGACCTCCACTCGTATGCATACCCACGATGGCGAGTATGGGGCATCGCCAACATCTAAGAGTACGGTAGCGTTGAGTCAACTGAAAAGATCTCCATTGGGATCTTCTGGAGATCACAGACGGGGCTACGGTAACAAGAACATTATCGATAATACTATTGACTCCTTTTAATCACGGCTCTTAAAACCAAGGGCCTTGGAGATTACAGTCATGGTGTACCAACACCAAGCGAGCCCAAGCTTCAGCACTAGTTGAGTCTATCGGGCCTAGTCTCCAGAGTATTCCGGGGCCTCCTGGGCACAAAATGCGCCGAGTGGTGGACGATATGGAGCAAATAAAGTCTCATAGCGGCTGGGATATGTTAGAGCTAAGCCCAATGCCGCTGTGCTGCTCCTAAAGTCCCCTGTTCGTTCAGCGAAAATTGGTGCTACTGGTGCTACTTTGCCCACGGTCTGTGGTCATGATATCGCCCAGGCTCGGGTCTCGCCTCAGCTTTTGCTACGGATCATTTCTTTTGACGCTGTAGCCCGGCGGTAGGTATCTGGACCTATGGAAGGTATCCGTAGAGAGGTATCCATCCATCATGCACCTATCCATATACATATAGCCGGGGGTCTTCTGTCATGGAAATGTCTCGGACCTCCTCGACCTTTTCTTCATCGTCCTCCCTCACTACCTGCTTTTGATACACTCGCTATATCAGACTTGGTCTTGATTCTTAACAGTCGTTAACTCGCCATCTTAATATTTCATTTCTTCTTTTGCTCGCTTTTCTCAAATTGTTGATCGTCACTCACATACCTCGTTCTTAATCTGTAAGTCAAACATCGTCCAAGTCGACGGGTATTGCCCCGGTTGTCTTAGTGATAGCATTCTCCATACCTCTCCTTCCCGCACAGCACAAGCAATCTCCTCATCATGGGCAAGAGAGAGGCTTTCAATGGAACACAAGGGAATAAAACCGCTGACTCCCGGCCAAAGAGAATCCATACCTTTCTTCAATCTTCACCGTTTGCGAACTTTTTTTGGACTTCGCATACGCATCAACCACATACATACCTTCATCGTATCCAGCACAGCTAGATCTCATACAAGACACAAATACGTCACAATAATGCCTTCTCTCCGAACAACCGTTTTGGCCGTTGCTGCCTCAGCCGTTGCCGTTGTCAACGCCGACTATGTTATTGACCCCGAGAGTGTACCCCTGTCTCAACGCCGTGAGTAAAGATCTATCGCCGATTATTTTAGGGTACAGGGACTAATACAGAACCAGGTGTTTGGTGCCAGAACGAAATAGAAACCTGCCCTATGATTTGCGGGCAGACTAGCAAGGGAGACACCAAGGTCAACGAGTGTGATCCTGTAAGTTTCGTTATCTAGGCTTCGTTGACAACTGTTAATTTCTTTCGTCCAGAAAACCCTTACATACGGTTGCATCTGCGGCGACGGCAAGCAGCCCAACGTGTCTGAATACTCCCTGACCCTGCCATTCTACGTCTGCCAGGAATGGGGTAACCAGTGTGTCGAGGACTGCAAGGGAAGTGCCTCCTGCGCTTCCGACTGCCGACAGAACCACCCATGCGGTGCCAGCAACCCCAAGAAGTACAACACCACTTCCACAGCTACCGACACAGCTGCCGTCAAAGCGACAGCCAGCGCTACTGACGACCCCAATGTTGTCTACACTGGCACCCCAGGAGGCGACGACGATGATGACTCCGACTCAGATAGCTCAACAACAAAGACCAACGGCGCCGCCGTCATCGAGGCTGGGCGTACATGGGGCCTGACTATCGTTCTGAGCACCATCTTCGCTGGGTTCGCCATGCTCTGAGTTTCTGATGACGCTTAGAGGTTTGCTGCTAAACAGATTACAGCATTGCTTCTGTTCTCTTGTGTTTATTGCTCCTACATTCCTTTGAAGCCTTGGACGTCTAGGTGTTTGGTTGTATTTTATGGTGGGATATTCTTTTTTATGGTTCGACTTGAGGGGCTGCCCTCTTACATCATTAATATCGTTAATGTCGAAGGGACGAAGAGATGGGAATAGGTGGCAGAACAGGACGAAATACATGTCGTTGACTGCAACCAGGCAGTCGAACCAACAGGAACCTTTCACGACAGATTTGAAGCCATCGTGATATCATGATGCATGAAACAAGCAGTGGCCTATCGAGACATGTCGTTGCCGGTTCAAGGATTCCGAGAGTTGGAGATCACAGTCAGCATCAGTCGATGTTCACTCCACATTCCGCATTTCCAAGAAGACCCTTAGACGTGTACCGGGCTATCGGATCAACCAAACTGCCGTGATGTAAAGTTTTGTTCTCCAACTAGCAACCATTCCAGCCAATTGCAGTTGGATTAGAAGCTCGTATTCTTTTTGTTGGTGCTCACGCGCTCACGAGCCTAGAAGGGCATGTGAAAATCATTCTATTCATGCGCCATTGATCCATAGCGTTAGTTCATCCCTCACCTCGGCACCAACGGCTAAGACGGATCAAATAACGTCGAAACAATCTCATGACGAGGTGTCTATGCGAGCTCCTCCTCGTGAGTACCTAGACAGAGCTGAACTTGCTGAGGTCACTGTGCAAGTGAGAGTACTACATAGGGATGCCCAAGGAACCTGCTATTGTTCTCGAGTCTCACAAGAAAGGGGCCGTCAAAGTCGACCTGTTTCGTTAGCTGTCAAATTGATGATTGGAGCCTTCAAATGAACGAGCCGCTAATTACCCAATTTTAGATGCGTGTTTCCCCTGTAAGCGGATACCTCTAGTGGATCGGATCGCTGGTGTTAGCAGGGGCTTTGGGGTTTACGATCCAGGGGCTTGACGTACGACGACACCAGTACGAGTTGGAGGTCGAATTCCAATTTCGAGTCCTAGCCTCGAGCTGCCAAAACCTGCCCCTTTAAACCCTTTCAATCCCATCTTTTCTTCAACTGCAAAAAAACACTCTTTGGCGGTAACTGTTCATCAACACATTTAATTCTTTATCAGACTCTTCACCGCTATTCTTGGCTGTTCTACTCTGTCTTAGCCCTCCCGGTCGTCTTCGTAAATCAGGCCCGCCACATAACCTTGGCTTGCGATCCAATTCATCTACCGTTGTCGATAAGAGAAAACCTGTCACGCTTGTCCTTGGATTATCTTTCTCTTCCCGCCCACGTGCCGCGCCGCCCGTCTCTGTTAGGATAATACCGCCTTGGTAGAGAGCCGAGGGTCAATCATCCATTTGCAGGCCTTTTGGCGGATCTACCTTACCCTGTCCTTCTGCAAGTCACTGTCGCGCCGTCGCTGCAGGTCCGATTGTTTAGGCGTTTTTACCGACGTCTTTATTTTTTTTTACCTTGGCCTTGATTCCCTTTTTTAAAAGAGTCCCCCATTTTTGCCCCTCCTCCTCCGGCCCCTCTCTTCCACCATGACTGCAAGCGAGACACTTCCGCTTTACAACCCAACGGCCACCGACCCGGACGGTACGAATATGGCTCCTAATACGAGTAAGTCTGAGAAGAAAAGAAAGCTCTTTGAACGCTTGAGTTCCATAGAGTATTGTTAAAAAAGGACCGTTGACCACTAACGCCGGGGCCCTGCAGAAAAGAACGTTGCCGAGTGCATCTCTGATGACGCACTGGTGCACTTCAAGTCATACAAGTACTCAAGCGTCGACCTGTCGCCAGTCTCGAAATACGTTCTTGGTCCTTTCGTATGTATTGCCTATACCTCTAGCTCTCTTTTGCGCACGTTTTCAACTCTGTTTTGCTTTTTTTGTCTCAACAATTACCATCTGGACGAGCTCGACAACACTCGCCAGCCAAGTTTTTTAGGGAGTTCGAGATAGCTAACGCGTCTTTGTCGTCATGTAGTGGAATGCCTCTGTCAACCTCCTACCGCTATGGATTGCCCCCAACATGGTGACCCTCTTGGGTTTCTGCTTCATCCTGATAAACGTCGCTTTCTGCGCAATCTGGATGCCTGATCTCGTTGGGCCGGTATGTGGGAGACCTTCCATGTCTTTGGACTGACGTACTGATCGCAAGTGTTATTGCAGGCTCCTTCATGGCTTTACTTCAGCTTTGCCTTTGGCCTGTTCATGTACCAAACGATGGATAACCTCGACGGAAAGCAAGCTCGACGAACTGGTACCTCAAGCGGCCTCGGCGAACTCTTCGATCACGGTATTGACTCTTTGAACTGCACACTCGCCAGTCTGCTCGAAACTGCCGCTATGGGTCTTGGTACCTCTCCAGCTGGCATCATTACCGCTCTGTGCCCATGCCTGCCCATGTTTTTCTCGACCTGGGAAACATACCATACGCATACTCTTTACCTCGGCGTTATCAACGGCCCTACAGAAGGCATACTTATTGCCTGTGCAATTATGATCATGTCTGGCATTTGGGGACCCGGCATCTGGACCATTCCTTTGGCTAATGGCATCAAGGATACTCTACCTGGTCTTGCTGAACTCCTTGGCGAGACCACTTTCCGAGATATCTGGATTGGCCTCATCATCGGCTCCCTCGTCTTTACACAGATCCCCTTCTGTGTGCTCAACGTTACCAAGGCTCGCAAGTCTAGAGGAGAGCCCATTCTTCCTGTCTTCTTTGAGTGGATTCCTATGGCCGTCTTCACTTTTTCGATCGCGGCTTGGGTCTTCTCCCCTTACAGTACCATCATGAAGGAGAACCACCTGATGCTTTTCTGCTTCATCATGTCATTCGTCTTTGGCCGCTTGACCACTAAGATTATTCTCGCCCATTTGACTCGCCAACCTTTCCCCTGGTGGACCGTTATGCTGTACCCTCTTGTTGGTGGCGCGTTCCTCGGCAACATGCCTCGATTTGGACTCCCTCAGGTCAGCGCCCAATTCGAGCTTTTCTACCTGTGGGCGTATCTTCTCTTTTCCATGGTTGTTTATTTCCGCTGGGCCTGGCTCGTTGTTACCAGCATCTGCAACTACCTCGGTATCAATGCCCTCACCATCCCCAAGGAGAAGCAGATCGCCAACAAGGCGGCACAGGCTGCCAACAAGCTACACTAAGCCGGAACTAGCCGTTTTGGCCGAGCAATTTTGTTCTGTCAAGCCCTGGTCGATCGAAATGACATAAATAATAATCCACCCAGAGAGGCGCAGCATTTTGGAGAGAGATCATGGTACAAAAAATACTGGTGTCGCAATATAGGGCGAAGAATCAAAGCATGACGAGGGCGTTTGGTGTTTTCTTGCGGGTTTCTCGCATTCTTCATGACGCTAGGATACTAAGGGGTCTTGTATCACGTCAACAACCATTGGGGTATATTCATTGTAATAGATATAAATGAGGAGTATGTGTAGATGATGGTGCTAGAAACTGCCTTTGGATAGGCCTCGGCTTTGACGCACAAGGCGCAAGCCAAATCAATAAGAAGCTTCAATATTTCAGATGTATTATCCATCGCCGTCCATACCAATCTCATGATACCTTTCCTGTTGTTTTACCTCTGTTGCTTATGAGGGGCTTCACAACATTTTAGAAACGTGGGGTTGACGGGATGACGTAGCTTTCGTTAGCTCCAGATGATGGATGTCTGCAGCAACCTTTGGTAAAGAGTTGCGCTGAAACCTTGCTTGCCAGCTCGTTAGTTTCTTGCATTATGATATTAGGTCAAGGGAAGTTTTTAGGAGACAAAGTCGCCAAGCTAGTTCCAAATAGTGCCTCCTGGAAGGACAAGATGAATGATCAGACAGCACAATTACATGCGGTTTTCCAAGTAGGTCTCAGTATCAGTGGTAGTCAGTCTATTGTGTCGAATTTTAGTTTCTATGGAATGTGTTCCAGCCGTTACTTCGGCTGACTTACACGCCAGGCTTAGGCATGATCAACGAGATCTTTTGCATTCCCTGTTCGGGATAAAGCAGCTCGGCATGATAAGACGATGGAGATAACGACCACAGTATAACTGGATCTATATAGGCCAGTAAAAGTAATACGTGTCCAACTTGATCGATGCGTCCAGTGTGATTTATCCATATCAAATGCACCCTCGAGTCCTTTATAACCGTGAACCAATGGGGTTTGACCATTGTAACTATAATAACCCGACCCTTGGCTGTTCGACCATAGATACCTAGTTCAAAGGGTCCTCCCCCGCGCCGGCTGTGCACATCAGAAAGGCGTCTTCCGCCGAGAGCTAACAGGGGGCTTCGGACCAATATCGTTCATAGCTGGTGAAGGGCCAACATGGAGTCCAGATCCATTACACAGGACACATAGCATACAATGACTTTGAGGCTTAGTATTGTTGTAGGAAAAGAACAAATAATCAACGGAGAATAATGTGAGCTTTGACCTCTACATATTGCCACATGCATACATATGGGGTCGTGGCCGGAGTGTTCCATGTGTCAAGCTATCAAGGTACAAAGATTCGCCTGTGGTACTAGCCCTGGGTGAAGTACCTGCCTGCTATTTTCCTCCCCACATCCATCCATTCCATTCTTGTCGTACCTGGCCTTATCCTCCTCCCTTGCATGGATGGATGCCCGGGCTGGCGAGAGAGGTTTAACTCCTGACACGAAGCATTTGTTTGCTTGATTCTGCTCTGTCTTTGTTCGCAACATCCACGCTCACTGCCACAGCTGAACTTTTGCGCATTATCATATGTTTATTCTGATCCTCCAGACGGAATGAGCTAGTTTTGCGCCCCACGATAACCCGAACCAAAACCCGCTTCTTGTTGGTTTAGAGTAGTATTTATTGGTGTCTTCCCATCCATGGCTGAATCTTCGACAATGCCTCGACCGCTATCGCAATTGTCGTTCCTTGCAAAGCTTCTCGTCTTTGTCTGCCTGCTTCTATCGACGGTCGCCGAGTCCATGACACTTTCAGATGAAACCCTCGAGAACATTCCTTCGCCCGGCGACGATTTCGATATCAAGGATGGCAAGCTTCTTGCTCCTATCCTGATTCCTCGTGTGCCTGGCACCGAGGGTCAACGGCGCGCCCAGAAACACTTTGTCGAGTTCTTCAAGGAAAATCTTCCCGAATGGAAACTCGAAATGCAGAATTCGACTTCAAAGACACCTGTACACGGGAACAAGCAGATCCCATTCTCCAACCTCATCTTTCGAAGAGACCCCCCTTGGTCACAGAACGGAGACGTTAGTCGACTTACGCTGGTCGCGCACTACGATAGCAAATATGAGCCTGAAGGATTCATTGGCGCAATCGACAGCGCAGCACCGTGCGCCATGTTGATGCATGTCGCGAGGAGCATTGAGGATGCGCTCACTGCGAAATGGGCCAAGATGCAGAAGGACGGGTCTGCGGATGATGGGCTTGAGGAGACCCAGGGAATCCAGATTATCTTTCTAGATGGCGAAGAGGCATTCAAACATTGGACGGAGGAGGACTCGCTTTATGGAGCCAGGTATGTTGAATACACAATTAACTGCGAGCCAAATGATTGACTAACTTGGTGTCAAGATCACTTGCTGAGAAATGGGAATATGAGTTCCATGGATCTACTTCAACTTACAGGACTCCTCTGGACTCTATCAGTCTGTTTGTCCTCCTCGATCTTTTAGGATCTGCTGATCCTACTATTCCCTCTTACTTCCTTACAACCCACTGGGCATACCGAGCCATGGCAGGTCTTGAGAAGCGCATGCGACAACTCAATGTCCTCGAGACCAAGCCCAGATTTCCTTTCCTCCCAGATGGCAACAAAACAGCCAATCGATTCACTCGCAGCTATATCGACGATGATCACCGACCTTTCATGCAGCGCGGCGTTGACATCTTGCATATCATTCCATCGCCCTTCCCTGATGTGTGGCACGAGATCACAGATGATGGTGAGCACCTCGATCTTCCCACAGTGCGTGACTGGGCGAGGATCACCACTGCGTTCGTGGTGGACTGGATGGGTATCCAGGATTTCATGCCCAAGTTGGCGGGAACTAAAGCAAAGAGGAATGGTGCGGCTGCAACAACTACGTCGAGCCGGAGGACGGAGCTTTAGACGACATGAACGTACATATCTGCATCATTTAGAGAAATGTCGGTGGGTTTCTTTGGGCTTGGCGTTGTAGGCGCGATGTCATGAAAAGAGTCATGTAATGAGCAGTCTGTTTTGCAAACATGGAGTAAAGGAATCTTTGGTTGACTAGCGAACACCTGAATCTGCTACTCTTCTTGTTCATTGAAGTCTTCGTCACCCTTTTGCCGTATCAAATGAACCCTGAAAACGCTCATGTTTTCCCGTGGGTACCGTGTAAGACGGACCGAGAAGGAGAGGCATTTATTACGGATTTGCACCAACATCAGACTAAGGTAGCAATAACTCCCGAAGTAGACGCCAAATTTTCCTGATTGGCCGACTCTATCTTGGACCCTGACGGCGCCTGTGAAAGGAGGGCGTCTCCAAGTTTAAGCCCCGGACAGTTTTTATGGAGTCTGGAGAGACAATCGTGGTTCGTGATACGTTACGGCCAACTTCCAGCGGGTTATTAGCAGTTTTGTTTTTGGTTTTGCGCGACATACGAGTAAGGTAAGGTAAGGGTATCGATCATGTTTGTAGTTCAAGCTGACGTCGGTTTTTCTGGCGCCCTCTTGACTCATTTATAACTCTGCTAGCAGTGGAGGTCTTCTATTTAAGTGATAGCTGCTCCCTGCTTCTTCCACGGGCGCTGTTCTCCAGTAGCTATTGTAAACCACACTCATCTTACACCTCACCATGTCAGCCATATATTCTGAGGCCCAGGTCGCTGGGTTCCTCAAACATCTTCAAATCCCTCAAGAATTCTACGTGGGCAATGAAGCTATTCTGGACCATGCGTTTCTCAAAGTGCTACATCAGCATATGATCGCAACAGTCCCATATGATAACTTGACGCTGCATTACTCGTCACATCGCAACATCACTCTCGAGCCTCAAGCTCTGTACAAAAAGATCGTGGGGGACGGGCGCGGAAGAGGAGGTTACTGCATGGAGAGTAACCTCTTTTTCTGTTACATGCTGAGAGCCCTTGGTTTCCAAGTATATCCCGTCGGTGTGCGAGTTCGTCTGCGAAACAACGGCATTCCTTTTGGTGGTTACCCTGGGTGGGTTCACATTGTCAACATTGTAACTCTACCTGACAATTCTCGCTGGGTTATGGATGCTTCATTTGGCGGCGACGGCCCAACACAGCCCATGCCTTTGGTCGAGGGCGCTGAGTGGCACAATATGGGCACACAAACCGCACGTCTTATCAAGGACTTCATTCCCGGCCAGACAGAGCTCACATCCGGCCGCCGTCTCTGGATCTACCAGTGCCGCAACTCTCCCGACCTGCCCTGGACCAGCTTCTATGCTTTCAGTCACTCAGTTGAATGGCTGCCAGCCGATTTCGAGATCACCAACTGCTACACGGGCACAAGCCCACGCAGCTTCCAGACATCGACGGTTCTGATTGTCAAGTTCCTTCTAAGAGAGAGCAAAACGTCACCAACGGGCGAGGAGATCTACGGGAAACGAATGCTGATTAACGATGTGGTTAAGGAGAACCCTGGAGGTAAGACAAAGGTTCTGAAAGAGTTGAAGACGGAGGACGAGAGAGTGGAGGCGTTGAAGGAGTATTTTGATATTGATTTAACGACGGAAGAGAGGGAGGCTATCAAGGGTTTCCAGACTGAGATTAAGAGCGAGTAGGGGATGATATACCCCAGTCATTTATTTAGATGGTTATGATAGAAATGGTTCTTTTCAACTTTCAAGAGATTATATAAGATTGAATCTGGAAAAGAAAACAGTCAATTATTTTCGTTCGGTTATGGTAATTAGCACCTTTGTTTTCATTGATCAATGCCAGTGCCTCCGTGTAATCCTTTTTCTGCAGGGTCATATTTCCTGGGGATCATAAATTGGACCATGAGTTTCTTGACAGAATGGATGATGGATCTCAATATAATTGTGACTCATCCTTTCCTTTGGTCGTACGAGAGTACGATCTTATTACTACCTAGGTATATAGTGATTGTCCTAACACATGTTCTGCATTCATGGCCCTCTATTCGAAATGAAGAAAATGCTTATGTAAATACAACACAACTTAGTATGCCATTAGTCCATTTGATCCTAATACTAATGCTCAATATTATAAGCTTTATTACCCCCTGAGGATATTGAACTACTAGGATTAGCCATAAAAGCAGAGGTTCACAGAAGTGATTTCTGATCACCATGAAATGTGTTCGTTCCTTCAAGCGAAAGATATTGCCTGAACCTACCCTAAAGCCAGAAGCTCTGTTCGGGTACCCAACACAGTTAGAGCTTTGACCAATCAACGCTATCTCCTGCCACCACGTAATGCAAGCTACAGTGCACCGTACATCTTTAGCTGTCCTGCCTCATCCACTTGGCCTCAACTCTAGAACTGACCAAACCGACCTGCGATAACGTCAAAATCATGCGCTTCTCAATCGCATCGTCCCTACTTTTCTTAACGAGCGTGGCTAGCGCTGCCTCGTCTTGGAGTTTCACCGATGGCTCCGTCACTGTCGGCTTCAAGAGAGCCCAGGGCGTCACTGCAAAGTAAGCTAGCTGTCCCTCTTGAGATGCCATGATGATGCTATCATTGGCGACCGAGTGTGAGAGAGCTTCTGCTGACTGGCCTGATCGATATAGGTTTAGCGACCAGAAACCTGCCAAGAAGCCTCTTGTGCTAGGCAAGACAGATACCATCAAGGTCTCGTTAACCACAACCGAAGCTGGCGAGCCCAAGCGACCTCACCAGGCATTCCTCATCCTTACCGAGTCAACTGGCCTCGAGGCCCCGTTCCCTCTCAAGATGAAGGCCTCTGGAAAGGGCGAAGCTGAGATTGTACGCGATCTACCAAACTCGAATCAATTCCACGACTAACAATAATCGCAGTCACAAAAGGACCTCCCTATTCAACTGCTCCTCTCCGACGAACCCATTAAAGCCAACCTTGTCCTGGGATCTTTCGGTTCATCTAACCCTCTTATTTCCCCCGTCTTCGATGTCGAAGTCCAAATCGACTCCAATGCTCCTTCACCTCAGTATGAGGCTCCTGTTCGATATGGTCCCCGAGCTGAGATCGACCATATCTTCAAGGTTGGCGACTCGAGTCCTCCCGTGGTTGTCACTCTCGTCTTTGTGCTCGCTATCGTTGCTAGCGTTCCTGCTCTCTTCCTCGGCGTACGTGTAAATCCTGCCATTATGCATTCGCAGACTAACAAGCATGTAGTGGCTCTTCCTTGGTGCCAACGTCAACCATCTGCCCAAGGCCCTCAAAGCTGCACCTATCTCTCACACCGTCTTCTTTGGCTCCATTGTCGGCATCGAGGGCACGCTGCTCCTCTACTACGCCCAGTGGAACCTCTTCAAGACCTTGCCTATCGCCATTGTCCTTGGCGTAGTGTCGCTTCTGAGTGGAACCAAGGCCCTGAGCGAGGTCCAGAGCCGACGTCTCGCTGGAGAGAGGTAATCTGGTTGCAATGTTCAACATAATTGCTTGGCACGATAGAAGGGCTAAAGCTCGAAACTAATCATCGCAAGTCGATGTTGGTGGAAATACAGGGGAAGATAGATCTCACACTAAAAGAACAGCCCGTGCGCCAATGCGGGTATCAACATGTTTACAATGGATGTTCCATGATGGGAATTTCTTTAGCATCAAAAGTCTATCAATCGAGAGGTTTTAGGATGGGTAACTTTGCCCAAGAGTTGAACGATGTCAAGTTCTAGGCATGCAAAACGGATGTACATTATGATAGACACTGGAAATGGAGTCGGATTTGGTGACTTTTCAATAATTGCTACGTTCCAACAAGCGAATCTGTGCCATGATTTGTGAATCATGGACCGAGATATGCACCTTGAACACTTCATCCGTGTAACTGGCAGTCAACAATTCCAATGCTTATTATTCCACTGCCTGTCCTGCTTGTTCTCTTACAATGTTCCATGCTTATCGCAATATTCGGTGTCCATCGCTTACTCATATGCTTGAAAACAACTGCCACTCACCACTCTTATTCCTCCTTCGGCTTGGTCCACATACTCAGCTGTTCCTCCAAGACACTGTTGAACCATTGTGTCTTCTCTATGATGGGTGCGTGTCCCATATCGTCCACAATGTGCACAGAGCCTGGTTTCAGCACTTTAATGAGCCGTTCGCCATTTGGAAAGCTGATCATGTTGTCACGCTTTCCATGCATAATCATGATGCGCTCAGAGCCGACACTGTCTGCTATTTCCCGTAGCTGGTCATCCGTCTTGTTGTGCAAAGCTGCCGCCGCAAGTTGACACATGAGCATTTTGGTGGTGTACAGCTCGGGATTTGTCTTCTTGGTGAGTTCCTGAGCCTGGAAACGCTGAAAGTTGGTCTCGAAGAGGCCGTACGTTGGACCACCCTCTGGCGGTGGTGGACTGCATCGTGCGGTGACGCCTGGCTCAGGTAGTATATCATCATCTGGTGCGACGAGCCACTCGGGTGTGAAGAGCCGGAGAGCGGTGTCGACAATACTGCGCTCCATGGACTTGGGGATGATCATGCCCATGGTGTCTGAGACAGTTTCCCACAGCCCCTTTGTGTTTTGGACTTTGCCTGATGTGCAGATGAGGGAAAGCGACTGCAGGCGCTTGGGAATACGAATAGCAACTTCTTGTGCAATCATGCCACCCATGGAGATACCAACGAGGTTGATATCCCGCTCAGCCTTCCAGCCAACGTGGTCGATGACCTCGATGGCATCGAGTGCCATGCCGCTGGTAGAATAGACACCCACGGGTTTGTCGCTGCCGCCCATACCACGGTTGTCGATAATGAGAACCGAGTACTTATCGGCTCGATCATGACCGAAGTACTTTGTTTGACGCTGCCATGATGCCTTGACTGCTGCCAATCCCATAATAAGCTACACACGGTCAGTCAAGCTCCCCTCTCAGAATATGACCAAATCTGAAGCAAACACGGTACAGACAGTACGAAAGAGTAACACGCGGACGGAGAGATTAAGGGAATTTTAACGGAAGAAACGTACCACAAGCTTGATGGGTCCCTGGCCATGAATCTCCCACGCAATGCCGACTGGACCACCGCGACCCTCAGCGACAGAGACCTTGCCGTGAGAGTGAGGTTCTAGGGCCCAGAGTGTGCCTGGGTAGGCTGGGTGCTTGAGCGTCTCCTCAGCCGAGGGAAACGTGCTTTGCCTACGAGGACGTATCGCGTGTAAGAGAGCCTTGAATCCACACATGAGGAGCGAATGAAAAGAAAAGAATGGGAAAGATAGTGAAAACCAAAAGGCTGGAACGGGTTTGTTGGTCGAGGACTTACAGGTCGGACGCCATAATCGATATTTGGCGTTTGTTTGCTCTTATGATAAGCCCGGGCTCCTTCTTGCGCAAACACGGTTATGCACCTTCCGAGTCTCAAGGGAAAATCTTGTTTAATAAGTGTAAGGTAGGTCACGTAAGGTAAAGGAGGTAGGTAGCTAGGGGAGGAAAGAAAACGTAGGACCTTGACTCTAAGTGACGAAAATACTTAGATTAACTTAGCCTAAGTTTAGGTTTCTCTTTGCCAAGTTTATTTTGACACCTTATATCAGGGTTCGGCGTTGTCTTGTTGCAGTTGTCAAAAAGATCCCGTACGTCACTCACGGACTACGCGAATAGGTAGGTAGGAGAGTGTAGTGAGTACGGAAGGAAGATACAGATTTGAGCAAATGAGGAGTAAATGACTACCTATAGAAAAAAGCAAAGAGTTGTCCCCGTTGTAGGAGACTACCTTAGGCTCTGAATTGTGGAGAGGTAGAAGTAGGTAGTATTCGGAATATCTTGTCACAACTCAACTTGCAACTTGCCAGGGTGTGAGAGAGAGAGCGAGCGAGTGATTGATTGAAGGCGACGTGGATGGATGGATCGCTGCATCATGCCTCGGCGCTATATTAGTGTACACCTCCAATTGCTTGATCGCCATGGGCCTAGGCACGCCACGTGCGGAATCCGAACATCGTCTTTAGTTACATTCCAGTCTCGATAGACCTGAGGGCGAAGTCGCAACCTCCGAATTACCTGATGGTCGCAGAGTCAATATATCCATAAGCCACCATTCAGCTACCGCCAATTGACTAAACAACTCCAACAGGCAATGAATATCAGACAGCTACAGGCCAAAACCAAGACCTGTACTCTTTTCAAGCCATTTCTTAGTATCTTTTCATTGTTTTTTGCTTAGCTCCTAGCCAGATCGAACTCCTCTCGGATGTCTGTCTGGTCGTTCATTCATTCAATGTCCACTTATACATGCGTAGTAAATCCACCACTCTTCCACATCCACCTCAGGGCATCACAAGCCCGATACCACTCAGATTTTCCTCGTCAAGCTGGTTCTTACGATCGACACCACCAGCGATTGGGTTAACACGATAGTTGAACAGGTAATAATGAAGTTGACCATCACCGGCTCCGAATTTCTGCTGCTCCAGGAACAGCGCATTGTCCATTAGCGTCAATGCGTTGAACACATCGAACTTGTGGCGCTTGGAGATGATAAGGGCATCGTGAACAAGCTCGTTAAGGCGCTTCTTGAGAGCAGCTTTGTCGAACTTGTCCTGTAGCGCGACGTCTGTACCGTAGTAAAACATGTAAGCAACCTTGATAACGTTGTGCTTAGCGTTTCCAATAGCCGTCGACTCGATGCAGAAGAAAGAGAAGAAGTCCGTGATCTTCTTGTTTTCGTCCTTTGTAGTTTATTAGTGCATATCCTCTGAACTTTGTTCTTACGATGGCTTACCTCGACAACGTATGTCCACACAACCTGCTGGTCGTTGGGTCCAACCTTGGGGACAAACCAGTGGTGAGCTTCCTGGCGACTGAACTCAGGCGTCATATCGAAGCGCGCATTATATCGCTTATACAAATCCATAACAGCATCAAGGTCCTTCTCTTCCAACGGTCGCAGGCCCTTGGTGCTAGTATCGTCTGGTAGCGCATACTTGCGAACCTGATACTGAGGTTTGCTGTTTGCGGGAAGAGGACTGAAGCCGCACTCATAGAGTTTTTGCCAATTAATAGCGCGATGAAAGTATCTGCATGTGCTGACGGGCTTGGGAAGGACGACACCAGCGGTGTAAAGTCCTTGCCAGATCTCGTTGAGGTTGCTGCGCCTGGTAATCTCCTTAATGAGTACTGGTGTAAGTCGCTTGCCTCGGAGCTTCTTGTGGATGGCAAGGAAGTTAACCTCAGAGCAGGTAACAACGTTCTCTCGGACACGGAGGTGAACGGGGATGGCCGAGATAAAAGCTACGAGAAGACGGGACTGGGTTGCGCGGACACCAACATGATATTCCTTCTTCCAGCCAGGAGGCATCATGGCCCTGCGCAAGTCAGCGGAAATAGATTCTTGGAAGAGCTAACTCGTGTATTAGCCTAGCAATTTGGCAACTTACCATCGAAGAATAGAGGGGGAATAGTTGAAGCGGAACATAGCCTCATCGTCCTCGACGTAGTGCTTGTTCAACAGCTCGTAAACTTCCTTGATCTCCTCATCATTGGTCAAATCCATCGTAACCCATTCAAAGCCAGGAATTAGAGGGGCGGGCTCCTTGTCGACCTCCTCGACCTTCTGAATCCGTAAGGGGCCCTCCTTCAAAGTCGCATCCTCTCCAAACTTGGGTACAGGCTGGGTCTGCCAGAACTTATACGATCCCATATCTTTGGCGTTCTTTCCGCCAGCGGCAAGACCAGTCATGATATCTTGTAGTGACATTTTCTTGAGCATATCGGCAGCCTGAGAGCCGGAAGGATCATCGCTCTTGGAGGCTTTATTCACCTCTTGGGAGAGGGCTGGGTTGAGGGCGAGGAACTCCTTGATCTGCTGAGGAGTGAGGCCATCGAGGGCCTTGTGGAAATCGGAATCGGTCGGCGCGGATTTTGAGCCGGTCAGGGCCTCCTTGACCTTCGCTCGCTTCGACTTCTTCTTCTTCTTTTTCTTCTTCTTGTCGCCGGATCCTTCAGCAGCGTGTTGCTCCTCATGCTCCTCCTCGGATCCAGATTCGGCGGCATCGTTGTCGTCGGCTTCAGCTTCGGCGTCGGCGTGAGCGATGGCCTTGCCCTTGAGCTCGGCGTTCGTCTCGTCGACGACGGGCTCAATTGGCTTGGACTCCTCGGACATGATTCGAGATAGGCTTTTGATGTAGGTGTTGTCGATGCTAACTACCTAGGTAGGTAATGTTACGTGGGGTGGGGGGTTAAATCGAAAGGAGCTCCTTGGTGGGGTAATTTCACGGTAGCATGTGTCTGCCCTCCACTGCTAACGCCAGGTGGGGTTAAACGGCTTTAATCGGTAAGTACCATTACTCTGTATAGGTATATAAGGTATTACAAGAACAACCACAGGAGGTGCCTGGAGTTGCAAACCTGATGATCGCCCCGTGATGTCGTGGTTGGCTATTCTCGTATATTGAAACTAATTTGAGCGAATCACGCGAGTGAACGAGGTATGGTCTAATAAGTCAGAAGTTGCGTCATCTAGGCAGACCAACCGTATCTGATACTGGATACTGCTGACTGGCTGGCTAGGGGTCCTATTGTTTAGAGTAGTTTACTGATAGAATACCTTAGCTAAAGAGTTGAATGACTTTTCGTATCTTTGAAAGAAAGGGAAGGATTGGAATGCGGAGAACTAGGGTCTCGACACCGCACGCATCTAAGAATTCAGAAATGGTCCAGAGAACTATCCGACAATGAACACAAGCCCATATCCACTACGGGTTGATACTCAACTGAATGATGCAATGAGAGATGCCTCGATGTGTATCTCTCTGGCAGCAGTAACCGACGTTCTTTGCCTGAGTCTGCCAGGCTGAGGGACACTTTTCAAGTTCGGCGATACAAAGATTTTGTGATCACTACGACTCGCGCAGGCATGTTAAATGGCAGGCTAGTGAAGGAAAGAAAACTCAGGACCTTGACCCTTAGTGATAAAAAGACTTGGGCAACTTAGCATAAGTTTAGGATACCTTTATGACACCTTTGAGTAGTTTATTTTGACACCCTATATCAATGTCTTGTGTTTTCTTGCTCCCCGAGGGGCAAGGCTTTTTAGGAACAATAGCTGCGGTATATGCAAGGGATGACCTCTGGCAGCTCTCCCCACCCGGGTATTATAGTTGAAGCTGAAGCGAAGGCGGAAGGTCTGATGAGTAGTGAGTTCAATGAGTATCTAACGGGGAGTTGTCTCAAGTCTCAAGTAATGAGGAATAGCGAAAGTCTGAATTAGCAAAACAAGGATGCCCGTTGAGCGGAAGTGGAGGTCAGTGACGAGAAGCCCTGCGGTGGCTACTTATAATATTGAATCATTACGGGACTTTAGTGACGGAAAACATCGCCTATAAGACCATTTATTGAAAGGCCTTACGGTTTCTTATGTCTTTCATGGTGATCTATCCTCTAGGACCGGCACGAACATGCGCCGCCTTGTAGAGGAGTAGTATATAGCGCTAAGAACATATGCCTAGAAATATGGAAACTTCAAAGTTAGGATCTAGAAAGTAGCAAATTCCACGTCGTTTGTCGAACTGTGCAGAGTAATTACTAAGAAATCATGTATGAGTTGGCATTGCAACCTGATGGGGCAATTACGAAGATGTCACTTGTTAGATGTCGAAAACTGTCCTGATGGATGTGTCCTGCCAGTTTATTCATCACTGTAAGTCGTTCCGTGAAGATCGAATGCCCTCATGATGGCCAGCGCAACAGGCGCATAGCCCATGATATCGTTGTGACCTGAGTCACTTATCAGCATACAATCTCAACAGGATTGAGCAGATATTCACTTACCACCATATGGGAAAAGCTCTTGGCGGATAATCATGTCGGGTTCAGCAGTCCAATTGGTCACAAATGCATCCTTGCCCTTGCGGATGGTGCGCTCTTCTTTCCAAGTCTCGAAGTCCTTGTCATCCACAATCCCAAGAGTCTCCTGGGCAGCGGCTCTGAACAACTTATTGTCTTCTGTCCAAGGAATGTCTCTATCATTCTTTGCATGAATCAAATTAAGCCTGAGCCTCGTCTTCGTATGGCGGACTACGTTGGCGAGCCGTCTGTCTGAATGCCACTTGTCGACAACGAAGCGATGGATGAAACGCACGAGACAAGGCCACATGCGGAAGGGAGCAAGTACAGGGAAGATACCCACGATTCGATAACCCAACAGGAGATTTGCAAGATCGCTGAAGCCAGCGACTATGGTAATGCCTGCAAATTCGACGCCCTGGAGGGCATACCTTTCAGCAACGGCACTGACCACAGCAGTACCTAAACTCTGCCCGAGCAGGACTATGCGACTTGGTGGAATCTCTGCCACGTTGGTAGCCCAGTCAACGAGTGTTGCGGCATCTTGAATTACTCCAGTCTCTGAAGGGGTGCCCGTAGAATGACCAAATCCTCGGTAGTCGATGGCGATAACATGATATGAGGAAGTATCAGTCAAGGAATGATAGCTGAGAGGTCGAATAGCTTGCGCGATATGACCAGCATTCTGTAGGGTCAGTTGACATCAGTTAGAACATGGCGGTCACCACTTACACCGTGAACTGAGATACGAGTAAGTATCAGTGGGATGAGAACTCCAGATTCAACTTACAATATAACACCAAGCGAGATTCTGGATCCTCCTTCAGTAGACGAAATGACTCGGTCTTGGTGAAGTCTGCCGAGAAACCCGGCTCTTGGGATTCTATCTTGGCCTCATTCTGTAGATATAGAGGGAGTGGTAGGATATGCCAGGCGTATATTGATTCGCCGTCAGGCGTCTTCAGTGAGAACGGAGTTACTTGGTTCCCTATACGAGCATTATATGAGTATTATGAATACAAAATCTCAGAGTTTGGACATACGAGCGAAACCCCACCGTTCTGGTTGGTTGACATTACTCCATAATAATGTATTGAATTTGTGCGCATATAGAAACCTGATTAGAGAGTTAAAACCGATTAACTCGACAATAAGACACGATCCAAACATACTGTCTCTGGAAGAAGGGTGTCATTCCCAGTCCCAGGAAAACGCAATAGAGGCCCAGTGGTGCTGCGACTGCTATGACCACAGCCATGACGGCGGGATGAAGATGAGACATGATTCTCAGTTGGTAGCTCAAAGAACAAATCAGAGTAAAAGAGATCTATGAAAGATTCAGAAAATGAAACGCTACCTTGGCCGAGGCAAATAATATGCTCACCTGCTACGGAGTAATTACAAGGCAGAACCCACGAAGGCCTGAGGTCGAACCACACAGGACGTTGCTTTGCCCGCGTTAGGTAAGCACCAGTCAGTGATCATCAATGGGACTTCTCTCTCTCGTGGACCTCCTACGCCTGCATTTAAGGGTACCTGAGGCGCGTCTGATGCGGCTGTGGCCCCACCTAATCTTCTGGGAGAAAGAGCCGCGAAATGACCACACCTCACCTTACCTCAGTGGAGGCTACCTAATTAGTTGTAACTGCTAAGTTGGTTCAAAGAAGATGTAGATGAAGAAGCTTGTGCTCTGTCGTCGGCCAATAGGACAGGTACCTTCGACAGGACTAATTTCCCAAGCCGTTTGCCTTTATCGATAGAACCTAGGTAGGTAGGTCTTTCACGGCGCTTCCAAATAGGCCTGGGCCTGTAAGGTCCCTGCTGAGCCCCAGCTTCTTTTTTACCTAGGCGCTGGAGTGCTAAATTTGTCCAATCAGAACACTGGATTCACACTCCATGCTCCATATGAAGGTGTCCGTGTTGGACCTGCACCACTGAGCCTCGGATTGCTGTCCGTAGTAGGTGGCTGTTGCTACTGAATGCTACTACCACTGTCTCTTTTCCAATGGGAGCCTTCATTCCCATCTTCCATCTCCCACCTCCATATTCTCTCAATATTCCCTCGTGACCCAACCTCACCTTCGCTTCTTCGACTTCTTATTGATCGCGAAAACGATCGGTTATTCAGCTTTACACGTTCATTTTGCTGCAAGACGCGCCTTGCATGGCCCTCATATAATGATTGGCTCCAGTCTCGCAGTGTAATCCTTTTGCGCTCTCTGTAGTTTGCCTCCTGTGCAAGCTAGTTAGTCCATGGAGCGAAAGCGCAAACTGCCCGCGCGGGCTGCCGCTCGAGGCGAAAATGCTGCCAAAAAGCGCAATGTTACACCTCGAGAGCGATCTGCGACGCCTGCTGCCCCCCCGCCAGCTCCAGAGCCAGAGCCAGCTCCGGAACCTGAAGAACCTCCCCCGCCTCCATTGCCCAAATCGATTCAAGCTGGCAAACCTCTCCCAACGGTAGAAGTCGCGCAGCCAGAAGAACTGTCGTCAAAGGAGTATCAGTCGGTTGGTGAAAGGTATGACATGCCGAACTGACCCACGAGATAGAGGTACTGACTGACGCGTCCCTCAAGTGGTGTACTTGCCGAATCACTCTTCCGATCCCGTCACAAATGGATCAGCGAAGGCTTGTTTGCAAAGTATTGGACGAAACCCCATAAGCGCAAAGGTGTTCTCAATGAAGATCCTAAAAACCCGGCCAAGGATACCATGTCAAAGGTGGGCACCGTAACGATTACGATTGAGCCTCATATAATCGAAGCCACGATGTACGTGGTGAAGGACCCGAAACCGAAAACTCAGCCCGTACCACAGCAGCAACCACAGCACCGTCCGATCCTTCAGTATGGTCCTCCAAATGGTTCCATGCCTCCACCAGTGGCGCCTCCAGCATCGGCAGCTGGCACCCCGGCACAGAATAGGGTGGCGGCAGCGAAATCTATACCACAAAGTCCATCACAGGGCCCAGCTCAAAGTCCGGCTCAGTCATCTCAAACCCTTCCCAGGACATCTCAAGGCCAGATTGCTACTTCAACGACAGCCGCGGTGAACACTGCGACACCATCCCCGAGTCCAAGCTTACAGCCAAGACCACAAGTTGGAGGGCCTGTAGCACCATCTCCAACACCATCAATCTCACAAGCGACTCCCAACATTTCCGCCCCAGTGGCACATATGTCAGCTTCAGGGCCAACTGTAGCACCAGCAGCATCCACTAGGCCGATAACAGCTCCTCTAATGTCTCCAGCCCCCCGACCGCCTCCAAATGCTCATCCGCCTGCGAGTGGCCTCGCCAAACCTGCTCCAGCTCCAATTCCTAGCCCAGCTCCAGGTGTCCCTGCTTCAGGTGCTGCCCCTGCTGCGAAACCGTCGGCTAACGATCCCGTGATTGCTTTATTGGCACAGAAGGCTTCGGGAGATGCAGAGCTGCGGGACCTCATGAAGAGAGTGGCCGTGGGGCAAGCAAAAGAGGGTGAATTAGCTCACTTTCAGAAGATCATAGATCAACTTAATGCCGAATATCGAAGTAGAGGGGGGCAGCAAGGGCCATCGGCAGATCGTCTTCTTGTCGATGGCCGTACAGTGCAATATTTTGCTACGGAAGTCAGGACTATTCTTGATATTGTCTTGGCCTCTAACCCCAACCAGAAGTCGTCCGAGCTGCGGCCACCACAAGGCAGTGATCCGCTTGTCGTTCTATTGGTCAAGACTGCCCTAGAGGACCAGAGGACACGGGATATGATTCGAAGGATTGCGGAAAACCGACCCGGCTTTACTGATGCTACAGATCTCAAGGAGATCTTAGATCGGCTGCATCGCGACATGAAGACCGCACCGAGAGCTTCCCCTGCCCCTGTACAAATCCGCCAGCAAACCCCGAACAGCATACCGAATGGACAACAAAAGGCACTCCATAATGGACCTCCACCTAACCCACAAGCTCTTAGATCAAAGGGGCCACCACCTGTGCCCAAACCAGACATTACTGCTGTTGTTTTTGACTTTGGAAGCGGTGACCGATATCTGTTTCCCAAATTCAGTATTTTGGAATATCTGCCAACTGCGACTGGCCAACAAGTTGTGGCCTCATTTCTAATTGTTCGCAAGGGAAGCACATCTGAATATGGAGGCGACCCAAAGCTAGACTACTACCAACCCGTCACGATACGTCTCTTCACACCATCTGGTCGCCATCTGGAGAATCTCGCACGAGTGGTCGCTCCCCAAGATGACGTCAGGCGCTATATGGACGATGTCATGGATCATATGACCCGCGCCGAATATGTTCTCCTCGCAATGAGGCTCCCGAAAGCCAGTTCGGACGGAGAGAAAGACGGCGCGGCCTCGGAGGAACCCAGGACAAACGGCTCGACACCAAAGCCTGACTCGGCGATAGAGCCGAAGCCCGCCGCGAAGGTTGGCGTTCTTTGGACGTCCAAAGGCAATTCTGAAACTCCACCAGTAGAAGGACGGCTGTCAAAGCCAGCTCGATATGCTGAGCAGGAGGCTGAAGCTAAGTACCAGCGCCTGATCAGTCAAGTGTCTGCAAAGGACAACGAGGCCTAAGCATGTATTGAGTTCTGAAAGCCTCTTTCACCACGAGTTGCACAAACTGTTTCATAATTTGGTGTGCTTACAATGGAGTTTGGCATTCTGTTTTGGCGAAGTTAGGAGTGTTGGCAGGAATATTTTTCGCGGGATGGATAGGCGCTACTTGCATATAAGTTATCTAGATTATCTTAAACCAAAGAAGAGAAAGATTTGTCGGCGGAATCTCAACCTCTTAAAACTGCCCGGCGAATTATCATCATTGGGGACTTGCATTTGCTCACTGGTTTGATCCCATACCGCTCATAATCTCCACGGGGCAATCACTGGGTTTCTGTGTATTATCCATGGTGTGTAGATGAACCTCTGGGCTCCATGATAGAGACGTTGAAGTTACTACCGAAAGCGTATTTGATATTCTAGCATAGTCTCTCTACTGGATACAACGAGGGAAGGATTTAAGGCTTGAAGTTAATATGTTTGAAGTGTAGCTTTTTGTGGTGACATGTGGCAATTTGGTTGAGGACGTGTCGCCGCTTTTCCGGTGAGTCGTTCCATTCATATTGGTTCGAAGACGGAGGAGTAGGTACTCCGTATTCTCCGCCAGCTCAAATGTTAATTTACGATCGGTAAGTAGTGACGAAACACACGAGCCTGCGGGGAGGCATCACCATGAACTATGATTTTATGACATGAAGATTGTGGTGAATGTAAGTGCCACGAGTTTGAAGTTAAGGTTACCAAACGAGTATGCTGCCTCCCCTAAGCCTTGTGCCCTCTTTTCATTATCTCGATGATGATGATATTCAAGCACGTCCCTTGGAATGCAACATCAAAAACACACAATTGACTTATGGGTGACGCTGAACTTAGATGTTGATAGTTCCGAGACCAAAAAGGTGCATCCATGGGCATGCTTCTAACCTGATGCTCCATTCATGCGTATCAAACAGATAGATTGGACCTTGCCGTAGTCATAGGTTTATCAGTAGAAAGGAAAACGATACTTGTTATCGTGATTCCACAGCTAAGCAAAACTACCTACCTACGCATACAATCAACAACCATGCAGTGCCCTTTACTATTTGTCAAGCTATGGTTAGAAGAGCTGGGATAGTAGAGGTAATGGTTGCAACTTGATGAAATTACACAATGAGGAGAAACCGTACGATGCCGCACCCCTCCTCGATTGATATGCCTCGCCGTCCTCAGCCATATGTGTATGAGCGACAGGAGGCGTCCCTCACTTGTCTCCAAACAAGTCCTAAGTCAAAAGTTAAGCCCAGCCATGTGAATAGCTACCTATGATGGCTATGATACCATCGAAAGAGGGGACCAGGAAAGTTTATTCAAGGTAGATCACGAGGAATATCTGGTTTCTCTGTAAGTATAAGTAGGATGCTTGTTCCCCTATTCTCGTCACTTGTTCTTTCTTCTAAGCTTGAAACTTGAGTTCCGTTGTGACCCTCTGACTCATCTTTAGTTTGCCTTGGTCGCCTACTATTTATCAGGGTGAGTCGGCAATCATGAGATTGACCAACACCATTCTCGCTGCCCTCCAGGCATCGATGGGCTTGGCCTTCGTCGTTCCCAATGATGCTATCAAGAAGGCCATGACACAGCACAAGCACGATGATGCCGACCTCATTGAGAACAAGTTTCATGGCTATGAACGGATCACCAAGATCACTTCACACCGATACTTTGGACCCAAGGACCACAAGCATCATCATGAAGAGAAGAAGCATGACGGTGGCGACGACGACGACGAAACCGATGATGATGACGATGACAAGGAAGAGCATGTTCACCACCCTCAAAAAGTAAAGGAGAAGCACAATAAAAGCAAGAAACATGATGATGACGATGGCGATGATGATGATCACAAGAAGCATCACTCCCATAACTCGAAGAAGAAGCAACATGACGAAGAAGATGAGGACAAGGATGAGGATAAGGAACCCAAGCTCATCTTCCACACAGACGAGTACAAGAAGGCCAAGAAGGAGGCCGAGGACAAATTCCCATGGCTCAAAGATGATGCGTCAGAGACTCCCAAGTCCAATCACAGGCACAAATTGATAAAGGATGCCAGGAAGAAATACAATTCCGCCGAGCATGTTGAGTTGGAGACCCCTAAGCGCTACAACAAGGACAAAGATGAAGACAATCAGCTTAAGGAAGCCAAGCAGAAACTGCCTTCCTTCATCAAGAATGTTGTGCTGGAGACCCCCAAGCGCTACAAAGAGCTCAAGAATAAAGAGAACCAGGTCAAGGAAGGCAAGAAAAAGGAGACCAACTCGAAGGATGGCAAAATGTACAAGATGATTCATCGAGGTGGAATGGTCGTCAAGCGCGATATTGACATCAACATTCACGCTCCAACCTTCGAGATTTATCATGATTCTGACAAGAAGCATGAACATGGCGACGCGGGACTCATCAAAATCTTTCACGTGAGCTCACAAGAGTCGACTCACGGGACCAAGGATCCCGAGTATAAGCATGATGATGAGCAGAAACACAAGGAGTCAACAAAGGAGCACCATTCCCTTCCCAAGTCTCACCATAAGCATACCGGGTCTAAGAACTATGACATTCACGACAAGGATCACTTTGGAGGTGCAAAGAAGTATCCCCAGTCAAGCAAAGGTCACAATCAGACTCAAAGGCACCACCCCACTCCTGTTGTAGAAGTGACCAAGAAGATTCTCCAACTGCTCGCCCCGCTTATGAAGAAGGAAACTGGCCGTCCTGACTCTTCCAAACAGCCATCCCAACAGTATAAATATTATCCTTCTCATGCTTCCTCTGATAAGGGCCGCCCTAGCCCTCATGGCAATCGCTATCCCAACTACAAGGAACCCTATTCGCCAAAGGACACTCACCATGACGATAAGTCTAAGAATGGGCACAAGAAGTCTGATCAAGCAGAGGATAGGCGAATTGGTGAAAAGCTGAAGAATAATGCACTGCGAGTAATCATTGAATCCCTCGCCGAGCTTCTTGCCAAGAAGGCAATAGCCCATAAACACAGCCCCAAGAAAACTCACCCATCCCAAGATGATCATGACAGGCACTATGAGTCCAAGAAAGAGCACCATTCTCATCAAAGGCCTTCCCATCGATACAAAGAGCATGCCGAGTACAAGCATGATGACAGCAAGAAACATGTCAAGCTGAGCCAAGACAGTTCCTCTCACTATGAGCCTGGCTATAAGCATGAGGAGTTGGACTCACATCACAATGGAAGGAAGAACGACTATGATCATGACCATGACCATGAGGACTCCAAGAAGGGTCGGTACTCGCACAACAAGCCTATTTCTCAGTACAAGAAGAAAATCGACTACAAGCATGATGATGAGGAGAAGCATATCAAAGTGAGCAAGGATCATGTCTCACAGCACGAGCCAACCCATCATGATGAGAAGCCGGATCATCATCATTATCATCATGGAAAGGATCATGAGCGTCCTAAGAGGCCCGGGCCTCATCATGACCATCAAGAGGCCGATTACCATGGGCACTCCGAGAAATCAAAGGGCTACTACCCATACAACAAACCAAAACACCAAAACAAGGAGCATTCTAAGTACAAGCACGACGATGATAACGGCCGTGGTCCGTTTGATCAGAGAGTGAAGCTGGATCGTAAACCTATCGATCACTACACAAAGTCTAGACATCATAAGGACCACGAAGATGAAACGAAGGCATACAAAGATCACCTGTCTCATCTTGAGACTCACACCAAAAGATCAAGTAACATGGCACCTAAGCTCAACACCACTCAAATCCTCAACCTGGAAGCGCTTTCGCCGCAGGACCGAAAGAGAATCGCAATGGGCCTGCCTCTTGATCGGCAGACCAGAAAGGAGTTCGGCGAGTTCAAGGATTGCAGCCCCAAGCTGATTGCCAAGCTCAATGTCATGTATGCCCGTATCCTCGATGATCCCAAATACGCACCCTTCATCAAGTACCTCAACACAGAACGCGAGTTTCGCAACAGAAAGAGATGTAGTTTCAAGCTCACCCCAGCGATCATCGCAAGGATCGAGGCTATGGATCCCGCGACTCGTGCCCTTGCTGCAGACGAACTCGATTTTGACCCGGAACTTAAGAAAGAGTTTGTGGATGCCAGAAAGCTGTACCCAAGCCTTATCAAGAAGCTTGAGAAGTGGGTTATGCGTAATGGGATGAAACCTAAATACAAGAAGATCTTCGACAAGCTCCTGTCTCGTGAGAAGCGAGCAATCTCAAAATCTGTGCTTACTCCAGAGATGCTCGCAAAGATCGAGGCTATGGACCCTATGTTACGTGCCGTGGCTGCAGACAAACTCGATTTTGACCCGAAACTTAAGAAAGAGTTTGTGAATGCCGGAAAGCTCTACCCCGGCCTTGTCAAGAAGCTTGAGAAGGAGTATGAGCGTATTGCGGGGAACCCCAAATACAAGAAGATCCTCGAGAAGCTCAAGTCCCGTAGGAAGCGAGCAGCCCCGACCCCACCCATTCCCAAGATCCCAAATGAGATGCTGAAGAGAATCGAAGCCATGGATCCAATCCTACGCCGCATATTCGCAGAGAGATTCGATCTTCCCGCGAAACTCACAGATGAGTTTGTAGACTGCGGAAAGCTCGACCAACAGATGATCCACAAACTCAACTGGGAGTATGCCCGCATTCATAAGAATCCCAAATTCAAGAAGATCCTTCAAGATTTCAACATCAATTTCAAGCAATCTGAGGGCCACGAGAATACCGAGGACGAGCTCAAGCCCCTGACAGAAGATGAGAAGAAGGGGGAGGCCAAGCTCAAGAAGCAGGAGTTGAAGGAAATGGAGGCCAGTCAGCCGAAAAGGCTCACTGCAATCGAGCTGGAGTACATCGGGCGTCTGCCTAAAGTCCTGCGCGCCAAACTAGCCAAGAAGATGGATATGCCAAAGGATTTACGAAAATGGTTCACCAAGAAGCAAAGCTATACAGGTGAAAATCTGGAGCGACTGAACGAGGTGTGGCTCCGAATTCAACAAGACCCTGAATATGCAGACGTTGTCAAGAAGGTCCAGTCGTTGTATTACACGAGAGACGGTCCAATAGACACCAAATACTGGAAGAACCTAAGGAAGCAAGTCGAGGAGGCAGCCAAAGCCAAAGACAGTGCGAGAGCCGAGACGCCGAGGGAAGACAAGATACGGACACGATCTGTACACCAGCTTACCGAGAAGGAACTGGAACGTTTGCTTAAGTTGGACAAATACGAGCGCCAGGCCCTGGCGAGAAAGGTTGGGCTAGAACAGTCACTCGCCCGTGAGTTCATCAACGCATCTAAACCGAGCACTGAATTCCTCGAGAAACTCAACGAGGCTGTCTCCAAGAGTGTCGGTACTCCTCAATACCGAGAACTTCTCAAGCTTGTTGGTAAGAAACCCCCCAAACCCAAAGAGGAAAAGCTAAAGCTGGAGTCCATCAAGAAGGACGTGCGTTTGGAAATCGCCAAGAGCTTAGAGTTCGACGACTTCACCAGGGATGAGTTTTTGGAGGCTAAGGCGCTGGAGGGCAGACTCTTGGACAAGGTCGCGAAGTTTTGGGGGGTCAAGAGAATGAAGAACGCAGAGCAGGGAAAGGATGACATCAAGCACACTGAGATTATAAGCAAACTTCTCGAGTCCGCCCTGGACAAGACGGGCCAACAAGGTGGTGGTCTCCAGAGTAAGAGCACAGATGGGAAGAAGCTCACCGAGGCTGAGCAGAAAATGAAGGACAAGATCGAAAAGACAAAAGCGAACGGCTGGTGCGATGAGTTCGTCAACGAGCTTGGGGACACTTTGGGTCCCGAGGAGAAGAAGGAGAAGAAAGAGGGAAACTGAGAGTGGTGGGAAGGGGTACCTCCAGTGGGGATTGTTCGATTGGTTTTGTTCGCGGGGTCTGTTTACAGGACCCAAGTCAGTCTCTAGACACCTGCCTATTTAATGGACATATGTGTTTCGAGGCCTGATTTAGTTGCATTGGCATCTTGGTTCTGGGAATAGCTTCAAATTCCATGATACTGTACGGAGTACTCCATATAAAAGCCCTAAAACTCCGGGCCGACGATGCCGCCGATTCACGTGTCAATCGAGTCAATCATTGGAACCAAGCCGCCGTCATTATGTATGTACCTACAAGGTAAATGCTTGGCACATTGGATTGGATCTAATTGGACGAGAATGAGGATGAGGATGAGCGACAGAGCAGGGGAAGCAACGAATCATTACGTAGATAAGTGTGTATACGTACCTTCCGTGTCAGCAATCCTGAGAATCACCCACCTTACTTAAGGTAGGTAAGGTACCTTACCTCACCTCACTCAGTGGCCAGCGGAATGTCATGAAGTCGTCTACCTGAACATAAGTACCTACCTACCTTAGCTTACCTCTTAGACATTCTCAACTTCACATTTTTCGTATTATCATCTTCGTCTTCATCTTCATTCATCTTTAGTATCAGAGTGATGCAAACGCAGTGGCCTTTGCAAAATGGGCCAGAATCTTTCGGATGAGCATCCGCAGCGGCGGTCGCATGAAGAGCTAACCCAACAACTTGTGAGCTCCTCCTGTCCATCTATCATACGTTACCAGAACCAATTCTGAAATACCGCTAACACGAGCTCATAGACGGAGAAGTTTATGAAGAAATGTTTCACCTCTCTTGAACTATACTCACTCAGAGATGTTTTCAAGAGCCTTGCCGATCAGCAGGACTCCATCAAATATCTGAAAGAGGACACTATCGCCCGGTACCTGGAAATACCAGACATTCTCGGCACCTCGCCAGTCATTTTCCAAATGGTATCCTATATCGGTGCTTTTCCATTTCTTCAAGACGCACCTGCAGTCCTGGAGTTTCAGCGGATGATTATGGTGGTCGTCATCATGACTGAGCGCTACAAAACCGTATTGGCGCGGGGTTCTTCAGATAGGACCAAACTACTGTTCAAGAGCTTGGCTGTCTTTGACCGTAAGATGTCAGAAGCAGGAGCCCATTCAGACACGTCACACGTCGAGTCCAAAGACGATCAAAAGAAGGCCATGTCCGGTGTGGCTGGTTTTGCGGTTGATGCAGCTGGGGACGAAGATGAGGACGGTGAGGACGACGACCTCGTATTGACAGCTTTTGAATTGCTCGACATCAAGGATGCCGTGGACCAGGGCCATGCACCAGTCTTTCATGGCGCAACCATCCCAACTGACAATTTCCGAAAACTTGTCATGCTGCTTCTCCTTGCCGCCCCGCTTGATCCCCAAGAAAGCCTCTCAATGTATTCAAGCCGTGTTATTGGACAAGAACTCGAGGGCCTCCGTGGCGCCGCTGAAAGCATTCTTGCCTCCTTTGTTAATGCCGAGATCTCAACTGGCATCAAGTACAACCACTTCAGAACCATCATACCTGTGATCTGCCCTCATATTTTTCGTGGATTCAATGGTCTTTTTGAGCGCTTTCTTTTCTCGCAAAATCTAGATTTCTCCAAACATCGCAATGATACCCCAGCTACTACTTCATCTCAAAAAGCGGCACAGCCTCTATTGACCGACACGGGCGAGATACTTAACCAGAACACTTTGTCCCAGATCTCGCTCTTCCTTCCTGGGACAGATCTCTTCCGGCGAGTGAGGCTCCTGTACTCGGGCAATGATGCCGGTTTCTCTATGGGAAGTTTCCAGACCAAAGTTTTCAACTGGCAAGCTCCAACACTGCTCCTGGTGAGCGGAACACGGCTGGGAGATGAGCCGGAGGGTGGTCAAGAAAGCAGTTTCGCGGCATCCTTACCTCCGAAGCGGTTCCCTCATGGCAGCAGATCGGATCGGCTCACTTTTGGTGTCTACGTTCGTGAACCTTGGAAACACACCCACCGGGAATGCTTCGGCGATTCAGAAACAACGCTATTTCAACTTGAACCAATTCATGATGTCTTCCCGGCATCAACTATCAACAAAGACTACGTTACTTTCACAAAAGCACCAGCGCACCATCCCATGATGTCGTTCGGTTGCCCTCATCCACACCCATCTCAAGCTCACAGAAAGGCCGACATGTTACGCCTAGGCCCTGTATCACTATTACTTGACGACTCGTTCGAGTTTGCAGTCTTCAACCACGATTTTACATCTCGAGGAGGTGCATTTCACTCGAGTGTGGTGAGAAAGTATGATTTCCAGGACCGATTTCAGATCGAGAGTCTCGAAGTTTGGGGCTGTGGCGGTGATAAAGAAGCCCAAGCCCAAGCCGAGAAATGGGCTTGGGAGGAACGAGAGGCTGAAGCTCGCCGCAAGATCAATCTTGGAAATGGAGATATCGAGGCTGATCGGGCGTTACTCGAGATGGCGGGGTTGATTGGAGGGAACCGAAGTGGAGGATCTATGACGTGAAGCAACCCCCAAGAAATTGAGTATTACCAGACAACATATGTTCTTAAAGCCTGGATAGCACATCGGTTAAGCAACTGTCTGTCTTGAAAGTTCACAATCTTCAAGCTCAATAAATATTAACAATCATTAACATTTGCCTTGGTAGCTTGGGAGTAGAGCCACACTGTACTCGAAGGTACCACCCGTTGTCTATCGTACACAATGTTTTCTGCCATAAATTAGCATGCGAAACTTTTATACAAACCTCCATCATGACCAATTGCTCCTAATGTACATTGTTTATTCTCAGTCCTTCCTCTTTGAGATAATTTCGCCAAGATCGCCCAGAGAACTCTTGGGATTCTTCTTCTTCTTTGCGCTGGCCTCATCCTCGACAGCTTCAGCGGCGGCTTTGTTGTCATCCTTCTTCTCTTCCTTGGTGCCCTGTGGCCACAAGCCAATGCGGCTCAGAATACCTCCATTACTGGAAGTCTCGGTGCCTTCGGGTTGCGGTTCTGCAGTTGCCTTGGTCTCCTCGGCCCGCTGGGCCTGGACCTGCTGTCTCTTCTTCTCGAGTCTCGCACGCATGGCCTTTTCCTCCTCGTCTCGGGCCTCGAGCTCACGAATCCACTTTTGTCGCTTCTCCTCAGCATCCTTCTGCTCCTGGAGCTGGCGGAGCTCCTTGCTCTTCTCGCGGTCCTTCTGGTAATACATGCTGCCGGCAAGCATGGCGAATACGGTGAAACCCTGAGCTGCAACTCGGGCTCGGAACATGCGGTTCGCCTGTTTTGAATCACCACGACGGAGGGCTCGGTAGGCATTGATAAAGGCGAGAGTGGTCAGACCCATTCCTATAGCTATTAGAGGCTGTCGCGTGCGGCAAAGAGTTCTGGGATGTTTCTTTTTACCTAGGGGGATCAACGGCTCCTCCTTGATCTTGCGGAGGACCTTTTGCATTGGTCTTTCATTCTGAAGTTCCCTGGACTATCGCATGAGCGGGGAGTGCACGGTATAGCAAGCTGGAATTGAAGCATACTGGTCACCGTCAAAGGACGAGGGCATAGGGCCCGGGAGGGAGGGGGGTGCATCAGCCATTGTGTTTGTTTGTTATAAAGCCCAATTGCTGGCGCGGAATGGAAGTCGAGTTTGAACTCGTGAGGAAGTGGGCTGAGGATTTACAGAGGGACCTTACCCTTAGCTAGTACTGTACCCATGATCGCATCCATTGGATGGGTCCATATCTGCACTACTCCGTACGTACGGAGTACAAGCATCATCATTTTTCTCGCTGACGGGTGGGTTCCACTTAGTACCTTACTCAAGGGCACAAGGCAGGTACGTACCTTGCCCAACCGCCATGGAACGCCCCGAGTCCCAAGCGGCCATCCAATCGATCGGCCTATCCGTGTTCGGCCTAGCCGCTGCTCCGCTGAAACTTCACAGCTCTGATCGCATTAATGAGCTTATTGGGATGCAATGTATCCGTAGCTTTGTCATCATCGAAAACTGTGAACAGATTTGTTATTCATTCCAACATTGCCTTGCAAATCTACAGTACCTCGATACCGAACGGAAACGACGGCAGACGCGAATCCGATCCGATCTATTCCTCGACGGTCACCGTTGATCGACTCTACAACTTTTCAACTTCCCCTGACACGCCTTGATTCAGCATCATGCAATATCCATGATATAGCCCACGATGTGGTTGCCGACGCCTTCCGTCGAGAGTATCACCCGGCCGCGACTAGCTGTGGCCGTGGTTTCTGCTGTGGCCGCGCTCTCGGCCGGATACTACGCATATCAGGTCCGGTCGCAAAGTTTCGAGTCTCTGCCCGGTGGTGGCCTACACAGAAGCAACGCAGTACGACGTCAACGCCGGAATCGGAGAAACGAGGATGGCTCAAGTTCCTCATCCGAGGCTCCGGGCGACGAAAACGCCAATATTGATCCAGTCCAGCCCCTCGGCGATGGAGAGACCATAGTTGATGGCGGGGACGAGTGGTGGAACGATCCCACCGGGTTTCCTTCTAATCAACGGACTGGCCACAACATCGTCACCCTTCTCTTTCGCGTTTCAGAGGATAATGCACGCAGAAATGGATGCGTTCACAGAGGCTGCCAATGTAATTCATGTGGCATGGTTCCCATCCGCGGGGTACGTTACCGCTGCGCAAACTGTGTCGACTTTGACCTTTGCGAAACTTGCGAAGCCCAGGGAGTTCACATCAAGACTCATATCTTTTACAAAATCCGAATACCAGCACCGCCGTTCGGCCCGCGACAAATGCAGCAAGTTTGGTACACTGGGGACCCGGACACTTGCAGACGGACTCTGCCCCGCAGTTTAATACCCAAGCTGTCACAAGATACAGGATTCGAACGGCCAGAGTTAGAGGCTTTCTGGGAACAATGGACTTTTATGGCCAACTCGGAATGGAGAGATGACCCTGATGAGCTGTGTGTCGCAATGGATCGGAAGACATTCGAGCGGTGTCTTGTTCCTACAGGAGGCTCCCGTCATGCAGCACCAAATCTGATCCACGATCGAATGTTCTCTTTTTACGACTCCAACAACGATGACTTGATTGGCTTCACAGAATTTCTCCATGGATTATCATACCGAAAGCGAAAGGATAAACTGCGAAAGATATTCTCTGGCTACGATCTGGATAGCGATGGATATGTTGATCGCAAAGATTTTTTGCGCATGTTCCGTGCCTATTATGTTCTATACAAGCAGATGCACAAAGATATTTTAGACGGCCTGCAGGATCAGCTACTCGCCAGCAGCGAAGCTCAACAGCTCGTTACCAGCCGTCAACCACTGAGCAGTCTATTTGGACGTGAGGGTCGAGTTCCTCCCGGTGAAGGACAGTTTCGGCACGAGGGCAAGACATATCAACGAGATGGTAGTGTGGATATTTCCGATGGGCACGAACACGTTGTTGCGCCAGATCGCGGGGACACAGCAGCTCGTGGCGATATTCTAACAAACCTGTTTGCTTGTGAAACCGACCATCGGTTTCGGTCCAGGAGGCAGTTTATCACCAGAAACGACACAGATAGCAACTGGAGAACAGTTCGCCGTTTGAGTGGGAGTGAGACCGATCGTACTTATTGGGTTACGCTATTGGAACCGGCATCCACCTTGGAGGAGCTTCCGGGCCTCATAATGGGGACCTTGAATCCTGAGATTGAGGAGCCTACAGATGATGAGGATGAGGAGTTTGATGGTGACAGACCTGCAGATGGCATGAACGGAACCCATGAAGAAGACGATACAGGAGGCCCGTCACGAACGGAAAGTGAGATCAGAGCCGAGACTATTGCCAAGAATCGTAGCAGAGCTCCTAAACTGGACAAACGCAAAAGAGACATGGCACGGAACCAACTACATGAGCGGTGGAAGAGGCGGCAGTTCTATCTCGATGAGGAAGAGGGAGGCCTTGCCCCTGATGACTGGGCAGGCAGTGAAGATATTCTGATGGATCTTCGCCAGATGGATGAGGCCTCTAGTGACGACGAAGAAGACGACTCGGCAACGACACCGACTAGTTCAAAGGTCAGATTCGCCAACGGAAATCTCACCGATGACGAGGATCATGATAAAACGACGTCTCCTAGCAGTGCTTCTGAGCACGTGCCGCGATGGAGAATACCGCACGCTGAGCGAGATGCTGGCAAGGAGATTCTTTACCAGGTCACTCAGCAAGCATTTAATGAGTTGCTTGATACCATTTTTAAGCCAGCCGAGGACCTTGCTGTGCAAGCAGCTGAAACCAAAGAACAACGGGTAAAGTACAAGGACGTACTAGACACCATCGAGCTTGGTGACGATGATAAGTCTAAGCCCACGAGTCGGGGTGATTCCAAGGTTAGATCCGCCACTGACAAGACCCTTGAGGAGCTCTTGTCCGAAACTGGATATACTATTGCTTTGCCAGAGGGACGAAATGCCATCGAAATTGATACTACGGTTGAAATCATCCACGAGGATGGAACGGCAGAGCCCGTTTCAGGGTCAGAAACTGAGGCAACCATGCCAGTATCCGAAGACGAAGAACAAGATCCCACTCTTCCACAATTCCGGCCCAACTCACTCGAAGATGCACCTACCTCTCCGGCTTACGTATTCTACCCCATCACGCAGCCTTTACCAGACACGTCCGAGGACGACGTAACCAGAGAAGAGGATGACATCGATAGCCCTCCCACGTCAGACATGCTGCGACACTGGAAACGCCTCAGTCTTGCTGAGGCCCAGGCGATCAAAAGAGGGGGGTGGGGTAAACTAAGCTTTGACGAGTTTGAGGCAATCTATAAGAGCCAGGAGCACCAGGGCAACAGACTCGATTATCTCGGAAGCTGGATAGACTTTTGTATTCCCTAGACACAGCGTGGAAACCGCTTTCGAACACCTCCTGATAGGGCTTCATAATGAATGTGTACTTGGGTTGGTGTTTATCCTTTTACATTCGGGTAGTTCGGGGAGTTTCTGCATCGCGACTGAGAGCTTTCATGTAGAATAGCGAAACAAAGGAATTGGCACATATCTAGCCTAGGACAGCGTGCATATGATAGCAGGTAGGCAAAATATTAGTTAGCTACCACGATGCCTGATATTGTATGACTGCTCTTTTGCAGCAGATACATCATTTACAAAATTACACAGCGAAATCACATACACACAACAGATAAAGTATGATTATTAGCAATCGAGTTCGTATTAAATCAACGCTGAAGTACTACTCGTATATGTTTGCTCAACTCGAGCCCCCTATTCCACACACACAAACACCCCCCCATGACCAGCATGCCCCCATCGATCAATCATCTCTCACAGCCTCTTCTCAAACCTGCTGCTGAGTAGAATCAACACCGTCGAAGCCAAGTAGGGCGTTCCATGTGTCAGCGGTGCTTTGATCCCGTGTTCCCAAAGCCTCAATCTGAGCCTGAGCATCCTCACAAGCAGCCACAGCATCGGCACTAGCGTCGCACACGTTGGTGAGCTGGTCACAGATACGGTTGGTAATGATGTTGGGGTTGAGAGCCTCCTGCTGGCCTTCAGCAATGAGGGGATCCTGGGGAATGAAGGTGAACTCGTCAGCTGGGCGACCGTTGAGGCCACCAACGCGAGCCATTGTAGGCTGGCAGACACCGAAGTCGAGAGCACCAGCGTTGCCGCCAGCATTACCTCCAGCGTTGCCGCCGTTACCAGCACCATTTCCAGCATTGTTGTTGTTGCCATTGTTTCCGCCCTGGTTGTTCTGGTTTCCATTTCCGTTGTTGTTGTTGTTTCCGTTATTACCGTTGTTGGCATTGCCATTGTTGTTGTTACCGTTGTTTCCGTTATTGTTGTTATCATCCTCTTCGCAATCCTCATCGTCATTTGTGTTGTTTCCATCCTGGGCGTTATCCGAGCCATTGTTGCCCTGCTGGCCATCAGCGGGAGCAGTGCCGTTATTGGCAGCTCCTCCATTACCAGCACCAGCACCAGCACCACCAGCTGCAGCACCGTCCTGGCCATCAAGCTCGACTTGGTCGCCATTAGCACCAACGGCTGTGAATGTGCTGAATCCCTGAGCAATCATCACCTCAGCCTGTGATAAGCCAGCAGCATCGAAAGGAGTTGTGACTGAGGTTGCCGAGTTGGCATTCTCAGTGGCTGCACCGTCAACAGCGGGATCAACGAGAGGGACAATGCCGCGAAGGGCAGCAGTGGCTGGTAGGCTGGGATCAGCGCAGACGAAAGGTCTGTCAACAGCCGAAGGGTTGAAGTTGGTCTCAGCTGCAACAAGACCAATAGCTGCATCGAGAACTTGCTGGTCAGTTCCCAACTCGGTGATCATCTGATCGGCGATAGTAAGCTGGAGGATGTTAGTTGATGTAATTTCCAGACAACTCAATACATCATACCTTGTCACAAGGACTAGCAGCTGCGAGCAAAGCGCTAGGGATGCTGCCAGCAATAGTGGCAGCGACACCAGGGCCACCGAATCCAGCATCACCGAGTGCCTGGACGGCAGCAACAGGCTCTTGCTCTTGGCCGAATCGGGCCTCGGCGTAGGCCAGGAGAGCGGCAAGGATAATAGACTTTGAGAAAGCCATGATGAATGTTGTATGGATTAAGTGATAGTGACAAGTTGGAAGGTTTACAAAGAGTATCAAAGCAACCAACCAGCGGTGCAAAAAGAAGGTATTGAACTTGAAGGAGTGGTCGAAGCGAATGCGTTCACAGAACAGCAGAAAGAAGCAAAGGAGAAGGGAAGGAGAAGAGGCTTGTGTGAGTGATGATGATGATCAAAGGGAAACTCTAACTCTGGATGACAGATCGTCTCACTTATATAGATGTTTCTCTCAACATTATCGAGTAGTTAAATTTGAATAAGCTTGAATCAATGCAACTTGGTAACCATCCTGAACCTCGTTACGGCGATCATACATGACCTGCTACGATATTGTTTGACGAAACCATATCAGTAAGCGCCGTTTCCAACTTGAGGTTCTCCCCAGGGTTGGCGTCTCGTTGTTTAGTGTTGCTGGTGAAGAATAGAGTCTAGACTATAGGTGCTTAACTGGATAGCCTATAGTTTCCAAGCGTCTTGGCCATGGCCAAGTGACAGGCATGTGTCGCAAAAAGTCTCCTCCGCGATTCAGAGGCATCGCAGGTCTCGGATACGGACATCCCGAGTCCTTTGGCGCATTAGATAGTATCCATCAGGTAGTAAATAGTTGAATGGGAGGCTGCCATGGAAATTGATTCAAGACTGAGATAGAGCCTCACAAAGTGAGTAACTGGTAATTAGTAATTGGTAGAATCGTTGAATTGTGTTGGTGTTGATAAACTCCCAACGCGCAAAAGTACCACCCACAAAGGACTGGAGAGTACTGCAACACAGCTGTCTGGTCAAGCTGTCAAGCTAACATTTTTTTCAGTCATTCAACACAATTCCGGTTGGAAATTGCCTAGTTGATACCATCGTCATGCAAAAACTGCGACCGGCACGGGTGGTTGCCGTGATTTTGGGGTTTCGGTTGAGGCTCGCTTGAGCATCCTTGTAAATAGTTCAGCCAAAATGTGTTGTAGATGTGAAACGCTGCCGAAACCACCCACGCCGTTCAACTTTGTTCACCAGAAACAACACGTGCAAGGCCCAGAAATGTCTGTGTCAAGCGCCGCCAGTCTGGGACGATGTTTGTGTTTATCGTGAGCTTTGATCATTGCTTTTGAAGCTTAGCTGCTCCATGTATCATAGAGAAGTGGCAACGTAAGCCCAACGAGCCTACATTGAAGGATCAGCAGGATATGAAATCATTATTCAAGTGTCGCTTTATTCTCTTCTGGCCATATCAAGAATTCCTCGATAGACCATGGACTGCCACTGCCACTGAGAGTTGTTGATGGTGTTTCTGTAGTTGCATACCCTGAGCCAACCACAGACTCATCCCAAGAAGCAAAGTCAAGGTCTTCTTGGCCCAGAGTTTCGAAGTCCAGTTTGTCTATCCAACTTGTTTCTCCATTTTCCAGCAAGCTCTGGACACCTTGACCTTGTCTTTGTTTTCTCAGATACTCTGTTGGTGTCACACCAACACATTTCTTAAACACTCTGTGAAAGTGCCACTTAGACAACCCGGTCTGCCTCGCCATCTGACTGAGGCTCGGCCTGACTTCCGCGTCGCCCTGTTTCTCTGTTTGTTGTTGTACAAACGCCCGGATCTTTCGCACAGCTGTTTCCTCTGGCATGAACCCTGCTACTTCGGGCTTACAGCGTTTGCAAGGGCGGAAACCAGCTTTCTGGGCATCGTAGCCATTGGTGAAGAATGAGACGTTTGCTCGGCGGGGAAGACGGGCTTTGCATATTGGTCGGCAGAATATCTTGGTAGTGCGAACTGCATAGACGAAGAAACCATCTGCATTGGTGTTGCGTGAAATGACTGCATCCCATCGAGATGTTTCGTCTTCAAATAGCGTTACAAAGCTCAAGGCCCGACTAAAATCAAGAGTTGATGGATCCATTCAGAGGTTTGCTGGATGCATGAAAAAGTTTGATGAATAAGTTGAAGTTGAATCATTGATGGTGATCTAGGGTGGCAGAGGAAGTGATGGGACGTAATTAGTGGAGTATTGCTATCAATATGACCAATGAACTAACTGGAAAGCATGACAAACGGTATAATAATTGAAGCTTCGGAGAAGATTGGCATCGTTCTATCCGCTCTTGACACTTCGTTAAGCAGTAATGTTGAAGTTGCTGGATTAGATATACTGATGCAGATCGGTTTGTCTTACTATTTCGTTGTACCGCTCTTACTTTTGTCAACTTCTAGTTTTAGAAGAAACACAAAACACTGGACAACAGAATTCATCATGGCTCCCGCATACACCAAATCTTTGTGGTAAGTTTGGCATAACTAGATACCTCGAATCGAAAATACTATTCAAGTCCTTACCTCTGTGATGATGAACGCAAGCTGATGTGTATGTCTAATGCTTGGAACAAGTAGGCTAGGGTTGAGCTTCGACCTTCAAAGAAAGACATGACAGCCTATCTCGAGTTAAAAAGGGGCCGATCCTAAATTCAGTTCATATCTAGTATAGTAATAGTGGCTATACAAGAGCAAAATGATAGATCAATGTATTGACTACAGTAGATGATCACTGGTGTTCGATAGCAATGTCATCTCCAGCTTGAGAGATGGCTTAGTAGATGTGGTAACAAACACAATGGAGTAATGCTTTGATAGATGCTAAAAACTTCATCAGAACGAAGAGACTAAATTTGTCAAATGATGTGACAGCACGATATGGTGATCAAGATGCTGTTTCATGAGACAGCTTGTCGCTTATTCAACAGGCAATCGATTCGATCTCGCCCGCTTGCGACTTGAACTCTACACACGAACCCTCATCACTCAACGGTATTAGGAACCACGTAATTTAAGGTGCAATTAAATCGGAAAGGGATGAAGGCGTGAGAACCAGGGAGAACAAAGCACCAACAGACTTAACAAAAGATAGGCCATTTTAGAGAGCTGAACCGCCTCCGTGGCCCGATAGACGAGAACCTGACACTACTGATGTCTACATTGAGGATACTGAGTTAACGGAACCAGTTCAAACGATGTATAGATGATGTCGATGAATCCCCGGGATAGAAAGAATTACAAGCTCCAAGAAAGCGTGGAGAAGGGTTAGATCGAGACATTCGATTCTTCAACCAGAATGCACTGTTGATTAACTCTCAAAGGATGTCAACTATGGCCTCTGGACAAACTCACCCGATTTTGCTGATTCGATAGATACTGGAAGTTTCTGGATTGGCACCGTTCTGTGCCAGAAGATAGATCACGAAGAAGGATATGTCGAGATCGGCAGACACAGTCTATGACTCGTAAGGGGAAACGAACGATGGTCTCAAAGGAACATCATCGGGCAAAATGTATTTAACTGACCACACAATGTGGTTGACGTACCTACGAAACAGAAACCGAACCAGCATATGGTGGTAACTTCAGTCATCCAAAGTATTACAGGTTGCGCGCAATCCCGAGATTATGGGCGCAAAAAGTTCTCCCATCAAGTTTGCGAGTCTTCAAGCTCGAGAAGCGGCAAGTTATAGGAGCTTTTAAGACTGCCCAGGGGGGTTCAGGCCCTCCACGGGATCACGAACCAACGTAGCGTATCATTGTTTGTAAATATAGATATATAACTTGGTCATCAAGTCGTCCTAAGACTCGTCAATGATCTGAGTATTCGGGGAGCAGCCAGAGATGTGTAAGGTATAGTTGAGTGAGGACTCGGCCTCTATCATGTGGTAATTTCAGACCATCTTTGTGCCTTATTAGTCGATATTTAGTTGCATAAGGATGACAAGTGCGATCCGCGACTGTAAAAGAGAGGGCTCCAGCATATCAATACCTACAGACTGCTGCTAACAGCAGGGGCTAATCCAAGATACAACAACGCCGACAGAAGAGAGAGCTTCCTTGGCGAGGTCAGAGGGCTCACAAGACAATTGATCCGTTTAATAAAACCGGCTCTGTGGTTTATACGCTTGCTTGCTTCCAAGATATCTTCCATTTGCTCTGGAATGGAGGCCTGTGTTTTTGTGACCATGCCATAGCTCATCTTATCAACAGACGTAGGCTATTCCATCATCGCTTTCATAATCGCCATGACTTCGAAAAGCTATAAAAAGGAAACGAAGACGAATACCCATACTCAGATGACAAACGCTGGCCACCTGCAGAGTATCAAAGACGATAGACTTATCGTGACTCGGACGTCATTCGCTGCCGGGTTTCAAACGTCGAAAAAATCTCAGATAAAGGTGATGAAGAGGGGATATCGCTTGTAGAGTACCTTATATCAGGTGATTGCGATAATAATAATGCTTCGGAGGGCAAGACAACCTCCGACCTGTACATCATGTATCAAAAATAATGAGTCTAAGTGCCTACCAAGTCATACTAGAATTAGGTGAGTCTTGATAAATTTGCTCAAATCTTTTTGTGTTTAGGATATAGAACCCAAGTTTCTTGAAGACCCCTAAGGAGGGTTGGAGGGGTATGTAAGATAACTTGAAACAATACCCATCGATCCGTCTCGGGTTGAAAAGACGGTGGAGGAGACTTCGACAGTGGATCGAGATGTCGATGTTCCAAGAGGTGTAAGTAAACAAGCTAACGCGGGCTGCAAGTGCATAGAGCACTAACGTAAGCGAATGGCTGCATCGACGTTCCAAGAAGCTCTCCTGTTCGTCACCAGTGAGTGAGTGAGTGATGTATCATGCAGCTCGCCACTGAAGTTACTGACTCAAACTGACAATCTCTGAATACAAGTGAGTGAGTGAGTGACAAGGGCAGAGTTTGAGAGAGTCAAATCATCCATCTCAATTGCAGCCCGTGCTTCTGTACCGAGGTTGCATGAGTCCACTGCATGAATTGGCCAATCGATTCCGAGGAAATCATCATCAGCCCAAAGATGCTGGTTCTGAAGCAGCCAGGCTCCATAGCGGGGAATAAGTCAATCAATGAGCAACCTGACAAGGGCCTTGCACTGGCATTACTGGGTACCCAAGGAGTCTAAGTTTAACAGCTTGCTTGATTTGCAGAAGCGTACATGGTGCGCATCTATCTATAAAATCACACGAGAATGACATCTTGAGGTATAAAATTTGGTGACTGTTTGATTTTCTGACTTTTCGCTTCCCACCAAACTTAGCCAATGCGAAAAACTAGGGTTTTACGGGAGCGAGTCGCCACTAGGAAAAGGGGTAATGAACCAAGAGAGATCTACGGTGCAGTCTGACGGTCCTCGCCTCAGATTAGGTAGGGTGCTAGCTAAGGTATGTACTAGGTAAGGTAGCCAGGCTAAAAGCTTAAGGAACCTTGGCTGTCAATAAGAAAGAAAGAACAAGATAAGTCAAGAGAGGGGCAAGACTGAACAATTATACCAGAATGGCTTGTTCTCATTGGTTTATTCTCCGTCTCAACGAAATGGAAAGCTTTGAGCAACGGTGGCTGGCTGGACTGGACTGGACTGGACCCCTTGGTCCCCTGGAGCTAGGGCCATCTAGAATCTCGAAATTTCCTTGGAATGAGTGAGGCCTGGACGCCTGGACGCCTGGACGCCTGGACGGGCCAGCCAGCCCGGCCGGCGACAGGACAGTGGTAACTTGGGTACGTCCCTGTATATATGTAATTAATATTTGTTTGTTTCTACTGGTGGAGGGTGACATCCATCCACCTTATTCTTATTCGGAACGGAACTGCCTAAGTTAAATGGATAGGAACCTAGGTATGGATGTTCTGGCTGATGCAGGGATGAGAAGAGGAACAAGCGCCGGCTGCAGTGAGTGGGTGATGTGCTGAAATATTGTTGATCAAAAGGAGAACCAAGGTGATTGATTCATGGAGGATCTTGTTCTCATGTCACTGCGAGGCAATGCTACAACACTTTTTCTCATGGCTCTACTGAACTCTTGTCTATCCAATTGAGGTCAATTGATTTTTTTTTGGTCCTATTCCACTCTGCAAAATGCTGTTTTTTTTTTTTAGTTTTTGAACAGCAATATACCTCCTCTATCAAACAATCTCAGATCAGATCCAGTGTCAATGCAGTCCAGCTGCATCTCTTGCTCACCGCTTTCGCAGGTGGGGTACTCAGGTTCTCCCTCGCTCAACAGCTCTGCAGCAGGTGGGTACGTACAGTGAAGGTGGACACCCTGGCACTGGCACTGAGGTGGTCTGCCTACTCCCCGTAAATACCCCCGCTATCATGGATGGATGGTAGTGCAGTGCGCTACCTAGCCTACCCCCTACGAGCCTCTCCTCTTAGCCCGGACAGTTCTCAAGTTAATTCTCGGGGGGTTCAAAATTCATCGGGATCCCAATTCTCTGAGGTTCCTTTTAGCTGCCCGATCCTCGAACATTTCTTTTCCTCCTCCTCCCTTTCTCCCCTCCTCTTTCTCCTTCTCCTCCTCCATACTCATTACCTAAAGGCATTGCGTTGCATTCGCTGTTCATTGTGTTCAGTCTTGCTTGTTGAGAACGAAGGCCTTTGGCAAACTCCAACGGCTTTTACTCGACATTTGATTAGCTGCGCGCATCCTCGAAAAAGCGAGCGACAGGGGAATCTTTGCTTAACTTTTTTCTATGATTTGGATCTCGATTGAACCTTGCATCGCTATATCGTTGAACCGAAAGTTTCCTCCCCACATTGCGAGAAAGAAGCCACAGCCCAGCTACATTATCTGATCTGATCTGGCCTCTACCAACTCAATTCCTTGGTTGGAGAGTCTCTTGCTCTCACCCGAATTTACATCTTTTTGTGGCCTCCGACTCCGACCCGCGGACCCCTCCCTCCCTCCCTCCTTCCACCCACAGCAACAGCAGCAGCAGCCAGCCAGCCATAGCTCTACGCCTCCCTACCACGGACCTGGTCTAAAGATAAGACAGAGGACACAGCATCCTCTTACACGACACGAAGCGAAAAGTGCACGAGAATACATCTTTTCCTGTCGCGGGCGCTCAACAATGAGCGACCATCCAGTCATGCAGGTCGAGGACAAGATCGTCCCCGGACCTTCTGTCGCCAGCAACGAGACAGTCGTAGAGGAGACGGCGGTCATTAGACAAGATGTGACTGTCATTACAACAACAGACGAGGCTACAGGCCCCAATTCAGCCTCGAGCAGCACCGCCAATCCCACTTCACCAACCACTACTGCCCCACGACCACGACTCAAGAAGGACAACAGCACGCCCAACATGAACGGGCCACTCTACATGCAGACTGCCGGGAACAAGACAGTGCTTGTCCGCCGACTTAAGCGCAAGGAGGAGAGCACCTGGAAGCATCTCTCGCGCTGGTTTGTCGAGAACCAAATCGGTACGTTACTCTCCAACCTCCTCTTTTTCTTGCCGATCATGGATGGATTGCGAGCCAACGGGCGACGTACATGTCGATGTCGTGGGGGTGTCAACTGCCAAGGGTGTCAAGTCAAAGTCCAGTCTTGTCCCTGGTTAATGACCCTTTGGGAATAGGAGGGTGTCGCACCTCAGCAGCACCCCGCGTGGCACGGCATCCCTACAGTACCATCCCAGGCCTCTAAGGGTCCTTTCCTGCTACGCTACGCTACCTAAACGCCTCGCTCCCATGGCTTGACAGGTTGATCGCCTGCTGGTGTGCGTCTGTGTGTGTGCATTGATTTGGCCATCTTATCTTGTTCTGCCGAACTCAAGCTGACAGCTGGTTTCCATTTTAGGCCTCTCTTTTAACCTCCTCGCTCTCATCTTTCTCGCCCAGACCTTTATCCCCAAAGCTCGAGAACACACACATAAATTCTTCCATCTCAGCTACTACAGCTCTCAGTCCGGCCAGTATCGCATCGGTTACGATGATGCCTATTTCATCACCTTCTGCGTTATTCTCTTCACCGGTCTTCGCGCCGCCACCATGGAATACGTTCTTGCACCCATTGGTCGACTCCAAGGCATCAGCAACCGCAAGAACCTGACTCGATTCAGCGAGCAAGCTTGGCTTATGGTATACTATACTGTCTTCTGGCCGTGGGGCGTGGTAGGTACCATATTACTCAAATATGTGAGAAGCATGCGCTGACGTCGGTATAGTACATTTATTGCACTTCCCCTCACTATATGAGCATGGAGAATCTCTGGACCGACTGGCCCAACCGCGAGCTCGACGGTCTCATGAAGGCCTATCTCCTCTGCCAGTGGGCCTTCTGGCTGCAGCAGATGATTGTTATCAACATTGAGGAGCGCCGTAAAGACCATTGGCAGATGTTTACCCATCACATTGTCACCACCGCTCTTATCTTCGCCTGCTACACTTACCACCACACCCGTGTCGGTAACTTCATCCTAGTTATCATGGATGTTGTTGATCTGTTCCTCCCCGTAAGTTTCCTTACTTTGCTTGTCGGTCGACTTGCTAATTCAGTGCAGCTCGCCAAGTGCCTCAAGTACTGCGGCTTCAAGAAAGTCTGTGATGTCATGTTTGGCCTCTTTGTTGTTTCGTGGTTCATTGCTCGCCACGTTTTATACATTGCGGTCTGCTGGTCCATCTACTCAGACACTCCCCGGATCATGCCCACTGGCTGCTTCAAGGGGAACAATGAGAATATGATTGGTCCCATTGACCCTCCAGTCGGCTGGAAATATCTGGTCGACCCTTTCATCAACCCTGAAGGCCTCGTTTGTTATAATGAGACCATCAAGTGGAGTTTCCTTGCTCCCCTCCTCTTCCTCCAAGTCATTACTATCGGCTGGTTTACCATGATCGTTCGCGTCATTATCAAGGTCCTGAAGGGAGGCGATGCTGAAGATGTCCGAAGTGACGATGAGGGTGGCGAAGAAGAGGAGGAAGAGGAGTTTGTGTACGAAGAGGCACAGCCCTTGGAGGAGGAGGTTGGCGTCGAAGAGCTCGACCTCCGAAACTGGGAGCGACGATCAGGCGTTAAGAAACAAGCTAGCAGCTCAGGAGTGAGCCTCCCTGGCCACAGTGATCGAAAGGAGTTGTTAGGTCGTATTGGCTGCGAGAAGCAGGTCGACTAGATGAGGCCACGTGTTGGGATTCAGTTTAACGGCATTTTTCTCGTTCCGCATCCGAGTGATGCTCGCATTTTTGAACATTTTTTCTGCTTTTGTTTTATGTTTGGGCTTGCATTTATGGGAAGAAGATATCTTGCCCGCTGTCTTGATCACAACGACTGGTAGATGGGAGCTAACGAAAAACAACCGAGGCCAGGAACCTCGTAGGATCTGCATTGGAGAGCTCCGCTAAAGAATAGACGGCCGCAATTAGAGACGACGATTGCTTCTTTGCAAGGAAGACTAAAAAAGTCCTTTTTTGACGATTTCTAAAGGCTTTGGATGGGAACACTTGATCATCTGTCTGCTTGGCTTTTCAAGAGAAGAAAGATAGCCCATTTGCGAATGATACCTCGATTATAACGCTGTCAATGCAATGAATTACTTTAATTGAACCTCTTATGGCTGCACCGCCTTGTTGTCCTCGTCACCTAGTATTTCCTTCGCATAGTCCTTTAACTTGTACTTCTGCACCTTTCCGCTTGGTGTTTTGGGATACTCATCGATCCAGAACACATACTTGGGCACGAGATGCTTGGACAGCTTTGTCGCAACCCACTGTCTTAACCCGTCTCTTGACAAAGTTCCTGGCTCTTCAGTGTTTGCTTTATCAATGGGCGCCTCCTCCGTGTCTTTCATATGATCTAGAGGCGTCCATCCTCGCGCAGGGATAACGAATGCAGCGACTGCCTCGCCATATCGCTCGTCAGGGACTCCCACGACACTGGCTTCTCGTACACCTTCATGCGTTAGAAGGCAGTCTTCCACTTCTAACGGGTGAATATTCTCTCCGCCACGGATAATAAGGTCCTTGATTCGGCCAGTGATCTGCACGTAGCCTTGTTCGTCCATCTCGGCTTCATCACCAGAGTACATCCATATTGTCCCGTCTTCTGGATCTGGTTTACGGACCTCAGCTGTTCGAGCCTCATCCCCGTGGTAGCCCTCCATGACAAGATAGCCGGCCGCAGCAAGCTCGCCTCGTTCCCCGATAGGGAGGGTCTTGCTGTGATCAAGGGGATCGACAATCTTGACGCCTGTGTGCGGCATGACACGGCCTATGGATGAGGTTCGTTTTTCGAAGGGATCCGAGGGGCTGGTCATGCAGCTCACGGGAGCCGTCTCGGTCTGGCCATAGCAGATAACTAGATCCTGGAGACCAAGACGCTCGTATAATGTGTTCATAAGAGAAGGAGGGACGCTGCTGCCAGCAGCAATGCCCTTACGTAGGTGACGAGGTGGTTGTGAGACAACATTGCCTCGATCCAGGGCCTCAAGAACAGCAACGAACATGGTATTCACACCATACAGACCCGTAGCTTCATGATCGACACACATGCGAAGAGTAGCCTCAGGGTCGAACGCAGGGCTGGGGAAAAGGATACCAGCGCCTGTCGTAGCCGTAGCCATGTATCCCAACACACAACCGAAGCAGTGAAATAGGGGGGGAGGGACCACGATACGGTCATCGGCGTGAAGACCCATTCGATGAGCTATCAAAGCACCGTTGTTGAGGATTGCACGATGTGAGAGCATGGCTGCTTTGGGAAGCGAGGTCGTGCCCGATGTGAATTGGATGTTGATGACGTCGCTTGGTTTCAGAGGAGAGTCTGGCTTTACTGTATGAACTGGGCCGTCGATTAGAGATTGGTAGGGAGTAAAGGCCCGGTATGATTTGAGGTCGAATTTGATATCTGGATGGCTCGCCAGGTTGTCCAGCACCACAACGTTACGCAAAGAGGGAACCGTCTCGCTCTGGATCTTGGACGAGGATACGTCCCCCACAATGCTCTGGAGCAAGTGCTGGTTACTTCGGCCTCTTCCTGGCTTGTAAGCCAGATCCGTCACAGCACCGATAATGAGGGTTTCCACGGATAGATGCTTCAGCGCTGCAGCTACTTGCTGCTCGTTGAAGCCTGGGTTCAGCGGCACGAGAATAGCACCAAGTTTGAAGCAGGCGTATGTCAAAGCAGCAAATTCAGGGCCATTGCCGAGAGATACAGCCACGCAGTCTCCCTTTTGCACGCCGAGCGAGGAGAGAGAATGTGCGAGGCTGTTTGATAACGAGTCCAGGGCGTAGTATGTTAGTGTCGACTCATGTGAATTAGGGCCTGGGGAACGAGCGATGACAGCTTCGCGATCTCCGTGGGCTGAAACAACTGAAGCAAAATGTTCTGGGATTGTGCCATTATAAAGAAGAGGCTATGATATGTCAGCAATGCTCTCTGAGTTGATGGGATATTGATGAGGCCGTACCTCTTTGGGGCCCCATCGAATGCTTAGATTGGAGGTAGCGAGTGTTCTCACTTGACATGTTCTGAGGATTGTTCTTAAGGGCAGATGTGTTTTCTTGAAGCTCTGACGTATTACGGTCTGCATTGTGGAAGCTGTGATAAACTCGCCTGATGTAGATGTGGATGTGGAGTTTAAAAGATCTTTGTAGAACAGGGAGAGGCGGGTTCTTGGTTTAATGTACAATTGCAATTGCAATTGCAAGACGAGGCGAGGCGGGGGACATGCATGCGTAGGTACATACATACATACACCGGCTCTGAGCTTGACTTGTTGCGAGAGCTTCAGTCTTGGAAATAAGGTACCTAGGTATCCGTACCCGAGTATGGATAAGGATGTTCCTTGAGGCGTATGATCCTCGGCTATAGGTCATCACCAGGACCTCCCTCCTTCCCCTTCCCCTTCCCCTTCTACTTCCACTTCCACTTCCACATCCACATCCACCGTCCTTGATCCTCTCCTGTTCTTACTCCTTCCAGTTCCGTCAGCTCTCCACATTCGATTCTCTAACTGCCAACGGCAGCGTGAGTGGGAGGCCGAACCCCTCAGCGGCTCAACAGAATGAACCAATCACGTACCGTTCTCTCCGCTAAAACCTGGGGAAATGCGGGGACGGCTATCGCTGTAGGAGCCCATTGATTTCAGTATCGAGACCGCGGAAACAACGGCTATGTTCAAGCCGTGGACCCATTTGGAAAAGGCACCTAGGTACCTAGTTATTCGCAGTTGATTGTTTGGTTCGCAGCAGTAGCGCAACACTGATATACCTGGCCCGAGTCCCGCTGTGAATTATAAAGTCAGCATCTTCAATCACATGTCACAGCTACAAGTATAATGCTTTGAACAAATCTGGCTCTTCAACCTTTGTATGAAGTTTAGTGGTATATGCTTGTTCGCTTCATCCTTCAATCGACAATCCTGAGAAACTCCTTTCTCCTTCAGTGTCCACGAGACATATGGTTGCCTACAAGTGGGCGACGATGCGGTAAAAACAAGATCAAGAAACAGATCTATCCCAAAGCACAGAAAATGACTTTCCTAGCGATATCTTTCATACACAAAATAGAGTCTAGTACCGTTCCCCTCAAACTTTTTATGTCTTCCATCGCAATGCAACTGCCAGAGTTTGGCGGACCTCTGGCTCGAACAACAGCTAATGCGGAAACCAGCCCAGAAACGGACACGAGGGTGTCATTAGAAAAGAGTAAAGAGTAGCAGCTGAAATGTACAGGCTCGAGAAGTAAATCTTCATAGTCGTTGCTAAACATTAGGTATCGTGGTTATGGTTGTGGTTCTGCTTCGGATTATAATGTTATTGCAAGGGTGCTTGGGGTGCCTGAGCCGCCTGCTGTCCCTCTTGTTGTTGCTGCTCGCCCATGTGGCGCTCGCTCTCAGGTTTCCACGTTCCTATCTAGGATTAGCCAATGCTGATCTGTCATGAGCAGGAGATTCCTTACCTTCAAAGTCGTGCTTGACGAAAGCCATTGGGTCGTCGGGCTCCTTTGCACCCATCTGTCCCACTCCAGGTGAGAAGCTTGTGATGGGCAACACAACCACATCTCCCACTCGCTTACTCGTCTCCATGCCAGTAAAGTTCTTGTAATCGATCGTGCCCTTGCTTTGTGACATGTCAAAGAACCTTGGATCATTGAAGTATTCCATGATAGCATCTGTCCACACGGCAGGGCCAGTGAACTCAACAACGTTTCTGTCGATGAACTTTTCCAGCTTGCCTTGATTCTTCAATTCTAATGTCTTCTTGGTAATGCGCGTGATGATATCGCGAAGAACAGGGTGGCCAGGTTTGGCCTGTATCGTCCACTGACAGAACTGGATACGACGACTGTACCACTGAGCCCAGTCGGGGCGATCAGGGTCTGCCTCAATGCCAATGACGAGACCAATAGTATCGCGAGGAATCTGTTCAGGCAACCATTTCACCGAGCTTTGAATTGCATATGTATCGATATCAGAATATATGCCGCCTCGAGCGAAGAGAATCAGATAACGGAAGAAGTCGGCCTTCAGAACAGGCATGGGGAGGCTTCGGTACGCCTCAACGACTTCGGGAACCGTGGCGTAGAGTAAGCGAATAAGGTTAACGGCAACGTCGTCGGTAATGACTTCGTGGACAAAGCCAGGGTGCTCCTCCCTCCAAGACGCATGGTGGTCCTTGAACTGAAAATCACCTTGATCAGGGCTTTGCTTCCACGTTTGCCAGATGTAAGCTGGAAACTTGGTCGCAACATCGTAAGGATAGGCGTATTCGAGCTTCTCAAAAATTGACATGCCAGACATGTCAATGCGAGGCCGCGTGCGACGCTCCTTTACCTCCATCTCCTTTTGTTGTTCGGGTGGTGGTGACACGGCTTGGCTTGAGGCAGGGACATCGTTCTTGCTTGTGTCAACGGCGGTTGCAGCAGCATCTTTGGCAGCTGGGACGACAGGCGTTGTTGTATGAGACCTTGTCAATAGGAAGAAAACAGTGAGGATGAAAACCGCAGCCACGATGGCGCGGCGAGAGTTGAGCATGGCGACGACGGCTGCGAGGCGACTGTGGTATCGAAACGCCAGGTATGTACGAAGTCGCAGTCTTTTTTGGATATTCGTCGATAAGGAGCGATGCCCAGGATAAGGGACAGGGGTAGGAAGCGAAGGTCGAGAAACGAAAGGACTGCTATAATAGCATAGAAAAGCGAGTGTGGCCAGGCAGAAGCCAGTATCAACAAGGGAACAAACACAAGCAAGCAGCTGAATGCGACAGAAGAAGAAGAATGAGTTTGGAAAAATGTGTGTCGGCCAAATAAGTTGATCGTAGTGGACAACAGTCAAATTGAGGCGAGCGAGGGATGAATCTCCAAAGCCAGGGGCCCGCAGTTGGAGACGGTGGAGCTGGCACCTACTGAACTAAGGTATTGCAGCGGATAACTCAAGAAACTGGATGGACCCTGGACAAATTGAGGTCGCGGCGCAATCCAATTATTTCGGTATGCTACAGTAGCTGTGCAGTAAGCTAGCTCACCAACGGCGCGGTCGCAAAGCGGAGCAGCTGATATGCTGGTAGTAGGTTCGGCCAATAAGGAGAGAGGTGAAGATGAATTGCAAGTGAAAGAGGAACCGGCCTTTATCTGGTCAACAAGGATCGTTATCAGGAAGTTTAGGCTCGATGCGGTAGTTATTAAGGAGAATGGGAATAAGAAAGGTACAAAATGGGGGTTGTTTGATGAGGGTTTGGAAGAGAGGATGATATTGCAAAGATCCAATGTAAGGGAAAGTCTGAGCCTCCACTCGCCGTCAATTACGTGGAACGTGGAGAGATCCTTACTGGATAAGTACTTTTGCAACGGAAGAAGGCACGGAGTACGCGGCCATCTTTTCCTCACGTTTTCGGTATTCCTATATGGAATCTAACATAGGAGCTAGGATAGGACGAGGAAGGAGGTGATGATGACAGCAAGCACAACCAGGCCAGTGCAAGCCCAGAGGTTAAGGTACTATTGATGGAAGTGACACAGACGGCCCGCTTTCGTGCGCTGAACAACAAGTCTCCTTGAGGACGAGTTACCCCTGAAACTCGATGATACTGTGATCAGTAACTTGCCATGGTGGATGAATCTGTAAGGAGTAACGGTCTGGAAGAAGCCGTTTCTTACGACGTGAGCACGCTGTAACATGCGCAGCCACAGGGGCTACTATGCAGTAGCGAGTGAGATTCTAGACGCATCTTGGCCAATACAATTTGATTAGAAAAATGATACTTACATATTGCTAGCAACGAGGCTATCATCGCCAAGACCTTGTGAGATAGATAAACCCGACTTCAACAGATTCCATCCTTGTCCCTTGAGTCAAACAAGTTTGTCCCAACCACAATTTTGACACAGTAATGCGCCCGCCAACCGATTCGACCCAATTGAGATCTAACCTCATCTCGATTCAGATATGTTACCTGGACGGTTCGCTGATGGCACAAGGTGCAACAATGGTGCAATAACTTGGCTTGCCAGAGCGAGCTAGACTGCCCCGACAGAAAATCAAACCCGTCAGGAGTTGCGGCTTGCCGTTTGCCGGGCTGGTGCACATATCCTGGATCGCAATTCGTCTCACCAAGTGACACATACTGTTGATCGCGAAATACAGTGCCACCTTCGAATAAGGTTGCAGAACAAGCCTTTTCTAGCGTTACGTTGGAGATTTTCGAAACAGGCGAGGGCAGGGGTTGTCCGCGGAGCATCTCTGTTACAGCCTCTCAGTCGCTGCTTCGAATCCTGTTACAATGGAACCTGCTTGCGTGTCGGCAATCAAAGGACCACGATCATCGTGAAAAGAGCGGAGACTTGTTGTAAAGGGGGTCCAGGTTAAAAACCCCCCTGAGGGACGGAAAAATCAATGTTTCTTCGTTATGAGCGAACATGGAAATATTTGGCTTTCGGCATGGGTATACAACGTGATTTGGCGACCGCTCCTAAATCTTGTGTAGCGGGAAAATCTGTGTGCACTTCGCGAAGCAGTTTGCGTTTCGCATAGGTGAGCAAACATCTGACAAAGTTCTCATCTCGGTCTCAAGTGCCGAGCTCCTCTGTTTCATTCCTTAACTACAGGAGACTAGATGGTAGCAGCAGTGGTATTCTTTGTTCCAGAACATTGAAGAGGCATGGCTCTAGATACCTTGGTCTAGGCATGTGATGACAGAATTAGGAGCATTTAGTCTAGAATTGGGATGCCTTGAGATTAATTTTGTGACTGGTGATCAAGGGTCAGAGTTCTATTGTCTCCCCTTCACAACATCTTGGCTCTTGTTTGCGGTCTAACACTGTGACAGATAAGATTGAGTGAGATATGAACTGGAATGATAGCAGGACAGCCAAGCTCAACTTCATTACTTCATGCCGACAAGCCGTAGCCAAGCGTCATGTTGTCGGATTGCATCTTCCCAGCGAGACATCAATTGGGACTGTTGATTACAGTGCCGTTCGAGGTTATTGGTCAACATAGCTTTTCCAACATTGCTAAGCAGTTCGTTCACCTTGTGATCTTTGAGAATGACCTCTCGAGTCTCCAGGCTGTGTCTGGCCAGTTCGGACTTACTGTGAATTGTAGTTACATATCCATGGTGGTCGTAGGATCTATGCTCCGTAGAATCCATAGCGTCAGCCAAAATCCATGTGCAGCTCGATTTAAACCCCGACGCTTGCTGACGAAGCACTAAATCGGTGATGCTTGTTCAGCAACTCCTTGAGTTCATCGTAGGCGCGCGCAGAAACCATTCCGGATTTCCAACAATTCTTGTTTGTTGATCAGCTTTCTAGGCCAAAGCCGACTCTAAGCCCGGGATTAAGTCATTATTGAAGGCGAACTCTTTACGAATCCGAAAATTCCGTTGACTTACAAACTTGCCGAGGGAGTGCCTAGGCTCGGAAACAAAATCATATTCTTGACATGCCATGTCTACGCCTATTACAGGACATGACATAGGGCGCGCGCGGTAATAAACGCCCGAGCTACTCCGTAGTTGTCTTGGTGTTTTGTCTAGTATCATGGACTTTAGCGTATGTAGACCAGCGGCCCGTAGGCACCGTTCTTGTTAAATCCGTAGACTACGTTGAACAGAACTGTGAATCGGTATGATGAACTCTGGTTTTTGGTGGTTTCGGAATTCAAGATCCTACTAGGTCAACATGATCTTCACCAACCTATCATGTTGCATCCCGTCCTCCCTTTCCGTCTGCAGCTCGACGTAGGTTAGCCCTCCACGTTGAATTGGGTGTCACCCTTGATGGAGGGCATGGTTTTTCTTGGCACAGAGTAATCATGATAATCCCAACCATGAGCGGTCGAAAGCAAGCTCCTCCGCCCCCATTTCGAAGAGCATGTTGTACGACATAAGAGCTCAAGAAGCTCTGATCTGCATAATATGTAGGTTGACAACGTGCAGATGTGCGTTATCGAGTGCTACCATGCGTAATAATAAACTGGTGGATGGATGGACGATGTGTTGTACACCAACAGCATGATATTCATAGCGACGAAACAGAACAGAACAAAACAAAACAAACAAAGGAATCGGCTGCAAGACCAATCCTCCTCATGATGACGGATCCTACAGCCCTAGCAGCTGCATCATGATCTTATTCCTATTCAGGTAATAATCGTGGACTTGACAACCCTTCAATTTGTCAGCCCAGTATCTCCAAGGTCCGGATTCTGACACAACGGGCTTTGCTCTTTGCCCGGCAGCCGCCACAACGAAGGGACTCAGATACAGATAGACAATGGATATTAGCAACAGCAACAGCTTCCAAGAAGAGACCAATCTTGGCTTACTCTGCCACAGAGTTTAATTGATTAATTATCGTCGTTCGCTTGCCACACCCGGGCCTCTCGGTTCTTGTAGACTCTCCGAGGGTGCCGAATCAAGCAAGCCCCGCTCCTGAGCGGACTTACAGGCTTAAGTCCCAACATTTGCATAATCAATAGGGCTCTTCGGCTCGGGTAGGCACTGTTTGTAAGGCATTCGACCGCTGAAGGTGGGATAGGGAAAGCCCTCCAAAGACAAGCCTAACTCGCCATGCCAAGATCTGGGATCACATATAGGTGCATGTACTGATGATACCTGTACCTCGACGAATGGTTAGTGCACTAACTGCAAAACGAAAGCCTTCCGTCTTGTCGGGTCTGATTCTTAACATGATCTCCACCTTGATCGGCGATGGAACCCGCATTTCATGTCTTCGTCCGGAGCGCGCCCTCTAAAGCCGCGGATATAGTCTCCTGTACGGGTACGAATTGCTCTGTAATTGGACCCTGAGGTGCACAGGTCAGCCACACCTGTAAAGTAGGAGTTCTGCTTAGTAGTGAGTTGGCTTTGGAACTTTGGCCTTGTCCGGAAGCTCCAGTAGGTAGTGTACAACCGCAGGACTTGAGGCCTAAACCCGTCCATGGAATCTGGAGATTTGCAAGCATGACAAAACGGGCCAGAACCCACGCCCTTGTTGGACTTGACTGTACTGTACAAGTTGTAGCTGAGATGTAGCGTACCTTACCTTGGGTCTGGAGTTGCAGTACGCCCTACACGCCCCCCTAGCTTGAATACTTTTACGGCATGCCATGGGTTGGGCAAACATAATGGATGGATCTCGTTATCCGTGGTGTTGGTTGACCTCCATCTTAAATACCTTGGCCGATCCTGTCCTGCCTTGCCCTGACCTTCTTGTGTGTTTGTAGTTCATCATTTCATCACTGATATATTGATTGACGTTATAACATCTCACGAACACGATCTCACCATTACTCGAAATAATTAAAGTCGACCATCATTATTAAACTTCCTTCGGGGTTCGGGGATTGCGACTTTTGCATCCACAAACCGCTTACACAACCAAGCCAAGCCGACAGGACCATATAAGTTGCCGCCTCCCGCCATCAATCCGCCCCGATAGCATATCCGCGAGCAATAACGTTATATATACCAACTCAAATCGCCCTGTCAATTTCACAAGCCTTCAATCCTTTCAATTATTCGACGGTAGTACGCAGATGTTATCATAAGGTTTCCAACACGCCCGAATCCTCGTATTGCGACATTAGACTGCCATAAGGCGTCGCATTCAAATACTCGCTTTCAATTTCAACATCTACCTACACCAAGGAACAACATAATCATGGCGACCGAAACCGATACTCTCTCGTTCTCGTTACCAACTAGTACTGCTCCCACCGATTTTTCTGAATCCACATGCATGCCTCACTCGACTCCCTTTTACCCAGTCCCCGACAAGCCAGCCGAGTGGGATTCTAGAATACCACCACTGCAGCCGACCCCACAATCACAAGATACTGTATCAGGGGGTGGATGTTTCAACGACGGAGGTCTTTTATATAGAGTTCAGGCTGAGCGCGAATGTCGAGAGGGACCTGGCAAGTAAGTTGGAAGAAACATCTAGGATTGCCGAATTGGTTCGGACGTTGAAATGCTGACTATACTTTGGTACTTCTTAGAACCGTTGAAGAGGCCTGCCAACGCTCTCTGAACCACTTCCCATGTCCTGGACTCGCCTTTCCGATGCCTGCCCTCGACTTTGACTTTCGAATCGCTGTCCATTTAAATCAAGAGGCTGTCCACGTTGACTCAGGCAACACCAAGGAAATTACCACCGTAGCAGCGGGAGTTTGGTGAGTTAGCTGCTTTTGCTTATGAAGGCTATGTTAGAAGGCCAACTAACTTGTACTATAGGTCCGGATCTTTTGGCCACGGCCGCGTCATTGTGCGTTTTCCCTTTTTTCACACACCCCCAACCCCTTTTAGACTTCTACACTTTATCCAATTCGTGGCTGACTGAGGAGGATTTTATGTGTGGTGTATAGGCAGGCGGATATGATCTTGGCCAGGCACGCGGTTTTAGGCCCATGAGACTTGTCGAGGGCGCCTTTGTCGTCCAAACAAGTGATGAACAGCCTGCACTGTAAGTTTTTAGAATTCTTACAAGTCACTAGACTTGGGTTTAACTAACTCATCGGCCAGTCTCGAAATGCGCACTCGCGGTTCTCTCTCAGGACCCGCAGATGTTCTCGACACTCTATTAAGCCCTCGGACCCCCAAGGACATTGACCCACGACGATATGGATTCCGCATGTTCGCCACGTTCAAGACATCCGACAAGCGTTACGCCGAAATCGTCAACTGTGGATTATGGGTGGCCAGTGGTGCCTGGCGTGGCGAGCACTTGGTTATCGAGTAAGTCCCTCTCTTGAGTCATAGTCCCCATCTTACAAGGCCGTGCCTAATCACAAGTCGCAGTGCCTACCGTGTTACATAAAATTCGCAAATCACCAGCAAGCGAAAGATCCGAATGACTTGACTTGACTTGACTTGACAGAAACGACATATTTAGCATTGCCTAAGGGATCCCGACTGGATAGCGGATCCCTCGGCGCACCACGGGAGTTGGTCTTTAAATAGCCGAGTCAGTTTTCGACCCGTTTAGCAAATAGGAGGAAATGGACGGATGATGACGATGCATTGAGCGGCGTAGATATTGGATCTTGAGACTTTCCCATCTATTCCTTAATCCTCATTTGGTTGGGTAGTGATGAACTGAATGACCTCCCTACTCAAAACCATATAACGTTATTTGACGACAAGCTGACATTCCATCTCAATTTTGGTGCATGTAATTCCATCCGGTACTTACGTCGGTTTCTTACTCGGGCCATAATATACCGACGGTGTGTTTCCGAGTTATCATTATCAAGCAAGAACGTTCTCCTCCTTGGGCGGCTATCATGGACCAATTCTTGATCAGTCGGTCACGCTAATTTCTATTGCTTATTAGGACTATGCCCGAAGGTCAAGCGGCCTCTGATTTGGCTTGGCTGATTGATTCATAATCACTGTCTCTCGAGCTGACCCAAATCATCCGGATCGGCGGCCCACCCAAGCCCTCAACTCCTCAATTATCGAAGTCAACTTAGATCTCGATACTGTCAAATTGGCTTGTTTTGTGTGGCCGTTGTGCATACCCGCGCATTCCGACTCGGACGCCGTGGACTTTGTTCTATGGGGAAACTGTCAGCAAAACACTATGCTAATCCAGGATTCGATGCAAGGTTACTTGCTATGTAGATCTGATGCAACACAGTCTTGCTGCCGTGTCCCTGAATCCATATCGCCGTGCCTACGGACCTATCTCACTTGAGCTTAATCCGGAGTTCCAGACAACTGAGCTTCCTCAGGCGACTCTGGTCCTCCTCGTCTCCACTGGCCACCACATCGTCCACGGCTCCGACGGTTCCTGTCGTGATCTCCACTTCACAGTCTCCCTCCTGCTCAAACCAACTCGCGACCGCGAGGATCTTCTCAATAGCTTTACCCGTTCCTGCCAGTGTCACGGCAGTACTGTCCACATCTCCGCCGCTATTTCGCTGCAGCGCCTCAACACGCGAGTGTAGGGACGCGTACTTGGGTGCTGCGCCAGTTGTCTTGAGTGAGTCATCAAGCTGTTTACGGGCACGCTTGACCACAGCCATGAACGGTGTCCTTGAAGACACGTAGATGATGCGAGATTTGGATGATGCTGGCGCCTGGCGCCTGGTTAAAGGGCGTTTCTCGACACGAGCACCTGGGTAGTGTTAGTCACACATTCGTAGTAGTTTTGTGAAAACTGTACCTTCTGAAATAGAAGGCAGCTTACTCAAGGTACCATATACCTTGCTTGGAGCCTTGGAAGCCTCGATCGAAGCCATATTGTCGTTTTTATGAGTTTTCGCTGCCTGATACTGATCGGCAAATGAACACTGAAAAAGAACTTTTCGACAGGTTTTGAAGGAATGTGCTTGAACAAATCCAACTTTGTAAATGCCACGAGTCCTCCTTTTGAATCGATTGTTTCTAGCCGCCTCAGTTTTCAAGGATGCTTGATGATGGATGATGCCTAGCGTGAGCAGAAGTTGAAGTGATGGGAAGAAGACATGAATAGAAAGGAAGGGTAAAAAGGGTCTGAGATACGGACACCGCCACTACTATCGCAATGCTTTCATAAACTGCGGTGAGAAAGCGACCTTCGAATCCCTACTTTTTGAAAGATTTGATTTAGATGATGAGAACAATTTTTATATGTCAATAAACTTTATCTCATTGTCGTAAAATCTTCCTTTCAAAGTTGAGCATGAGAGCGCCACAGATCTGTGGCGCAGCTCATGCACCCCAAATGTAGCGTTTCTAGCGTCCCAGCGGCCCGCTACAAACGTCATCTTGAAGCTGTCGGCTGAGCTCACCTAGAGTCAATATTCTTTCGGGCTACTCGTCCATCTCCAACTCGTTCCTGATCAGTCTCGGTCCGTCATCGCCATAACCTTACCGCCGTTATCTTCTCTCATGGCTGCCTACCTTGCTACCCGAGTAGTATCGATCAGCTAGGCACCTGTTCATAATGTCCATTGCAATCTGGCCTCCTGTCTCGCCAGCCGAGCTCAGACTTAAAGCCTCCGAAACCCAGGTACTGCGACCTCCTGCGGCGAAGCGAAACGAGAGGAAATAAGCCAAGACAATATGCTGATCTACTTTGATAAGGTACGCGAACTCGATTGGATCGTCGACGAGACACTCGAGGTCTGCCGCGATCTTAAACATGGCCTCGAGGATTGCTATGCGCTCCTCGCGCCTATCGATCCGGGCAGTACACTTGTCATGAGTACGCCGCGTAACGAAAAAGTGAAGGGCACACTCACTCGTGTCGGTACTCGTATTGTTAAAGGCGTAAGGCTGCTTGTTGAGCTCATGCCTCCCTGCGTGCAGCTCCAGCTCCAGCTTCGTTCTGCATGCTGACGTCCTTCGATCGCAGACTATACACCTCCAGCTTCGAACGATACCTCCACAGACCCTGTCCCTCTCGCAGTCCAAAGCCACCCATATCCAAGGCCTCGATGCTTTGCACGGCTACCTAAACCAGTCCATAGATCTCCTCGCTATTACTTTGTCTAAACCACAGGACGCTAGCTCACTCGCTTCTACTCTCAGCATCCTTGCTGATTCTCTCTCCGATTCATCAGCTATTCTTAAAGGACCTTCTCTAACAGACTCTGATCCTGCTTGGCAGATGTGCTCGTGTTCACCAGATCAGTTTGTGCCATCAATTGGGCCCAACCTCAGCTTTTATCTAGGTCTTCAAGAAAGCTGCATAATTCTGTGGCTGCGTGCTCTAGAACCTGTTCATGCGCATGTTCATTTTGGCACCAAGCTCGGTCTAGCCTTTGGAACTGTACGTCGGCTGGAGCATGACGAGATGGACACCGTTTTCCGGTATAACACACAGGGGTCCAACATTGGCGGCTCGAAGCGGGGCAGTGCCCGCCATACCCCGGAGCCAGGATCGTCCGCTGCAGAAGTGGATAGTAACGATATTCAGGAAGTCTATGTCCGGGAAAAGGTACGCGTCGAGAGCGCAGATCCGAGTCTCATATCTATTCAGTCCAAGCTTAGCTACCTCAGTCACATGCTTGGCCAAGCCCGAAGGAACATTGCTGAGGTCCTAAGTGTTGACTCTTAGAAGTGAGGGGAAAGGCCATGTGAGCAGCTTTGCATGTAAACTGATTGGATACCCTTGGCGTTAAGGTGAAAATGGTTATTATTGGGCGGGGTTTTCGCTTCCAAGCTTGTTTCGAATTATCATAGGCTTCGAAAGCGTTAAATCGGTATCACTGTATGTCGCGATGTTATAAATACTCGTTGTTCGGTTTCAGATGAATTTGTAGAAATTTAGATAATACATCTATCCATGCAATCCATAATCCACATTCCACCCGCTCCTCTGCTAAAACCGTAAAGACTCTTGACATAAACAAAATGGACTATGCTGTAAAAACGCAAAGAGACAGCCTCTTATCTCTTACAGGAGGCATGTTCAGCCTGGATTTGACCAGGCGGGTGAGATGATCAGAATACTATGGAGTGAGAGCGGCGGCAGTGTTGTCGCTTGAGCATTTATCGAACAGGAGACCAAGGCATTGGGACGAGGATCCTTGACTTCATGCTCTGGATAAGAGGCACTGTCTTGTGGACTGTGTCACTCCAGCCCTCGACCTGCCAGCTCTGTTCACGACGGCCTCGACGCTCCTCAAGATTGGCAAACTGCCACAGATGGTGGACTGTGTTAAGATCGCCAATCTGAACGAACCAAGCGCCAACACCTTCCATAACCTCACGGCGGGCCTTGAGACCTCGTCGCCAGTGTGTCTCCCACTCCAGCAGGTTGCCGGGGTGCAGCGTGTAAGAACGCAACTCAAAGATGCCACCGAGCGATCGTGGGGGGGTGGTTGGCCAGAAAGAGAATTCTTGCATAAGAGAGACGTTCTTCGAGTTGATTAGGCCCTTTAGCTTATTATCAAAGTCGGCAAATTCGGGATGGTGAGTAATTGAGTATCGGGATTGATGGTAACCTTCGTATTTTTGGTATTCCCAGATGTGGACTGTTGAGATGGTTAGTTGTCAGAAAGCATAATGCAATTAATCATAACCTACCGAAAGTATCACAATCGCCAACTTCTGTCCTCCAGCTTCCGACCAAATTCACCTTGTTCTCCTGGGCGTTCGCCATCTTGGGATACCATTTCCCGACGAGATCGACATACTCGTCAACCTTCTCAGGCTTGACTTCGTGAAGAACGATCGAATGGACGTACTTGCCACGGGCAAGAACTTGACTGAAGCTTGCTTCGAGCTGAGCATCGAGCTCACGACCCTCCTTGGTACCGTAAATGAGGTTCGTCAAAGGGCCCGCCTTGCGGGAAGGTTCAGGCTCCTTCACCTCCTCAGAGCGTCCTACATGGTCATTCTGTGAGCCCTCGACCGACGCGTTGAAAGGAACGTTAGCAGACTGCGGGTGAGAGGGCAACGAACTGGCTTCTCGCTTCTTCTGTGCCTCGACCAGGTGATCGCGGAATTCCTTCTGCTTCTGACTGAACTTATCGACCTCTGCATGTGTAGGGTTGACATCTCCCAGTGAAGGTGTGCGACCGTTAAGGATAGCAGTCGAACTCAGAGCTCGCACGCCTGCGAGAGGAGTGACGGCAGCGGCGCGTGCAAATTGACGACTGAGCATTTTGAGGATGGTTGGAGCTTAGAGCTTTGATTGAGGTGCGGTGAGGAATGGAGATGCAAAGTGTCGAGGTGGATGGGGCGTAATTGGTGTCTAATAAAGCTGACACTGGCGCGGGCGTGGGGAGATTGCGGGCGATCTTGCAGATGACAACAACGTTAAAACGTCAAACGTTGGAGTTGTGCGGTTGTAGATCTTAGAGGGACCAAGACGGACAGGGGAGATGCTGAAAGGAGAAAATACACCGAGGAGACGGAAGCAGAAGGTCAGATGCGGCAGGATTGGTGGCAATCAAATGCTGGCAGGGCACAGCAGAAGCGGGAAGGCAGGCGTTTAAGCGTCAAGGTGGTATCAAAGCACCTTTTGGTTGAGATTGCCCTGGCACTGGCAAACCTAAGGAGGAGGGCGAAGCGCGTGGACGATTGGGCAGCTTAGAGTTGGAGGGACGGAACGGCTTTCGGTTACACGCCCAGTGAATGTATAATTCACCCCGCACTTTTTGGGTAAGTCTTGGTTGTTTGTAATGACGAGTATGACGAGTACAGACTCTATGAGTCTTCGACAGAGAAACAAGGACAAAATAGAGTGATTTGATTGAGGGAAACAGGAGTGATGAGATCAGACGGTTTGAAGTACGTACACTACCTTCTTAAAGCTGGAGCTTGGGGAGCTATCTGATGATGTCACCCCAGCTCCGTCACGTGTAAACCTAAGCTTCCATTAGCGCGTCAAAGAATGCGGGGTTCGGTTCGGTTGGGCCTGCTGTTCCTCAGCTCTGGCAAGGTACGTACCCTCCTTACTCAGCAACTCCCAACTCTTTCTGCCTCAGCCTCAAGGCACACAGAAAACCATCCGGGCTCGGCTTCGGCAGAACCCGCTCGGAGCTGTGTCGTTCGGAAAAAGGCTCGTCCTGTAGCAATCTCAATCTTGAAGCGATACAATCCATCAAACCGAACCTACCTCCCACGATACCCACGAAATCCATCATCATGTCTTGGCTCGGTGTTCAACCCCTCAAGAAGTTCAACGCTCCCTTCTGTATGTTCCATTGTGACCCGTCTATCTGCGTCACCGTGAACGTGTCTCGCTGACTCCTCCATTAGTGAAGCCTTACTGGCCCTTCTTCGCTGCCGGTACGTGATGTTGCGCAATTCATCCGACAAAACGATTCTTTCCCGATTATATAGCGCCGTACCCGACTTCGATTGGTCTTTTGATGAGTTTCGGACAGCAATTGATTCTTGATATAGGTGTTGTCATTGCCTACGGCGTCAACTCCGCCCAGACCGCGATGATGAACTGTACGACCCCCATCAGATGAGCACAGAGCGACGACTAATTAGATACAACAGCTGCCGAGTGGAAGAACGACCCCCGTAACCCCAACGCCAAGTCTGGCGGTCACTGAGTTTGATGGGAAGGAAATGGGATTTCGTCCAGCTCGCACGCATAATCGACCCGCTCGAACGCGAGGCCACGGTTGACGAGATGGAATTGTATCATAGAATCGAAAAAGGGGCTTAATTGACCTACACAACGATCATACGAAAGTTTCCCATGGATATAACTGCGAACGGCGAATGCCCTTGAACTCCGGATGCCCGATTGTGCGGGAAGCAAGACCAAGTCTGGTCTGGTTATGTGACATGCTCAACCCTTGACTCACTCTGAAATCTACCATCATGCTCCGTGGTTTATTTCTATTTTTGTGCAAGGAAGATGAACTATGGCCCAATACTCACCACGGCATACTGGCTATTTAGCTTTTGTGGATGTAGTGGTCCATCATCATGGCCACATGATATCTCGTTTCTGTACTTACTTTGTACTGTGTCTGCGTCTGTTTCATGCAGATGCATCCCATTGCTTCCAGACCCTCTCGATATAATCCTCCGACGAGAAGGCTTGTACGTCAAGACGTGAAACTGTTGACAATAGCCATACTGGATATGATTAGTGGATAGCCTCTCATAATAGATCTCAACTATCGGATGAAACTGCAAGTTTAAGAGAACATGTCTAAAGACCTTGATTAACCAGCCATTGCTAAATTGTTGATAACGTTTGTGGTGGGGTTAAAGTACCGTCATGTTAAGCAACGGCCCGACGCCCTTTGAGAGAGATTTCTCCCACTGACAAATCATAAGAGCTTCTTTCTCCTAAATTTGCCATTATTACACTCCACGCTCGACTCATACGGCCTACAACCTTGCTATCAACACCGATTTAAGTCCGCTCCAGCATCCCATCACTTCTCTATAGATGCGTTTTCTTCTTAGTACTTTTTCTGCTGCTAGACCAACTGTGACTACGATTAGACGAGCCTCATCTTTCACCTTTTCTTCATACAAAGTTTGCTTATCTACAATGACCGCGACCACAGCTCCTAAGCCGAATGGCAATGGAAAACACGAGGTCAAGATTCTCATGCTTCATGGTGAGTAACCATGACATTGATGCAAAGAGACGCATTCCAAATGACTCTCGGTCATCTTTAGCATACCCTGGACTCACTCGTAATTTCACAAGTCCCTCACTGACATTTATCACCAGGCTACACACAATCTGGCGCTCTATTCCGAGCCAAAACTCGTGCCTTGGAGAAGACACTTGTCAAATTACTCAACCCTATCTCACTTCTCCCTGTCTTCCTTTATGCCACTGGTCCCAACCGCCTAAGTCCAGAAGACATTCCAGGCTATCAACCCCCTGAGGAGCCTCAGCCAGAGGACTACCAGCCCGATACATGGGCATGGTTCCGCAAAGATGAAGCCACCGGAAATTATCGACTGTTCGACGAGGGCATGGCTACTGTTGGACAGGCCATTCGAGAAGCAGAGGGCATCGATGCAGTGTGCGGTTTCAGCCAGGGTGGTGCCATGGCCGCACTTGTAGCAGCTGCTCTTGAGCCAGAACGCACTCTGCCTGAAGGAAAGGAGGGAGATTGGGCGAGAGGCCTCAGAGAAGCAAACTCTGGGAAGGCTCTTAAGTTCGTTGTTTCGTACTCCGGATTCTGGGCCACCCCCAACTCGCTCCAGTTCTGCTATGAGCCCAAGATCAAGACTCCTTCATTACACTTCGTTGGTAGTCTTGACACAGTGGTTGACGAGAGTCGAAGCCGAGCTCTCACAGATCGTTGTCAAGACCCTCTCGTACTTGTTCACCCAGGAGGTCACCACGTACCTGTGTCCAAACAGTGGGCAGCGCCTCTGGCTGGCTTCATCAAGGAGCATGGTCAGAACAATGAGCATAAAGCAGAGCGGTAATGAAAATTCTTGTCGAGGGATTATTTTTTGTTGCGACGTTCTCATTGAATTTTGGGAAAACGCATATAGACTAAGACGCATACGAATAGATAGACTTGGTGAAATACACCAAATACCATGTCATACGTCCTCATCCCGAGGACTATCTAACCTGTATAATTACAGACCACCCAAACCGTCATGAATTATGAACTGCTCTATCCTGTGCTCCAAAGTCTTATTTGGCAGGCTGGATTCGTGCCATCATCTCCTCCTTGGTGATGAGATGATCAATTCTTTCCAATAGTCCCAGAAGACTCTTCATGTTGTGACTCCATTCGTTGAGGACATCGTCAGCATCTCTAGGCTTTGCGAAGCTTACAATTCGTGCGGGTCGGTCAATTTTGGCGTAGACAGTCTTGGAAGTTACAAGCTCACTGATGTACTTCTCTGTCTCGTCCTCGGCAAGATCAAGTAGCTGAGTCAGGCGGCTCATCTGGATGCGAGTATAGTACTTGGCAATAACTCGGACGTTGTGCTCAATCACTCGCTTTCGCAGATCCTGCCATCGCTGGTGAGCCTTGTCGTCCGAAGATTGACCCAGCTGGGCGTCAAAGACATCGGTACTGCAGAGGTGAGGGCCGAATCTCTTAGAAATCTCTGGCCATCGCATCAACTCATGAACAGTAAAGAGTCGCAGAAGTTCTGCTTCGGCTGGAACTTCAGAGTTGCGTGTGTCTTTGTGGATTCGGTGAAGGAGGTCGTGCTGTTCGTTGTCATAGGGAGCTAGGATAACAAAGTAGATGATACGTTGCAGGACCTATGGTTGGGAAATTAGCAAAAGAGATCGATACTTCAAAGGCAGTCAACGTACAGGTCGAAGCTTGGTCGGGTCTTCCTCGACTGCTTCTGTGTCCAGAACCTGCCGATAATGCTTGCACACATCCAGGTACTTCTCCTCGTGTTTGGCAAGGATGATCTGCTGCTCGTAGTAACGCAGCTTCAGATCAGTTGTGTCATCCTCCTTCTCCTCGGGAACCTCCTCGCCGCGTGCCTTCTTCTTTTCACGCTCCTTTTGCTCCTTCTCAAGCTGCTCGGCCGTCTTTTTAGGCTTGCGAGAAAGATAGCGAGTGCTGATCTTGCGTCCTAGAATAGCAGCCTGTGTCCAGTCTCCGCTCTCAATGCATAGCTCGACCTGCGCCAAAATAAACTCGGTCTTTTCCCGTCGATCCATGGAACCAAAGGTCTCGACTTGAAGCTCGCAAAGAATCTCGGTGGCGGATTTTAGATCACCCTGCTTCTTCTTAATGTCGGACAGGATCTTGGTAACACGGGCTCGCTCGACTTCGACGAAGATCTTTCCTTCTGTTACTGTTCGCAGGGTCTCGATTACAGACAGCTTGGTCTTTAGGTCGGGAGTGTCGTCGAGGAAGCCCATGACGGTCTGGACCATCTTGGTGATGGCCTGCTTGAGCTGACTGTGCTTCTTGGACAAGACCAAGGTCTGGTCGTTCAACAAGCTCCAGTCGCCAGCGTTTTTGCATAGTGTAACGATTGCGATCAGGACTCGTGATGTGGACGCAAGATCGGAGGCCTAGTACTGGGTTAACGGCGAAGGGGAGTGAGCAGGCGTGAATCAATGCATACTTGTCGGGTTTGCTTCTCGAGCGCAGCAAGCTTCTCAATGGCGCCTTGGAGGTTACCGGACTAAACAGAGCGTCAGAAAAAGCCCAATATCGGTAGCTAAAAGCTCAAAAACCTACCGCAGCCAGCTTCTCAGCTTCGGGAAGCTGCTGGTCAACCTCCTTCGAGAAGTCCTTCTCGGGCTTTAAAACTCCGTCAGACATGGTAGCGATCGCGATGTAGGCCCCTCAAGATCTGTAATTATCGGCCAAGGTTTGAATTGGAGGGTTCGAGTTCAGGGATTGTTTGAGTTCAATGTTGTTGCGATGAGTTTAAGGTCGTGGGGGCGTGTTTGGTTTAGTCCAAGCTGGTCGATTCAGTGACGAGGCTCACGCAAGAGGCTCCTGCCTGCCTGTCATTAGGTCCCCACCAAGCGAAGCAGGACCAGGCCTGGAAGTTAGTGGGACCGATTCCGGATTCTCCGTCATCCAACTTCGAGGGCACGTGACCCATATCCTCAACTGCAGTCAGGCACCTAGGTTCAAAGGCGGTGTCACCACCCGACGCAATCAAACTGATTTCATGAGCTCTGAAAGTGCTCTAAAATAGTTTCTTGCTAGAAACTCTGCAGGGCCTGAGGAAATACGATCCTAAATTTGGACGTTATTGGACAAGTTAATTCGCTTTAGGGTAACAGACTGCCTAATGGAAGCTTGCAATGCACTTTGTGTTAGGAACTATCGAAAGGGAATACGAAAACGAATTTGCAACAAACTGTCACGATACGGTAGAACATTAGCATTGGCATAAATGAGTCTTTGTATTCCTTCTAACTTACATGGGGTCTCCAACTCCTGAGCCAACAAGCTCAAAATACGAGTTATAGTAAGAGATTGTTCTGCAATTCGTTCTGTTCGTGGTTATAACTATAGCTATAGCCATGTTAAGAAAACAGTATCTTCACTTGAAGATATCCGGAGTCTGAAGTTTGCAAGTGTCAATCAGTAATTCTAAAAGTTTCCCAGAACGAGGTGTTGAAAGCTTTATCTATCACAATACTTAAAGAGAAATGCTAACCTAGACTCAAACCTTTTTTTCACACCAATTGACAAAGCCAGGGTCAGGAGGTTGTGATAGATATGGAACTACTCAAGGAAAAACACTCGGGCAGATCTCAAGATAGGGACAGGCTTGTCATCGCACAATAATTGCACGATTGCCCGTTCATTCATTGCAATCTGTACTTGTATTGTGGTGCCGAAATGAATGCTCGAAATGAGATCTGAGCGAAGTGAGGATTTCCAAAATGTTTTCCGGAATTGAGAAGCAGAAATTTTGTGATTTTGATGCATAAGTTGCCCTCCAGTGCCTACAGTCCCCTCAACAAAGCAAAATCACAGTGTCATATTGCAGACTAGCTGTAAGTGCAAATTCATTACCAAGGAGGCATACAATCTAATAGGGTGCAATAGAAATCGCCTAGATACGAGCCGAGATCAAAGCGTTAGACCCCTTCTGCCGAGTATAGAGTCATCCTCATCGACGTCTGTATGTATCTAGATTTGTTCAGCCAGTGAGCTACTAGGATGTTTGCTTCCCCATTAAAATTTAATGGTAGCTACAATGGCGTCGGCAAGAGTTGCAATATAAAGAAAAGACTGAGACGGTACAAGAAGAAATGCGTCTCGAACGACCTGTCCCTTCAGCTTGAAGTAAACTTTTTGTCATGCTTACCCCATTAGTCCTTTTATACAAGATACGATATGCATTTAAAGCTGAAATCAGCCAAAGTCGTTGATAAAACCCCTTCACGGTGTAGCCATATGATTATGGATTCTGCCCCCTTTTGTACTGCTGACACATCCCTAGTTTCAACCTCATGCTGGAGATATTTCAAGTCTGTCGGTATAATATTGGCAATAATTGTAGGTTTGGACTTGGAGATGTCCCTGAGACGAAACTGATTATGTGAAACTGATAATATGTACTCAAGTCACAGAGGGTCAGTAATATACCCATATATTCGGTATCAAGCACGGGTTTTTCCACCTAAAGAGTCGGGGAAAGCCCATATTTGAGTGATGCTCATGTAAGACGTTCCTGAGAAATGAGCCATCATAGGTAGTTGAAATCTATCCAGATACTGCCCACAGAAATACTTCCAGAGTCCGAAAAACAGACTAGCCAGGCGGTTCATAATGGAATCACTTGAGAAGGACCAACCCTAGGAGCCGCTCGCATTGACTTATCAGCCTGCAACATGACACCTTCTAGTACAAGTAGGGTATGTTGCTTCACTAAAGCTAATAAACAGAGATTTTAGACCGTAAAATTTAGATCAACTACACAGGTTACTTTTTTTTTTATCTCTCACAAGACGATACATGCTAATTTGACCCAAGAACAGCCGTCGTTCTCATGTCATGGAAGACGGCTATTCTTGATGGCGAGTAACATATCATCAAACTCGTGACAGACTCTAGGACAAGCCCAAATACATCGCACTATATGCAGCTAAGACCCCACAACACATAGATCACAAGATCCTGGTAACCAATATGTACATTGGCTGGCTATTTCCCAATGAACCGATTCCGAACTGGTTTTTGCCCCGTGTGAACTCACATTTAGGTCCAGAAAAGCCTGGAGACACAGAGAAGTTCAGTTCAAAAACCTGTTATCACTGTTTGTGGGGAGGGCTCGCCCCGTTGCTTGTCCTCTGACTCTTTAGCAGGCATGCGTATTCTACTACCACTACTTCCTTCAATGTCTTTTGTATAGTCCTATTAGCTGTAAAAACCAAAGAGGGCTTACTAGGCAGGCACAACTTGTATGATCTAATTCCCTGGCGTGAAACACTGAGGCATGACGCCAGGCTGGGACAACTAGCTTTGATCAAATATTGAAGAGAGCCCAACGGCACATATCGAGACATTAATCTGGTATCTCCAGCATCTAATTTATCTAATTTAAAAGGAGTGAATTCAAATTCATCCGTCTTTGGAGTGCTGTAATCTTGATTTGGGCTGGAAAATCATACTGTTGAGCCATATCTAGCAGGCTTTGTAGGTTTTACCTCTCACGTATGATCGCGAATTCGCTTTTGTGGTGACTAAGATAGACCTACTGACGGTACCGCTTAATGAAATTTGAGACATGCCTCAACATCTGCAACACTCAGCGTGTAAATTCCACGACCAATAATACTTTCCAAGTGTTTGTGTTAATCTATCCAATTACTGTACTTTTCTTTCTCGTCAGATTTCCTATTGAATATTATAGCAGGTTTTTGAATCTCAAAAGGAGACATGACAATATACGAAAGATAAAATAACATCATGACATATTCTCCAGACGCTTTATGTTCGTTTCAAGATCTGGTTATGGATCAACACTCAACATAAATCTGAAGCCATCAAAGCTCAGGGTGAAGTTATGATGGTTTTTCATTACGAAGATTTCACCCATACATGAGATCATACCCCCCCACTTAGTCCCAGTCTCTGATCCCAACGAGAAAGTTGAAGAACCTTTATTGAAATTAATGCAAACCAATCTTGAACTGCCTTGATATGATGAGGTTGAATCTATAAGTCGGAGGAAGCTCGGGACAGCAATTGAAGACAATTTAGGGGTTGGTCCGTGCGTCATCGTCATTGTTTATCAACTTTCACGCTCCGCATCATTGAGGCGAATCAAAACAATCCAAAGCCGCTTTTGATACCCGGCGCATGACTAATTCAAGGACAAGCACCCAGAACTTATGCCCCCCAGCGACTCAATAAGCCATTGGAAATAGGACTGTACTGTAACACATATATTCGTCTTAACAGCCTACCCCGCGGTAGTCATCATGGCCGCCAGCAACCTCTCGACATACTCCGATTGCGTCTCTTCTCTCCGCAACTCCCTCAAATTCCTCGAATCTTCCGTTGCGACTCTGGATAATGGCGTATCCGATTTCCCCCGTCTAGTCAACGTCCTTAAGACCGTCCGCGTAAGTCTCTCCATTCAACCTTACGCTGCTTTTACTAACACCTCGCAGCACTACGAACTCATTCCACAACCCACTCTCGCTGCAGCTGAGGCCTCATTACGTGACGAAATCGGACCATATATCGCTCTCCTTCTCGCACGCGCAGACTCCCAGATCGAGCGTCAGGAGCGTCGCATCGAAACACTAAAAGCTCGCGCAGAGCTTCAGCAGGGTCGTTTATCCCGCCCAGATGATGATTACGACGATTACGGTGGAAAGTCTAAGAAGCAGCGAACCGGGAGTCGTAAGCTGACTGCAGAAGAGAAGCTCCGCGCGCGAGCAGTTCGGCAGCGCAAGGAGGCTCTGCGCTATGGTGTCGAGAGATTGGAGCTGGAGGTGTTGCAGAAAGAGAGGGAGCTCAGGAAGAGACTGGAGGGATGAGAAGTGAAGGCGGAAACGAACCCGCACTGAACGACAAACGGAGAAACAACTCAACGGAGGCAATATGCTGAAGGCCCTTTGATGCAACGAAACCTCCATGGCGACACATCTTGCCTGAGAGGCTGAGACGTGAAGTTGTACCGATCAATGAGCAAGCCAGGCGAGATCAGCACCGAACATAAGCTGGCTTCCTATCGAACCATGCCAATCCTCCTCAGCGACAAATACGGAACCCAGCCGGAGGATTATATGCTGAGTTCATCTTGCTCTGTGTTTGCTAAAAATCTGAACACAACCCATGCCCCATAACGGCACGTTGTCTAGTCTCATGTAGGCTAGATTCGACATGTTATTGATACCCCATTCTTCCAAAGAACCTGCCACGCGTTCCTGAGTAAAACCTTAACAACACATGCATTGGTCTCAATGGCTCTTGGATGGTCCCGCCAGTTGCAGATCCTAAATTTAGACTCAGCCCAACCTCACAATTGATCAACTCGAGGATTCAGCTTGCATTCCAATAATCATCGTGTTCACTAGGTCCAAGGGATACCCTATCCCTTGTCGTTGTAACTACAGCTTGCTTGGTACTGTTCATATCTGCACCTGGCCAACCCAGATCCATTGACAAAATACAACCCCTTCCACACAAAGCCCAGCCTGCTCGCAGGTCTACGAGCACGTTTCCTCGTGAACTGAGGCCCACAGCCACACCGGGCGTTATGCCACTTCGCCGGAGGGTGAGAAACCTTATTCGAATCAAATATCGCGGTGTTCCCGAGGGTAATAGATAAAGCGAAGAACAATAGTAAGTGAGGACAGTAGAAAAGAAGACATCCAAAGTGAAAAAGAACAGCCTAATTGCAGGCGCCGTGGTCCGAGGTATAACACAAGGGGGTTTTTCGTCCCAAATATACTCCATCCAACATATTTCCCATCCCAGTGAAGAAACCAAATCGCCGAGTCGTAACTCTAAAAACGTTAAAATGCGACAAATAATGAACGAGCAGCCCGTACGTGGGTCTGACGGTGTTCGACGGGCGATATATCGCACATCGCCGAACGGGTATCCCAGGGAATCCATGCATGGATCGTTGCTCATAACAGGATGAGGTAGTTGCTGGGCGCAATACCCGTCTCACCGCTCTCTTTGCGCGCTTGCCACCACCTTCCGCTAACATCCGACACCTCGAGTATCTCGTGCTTGGAGAATGAAATTTCATTGGCGTCATCCGGGTTGGCCTCGTAGCTGTAGATGGCCTTTGCCCTATAGGGGTATTCAGTGGGTGGCACGACCTCGGTGTCGTTGCCAGGAGAGTTGTTTAGCTTGGCTTGTGGTGGTTGTTGTTGCATGACTGAGTTGGTAAAGCTTTGGGGAACTGCTGATCCACGTGCCCCTCCGACTTGCGAGATACCTCCCACAGGCGAGGGGTTCTCAAAACCATTAAGCTGAGCAGATGTATACATCTGAGGGGGCTGGACCGAGTTGGATGTCTCGGGGCGGCCACCGTAGGCGTTCATAGTAGATCGATGAATCGTAGTGGATTCCTTGGCAAGGGCGAATGAGTCAAGGAAAGCTCGAGGAGTTGAAGAGGGGCTGGATCCAAAGTAAAACGTCCAAATAACCTGAATCGCTATTAGATTTACGTCCAAAGTCAATCTGGAATGCAACTCACGATAACCATAGCCAGCAGAATGAAGCCAGCAGAGGCAGCCTCACGGGCACCGCTGTTGGAGTAAAGGAGCTGGTTAATTCCAGATGAAACAAGAACAATTCCTGCTGCGAGATAACCAGTCACAGCAACGTGGTAGGTGTGAACTGCGTCGCTTCCAATGACGACGAAGACGCCAACAATGAGGCATAGACAGTAGATGCAGCTCCACCACACGAAAGTTGGGAAAGGGTCGTTCTTAGCAAGGTCGGCATCGCTATTTTGTTGTATCCGTCCAATAATACAAGAGACAAAGGTGATAAACCAGGCGAGCTGCAAAGGCCAATTAGTGGGAGGGCTGTGGCAGAGCGGAAGAGGAACGCACCGTGCTAATAGAGAGCGTGGCCAGGGCGAAGGGGTCGCCGAGGATGTTGCTCATCTGAATGCCCTTGCGCTGGCCATACATTCTCGAGTGATCCATTTTCTGAAGCGAGGGAGAGTTGAGAGAATACGATGGCATAAGGAACAACGGTGTCGAACGAGCTGGCGATCGAGGCTTATGCTACAGTGAGGGCACGCGCTTTCTTCGTTGGTGATGGCCGGTTGACAAAAAGGCGTAAGCAGAGTCGATTGCTACCGGAGCATTCGTCGGAAGAAGAACGATGTAAAGGCGAAGAGCTGTGTCGGAATCGATGGGTTCGTTGTTGTGCTGTGCAGAGCCAAGCGAAGGGAAACAGTGTCGATCGTTTGTTGATTTCGGTTGGCGTAAGACGAGCGGGAGGTCGCGACAGAGGAGGAAAGTCGAATGACAAGGAAATAGGTAGGTAATAATAGAAGATGGAAAAGAAAGGAGTGGAATGACCCAAGCCTGTGGTTGCGATAGAATATTATCTCAGGTGAGTGGATTCAGTGGGAGGGAAAGGAAGAAAAGAAGGAGAGGGTGGAAATGATTGATTGAATTGAATTGAACGGACGGTTTGAAATGGGAAGAGACGGACAGATTGAGTGGATGGGATGGATGAGCGGGATGCGCTGGTGAGAGAAGGGGGAAAATGCAGGGGGCAGTCCAGTCTAGTTCAGTTCTAGACCAGGGACCTATTTCAACGGGCACACACAGAGCCTTAGGTTCAGTACGTGCGAGATAGTGGATATTGCGGCGTGAACAAAGTTGCGAGGAGCCCAAGCCGATAAACGTGGTCGAGGAAATAAAATAACAATAACAATAGCCCGCTCGTGCAACTCGTGCAAGATACAGTACAAATGCGCGCGGCTGTAATGAGGAACAACAAGTGGCAGTTGTGTGCTGAATGAAAGCCACTGCCAACCCAATGAGCGCTGCAACGAATGGGAAGCGATGGCTGTGCTGTACTTCTTGGTAACCAGACCAGTAATAAGATACCGCCGTGTGTAGCGTCGCAGCGGCAGACTGACACGGTCACAGTCAGACGGGAAGGGCACAATTTCAGGGGAAGGGAGACAAGGGACTGCCAGTCTTGGCCCGATTCCGGTTCGTATTGAGTCCGTGAAACGAATTGAAGAGGGAGGTATATCAATCAATGATATGGAAATGAGTGAATTAGATGGTTGTCAGGAAAAGAATTCGTCGAAAGGAAAAGACGATGAGATTCCGGGCAGGAACCGATGGAAAGCTACCTATGTGGCTGTCCAGTGGGTGTCGCTCAGGTTCAGGGCCTCAAATCCACTGTAGAGGGAAATGAAAGGCAGACGATGGTTCTGAGTGCTCTGAGCAAATCAAATCTCGCCCTGCCCCTTGTTGAATGTGGCGCTTCGTCTGCTCGTTGGCTCGGGCCCAAGTTCTGGGATCTGGAGAAGCTGTCGTGGTCGTGACAGGGTGGATATTGCGCAGAGGGAGAGAAGCCGGACAACTTTAGCAAGCCGAGTCCGTGGTTGGATTAGAGATGTCTTGCTTGTGGGCGATGGTTTATTGGTATCGATATTCCTTCCAGTGTGTTCAATATTCATCAAGATGAGAAATGGGAGCAGCCAAAGCTGGGTATAGAGTGCAGGCAGCCTTCAACTTATTCTGACATGTTCAGCTGCCATCACCCATCCAGGCTATCACAGGAATGGATGCTACTGTGACTGTTGTCCACAAGGTTAGGGTACACACTGTCTTGGAAACCCCAACCTACCCCAGCCGACATCACCAAGTTGACGGCGCCCTGGACAGGAATTCTATCTGACTCGTCTCAAAAGCAGTCAGCCCAGTTCAAAATACCGTGGCTGCTAAACACTTCGATCCACGGCAACACCGTCCATGTGCTGTTGCAAATTGGCCTACTCATTCTACCCCGTCCTGTTTGAGATTCGACTAGGGTCAAGTCTAATGCGGGCTATTGGCTGGCTGTGAGGCCTTGACTCCATTGCGGGAGTTTCATCGATACCACCTGGTCAAGCGCAGGGCCAGAGTTCATGAATTCTGGACGTTCATACTACGTAAAAGAGGAAACGCTGACAAGAGGCAGATCAACTCAAGCCAAAGAAGGCTCGCGTGCGCCTTCTTAAAAGATGCAAGACATTGGATCCTTTTTTTATCAACGAGTGGCTGGTGTTTAACTCGAATAAAGTACCAATGTGAAACATTGACTACACTCTGCCTCGTGACAACCATTCGAAAGTGGTAGACTTTTTCGGGCCGTTTCAACACAGAAGTTGAACTTTCAATTCAATGTTGTCCGAGCGTCTTCTTCTCAAAAAGATCTGATATTTGATGCCTTGCAATTGCTTGCATCAGACCCCAGCGACAGCTGATCGTTCTAAACCAGTTCCGTTAGATCGGCACAGCTAATCGCTACCGTTGCGGATCTACGGAGTACCATCTTTTGTCGAATGACTTTGTTCTTTCCTGACAGCGTCACGAGGTAGTCCTCCTCAGCCATCCAGTTTCGTTCTCTCGCTATATTCAAACTTCAAGTTGCAATGCCCTGCAAGCCCCTGATGTGATACTTACCTGATTCAAGCCAGCAGCGCGCCACCTCAGGTATCTTCAACAACGTCAAACCTGAATCTTAGGTCTTGTCCTACACTTAAACCCAACTTGCGACCGGCTGCCTCACTTCCCGCCAAGGGCTCTGACAGGCCCAGTGTCTCGATTCATCCCATGTTACTCAACTATGCTGACGAAAACCCACCAAGGGCTTTTCTTTGAAACTTTGGCTGACCCCTGTCACGCCCTGGAACCAGCAAACTCAACGAACGATAAGCCGCACAGTCTCGGATTTTCCCTTCCGATCGATCTTCATGACATTCAATGTGAAAGTCTCACTTTGTCATGTTCATCGACGCGTGGCCTCTCTTTGTCTTGATGATCGGCTGTGCTACAGAGCAGATCGATTGATGACAGTGCAGCATTGTTTGTGGAGCTGCTCCAGTTGACCACAAAGCTTGGGCTGGATCCCAACGGTCGCGTTGCTGATCATCTGGGCTTTCTGTGGCCAGCATTTGTCTATCAGGGCCAGTTATGGCTGATGGCCCTGCGATATCTCTTGCTTTGAGGCTCATCGTATTGTTGTATGGCTGCCTTCTGCAAGAATTGGTACTTAGACGGCTTGCACTTGTTCTTTGGAGCTGATTACATCAATGATATGGAACTAGACCACCTAAGGTAACATGCAGTTAGCGTCAGGTACAGCTCAACAGCTCGAAGCTTCATATGGATCCATGATCCACTAGCCATCGTGAGTCGTAGCTTGACAGATGCATAGTACCAAGAAGCTGCGTAGATAGCCTAGTGTTTGTAAGCTGAATAACGCGGGAACACGTTAGATAGGAATTCCAAGTTGGCAATGCTAAAACCCGAGGATTTCTAAACCCACCTGTTACATGGGCTTTAGCTGTCTTCCACTTTTGACAGTCTTGGTAATGATCATTGGAAGCTTCGCCAAGGGTGACGTATGAACTGACTGCCAAACCAATCGCGAGTCTATGGACTGTTTCGGTAGAGCAGCTAGAACACATATCTACAAACCTGGAGTTTGATTCGAGTTGATTCGAGTTAGAAGACATGTATCATGTCCAACTGGCGAAACCTCAAGTTCTTTCTTCACCCTCATCCTGTCACTGTGAAGTTCTACATCTCATCAAAAGACTCTAATGAAGGTCACAACCCGCCATCTCATGTAGTATCACGATTGTCCAAAGGCACGTTGGTTCAAACACTGCTTCTTATCAATCCCGCCATGCGACAGCAAAACAATATTGAAACACTTATAGGGTGTTTACGGCGCAGCGCTGAGCTCCCATTAGTAGGCAATAAAAAAGATTGGAGATCACCAAGATGTGTATATCTTGTATTTGTATCGTCTTACACATAAAGCTGCAAAGAGTTCTGGTCACAGTGATGGCGACGAGTGTGGACACCAAGTCGGTGTATCAACTTCTGAAACAATCCTCATACACTTTCGCAATCCTCGACGGCATCTACTATCTACTCAGGCACAAAGACAGCCTTTCATTCCTTAGATACTGGGAACAATGATGAGGTCCAATGTAATGGCTACAAAAGCGATTGCCAGAACATCCTGGAAGTGGACTACGAAATTAAAGCAAAATGTTAGTTGCATTACACGGGAAATGGCAATAAGATTGCGATGTTCATGACCACTGCTCTGATCAACATAAGGTTAGTATTAGCATAGAGGGTGGGACTTCTAAGAACAATTCCATGGCATTATTCCAAGGGAGAGAGGAGATCAATATTTAATGTCCTCCTACCAAGATGTCAAGGTGCACACAATGAGTTGATACAGTTCGGCCTCACTGTAGCCATGCCCGCACCACTCCTTGCGACAGACTGGCTTGGAAAAGAGGCCAGCAAACACAAATAGCCAATATTCGACTTGCCAAAAATTGAACTACAACGCACCGTGGAGTGGATATATTGGGTCACTGGGGCAGGGCATAGGTATGCGCTGTATATAGTTCTACTTGCAGAACTAACGGATCTAAATCAACCAATGCCTTAATTTCAAGGGTATCTTTGAACATGTTTTCATAGCTCATCTTCAGCCTCCAACTCTCGCTCTGCCCTCCTCACTTGGCGCTCAACAACCTTTACTCGAGACTCGAGGCTGGCCATCGCTTTCGAGTTACTAAGGATACCTGTTTCGTACCAGGAACGAACCGCGATCTCGCTCCTTTGTCGAAGGTCGGCCATCTCAGTAGCTTGTGCGATTTGGGTTGCTTCGATTGCTTTCATTCTATCCTGCAATGCCACAAGCGCTGCGCTGTCCGCAGGATCCGGAATCGGACTGTCTTTGATCGCGGTAAGGGACGATAGAATCGCAGGAAAGGCGGACGCTGAGGCTAGAACAATGGATTGGAGTGCATCGATGTCCAGCTGCGAGGGTGGCTCTGACGGGTCGGACGGATGAAAGAAATCGGGGTGAGCTCTGTCTAACAGGGGTTCAGTATGGGTTGAGACTTCAAGACAAATATTCCTGATACATACATATCCTCATGAGCTCGTGGTAAACGCGGACATCGGACAGGAGCATCGAGAAACGTCGCTCGAGCTTGTTGAGCTGGCTAGCCGCCGACTGATCTTGAGCCAGCGCTGGTGATTGGTTCTGGCCATAGAGAAGATGCTCGATTCGAAGAAGCCGTGATTCCAACAAATCGAGCGTCGAGAGAGTTGTTTCGTCCATCTTGGTGGCCATCGTGACAGAGAGCGCGCGGCACAAAGGTGAGGCCTGTCAGGTAACTAAGGTACAGTACCAGCTGGAAGAAAAGAGTGGGGTCATCATCGGATCCATTGTCATGAACTTGTGAGACCTGCAGAATGGCCTTTGTTGTCGCATCAAACAGCGCATTTTGGTCAAAGAGAATGAGAAGCAAAATGGAAAACTGCATTGTAGGTATTTTATTGTCAATCTGCAAAAATGAATTTGTTAAATGATAAGCCACTTACTTCTCTTTATCATGAGGATGCTGGCATGCTCCTCGTCTCATGCCTTGAAGCTGTTCCCCAGATTAAGATCAGAAAGCCCGATGATTCGCCAAATTATGATCTTGGCGCGCGCTCATTGGCCGCATGAGTTCGGCACAACACTCTAGCAGCTCCCCGTCGTTAGGTTATTTCAAGGATCGTGCAAGAGACCAGGGCTTGTCAGGAATTCGTCTCCTGACTGTGTCTTCTTCCTCCTGCATCTCAATCATCCACAACAGCCTCGTTGGCACTTCGCTCGTGACCTGCAGTTTTGGTCTGTTGTGATCGGACGGGAGTGTTGAACTGTTTGTTCGCCAGGGGCCTTTGTGCCGCGGGACACCAGATTGACGCAATCGTCTAGGGCTGCTGGCCTACCACCGCCTTTCCGCCTCGCGCCTAAGTACCTTACCTAGTCAGCAATTCGGCTTAGGATCCCGAGGAACGCAGCGATAACGAAATATACATACCTCCAACACCTACGACTCTTGCATCATAGCAGACGGACGCATAACCTAAACACACCCAGCTTTATCCCTCGCGATCGCGCCGAATTCTCGACGACTCTATACGCCTTATCGCCGTGTAATGACGAACTACTCTACAATATCTGATGGAAACGCTTCTTTATTTAGAAGTGCCGGCGACATGTCAAGGTGAGGAGACCTCGCATGCCGACATCGGTTAGGAAACATAGTCACTGACGAAACCTTCTTCAGACCTCGACGTCGCGGTCACAAGGATGGCGGCCATGGAGGCCAAGCCACTACGATCAGCAGTGTCGTAAACCTGCTAAATACAAGTACGTTGGACATTTCTCTTCTATTTGGGCGCGTGCTGACACAGGAGACGCAGTTGTTGGAGCTGGCACTCTTGCCATGCCCTCAGTTATGTCACATATGGGTATCATGTTGGGAGTGGTGCTGATACTGTGGTCTGGATTGACTGCCGCTTTCGGTCTTTACCTGCAATCTCGATGCGCTCGATATCTAGACCGAGGAACCTCTTCCTTCTTCGCCCTATCGCAAATCACCTATCCCAACGCCGCCGTTATATTCGATGCTGCGATTGCAATCAAGTGCTTCGGAGTTGGCGTGTCTTACATGATCATCATTGGAGACCTTATGCCTGGTGTGGTATTGGGCTTCCTTAGCAACGCTAATAGCGCTCCGTATCTGGTTGATCGAAACTTTTGGATCACCGCGTTTATGCTTATTATCATTCCTCTGAGCTTTTTGAGGAGGCTGGACTCACTAAAGTACACCAGCATTGTTGCGCTGGTCTCCATCGGATATCTAATTGTCTTGGTGATATATCACTTTGCATCCGACAAGCACGCCGACCCTGGTAGCATCAGAGTGATCCAGTGGGGTGGAGCTATCGAGACATTAAGCGCTCTACCAGTCGTTGTGTTTGCATATACTTGCCATCAGAACGTATGTCAAACCTCTGCAAGTTCATGATCCAGCTAACACAGTTAGATGTTCTCCATTCTCAACGAACTGAAGGATAACTCACCCTCGAGCATTATTGGAGTTGTCGGCACAAGCATTGGCTCTGCTGCCTCAATCTATATTGTTGTGGCCATTACCGGTTACCTCACATTTGGCAATGCTGTTGTGGGGAACATAGTCTCAATGTGTACGTTTTAAACCCCTCCTCATACTTGCACAAGCTCACCAAGGCAGATCCCACTGGAGCTGCTTCAACAATCGGCAAAGCCGCTATTGTTGTACTAGTCACTTTCTCGGTTCCTTTGCAGGTTCACCCATGCCGAGCTTCTCTAGATGCCGTATTGAAATGGCGACCAAACCGCAACTCGTCGAACAACGGACGAACCGCAGCACCATTACTCCCAGCATCCCCGGCCGGCGATCATGGAAGCACTGCCCCGATGTCTGACCTTCGGTTTGCTGTGATTACTACTTTCATTCTCACCTTCGCCTACATGACTGCTCTCTCAGTCACTAGTCTCGACCGTGTCCTGGCCTTTGTTGGCAGCACTGGGTCAACTTCCATCAGCTTTATTCTCCCAGGTCTTTTTTACTACAAGATCAGTAATCCAGATAGCATACATCACCAACGACTGGCCAAGGAAGACGATGATATGGATGAGGACACACCTACCTCAGATGTTGAGGAGTCCGCTGCACTCGCTCAGAGCACAACTAGTATTCGCAGTGGCGTGAGCATCGCTAGCAATGCCAGCACCCGCAGTAACCGAAACTCATGGCGTTGGAGACGAAAGTGGCGATGGGATCTCGAGCATATCGAACATCACCATCTGCGTAGACTCGCCCTCGCACTGGCGATATATGGATCCGTCGTCATGACCGTGTGTCTTGTTCTGAACATTTTCTTTGCTGTCACTCATTAATTGTATCATTTTCTCTTACGGCCTCATGGATGGCAAATGTTGGATACAGGCGTTGTTAGAAGGGGCACATGATGTTTTTCTCAGCGTCTCTGCTTCAATAGATGGCTTAAACTTAGTTAGACATGGTATTGGGTAGCGCTTCAATACAATTACAATAGCGAAAAAAAAAAAATGAATTGGCCGTCGTGACGCGAAACCTTCCAATAAATATCATACAGTCTTCCCCAATCGCTGCACAGGTCTTAGATCCAGCAGCCTGTGCCAGCCCCAGTATTTCTTGATATGACTTTGGTTTTTTGACTCTATCTGAATGAACTTCGTGATATCGTCGTGGAACCAACGCCCGGAGATGCCTTTTCGTACATATCGTACAACCCTCGAGCCACTCATCGAATTCTGACCTTCTCCCGGTCTACGACGCCCTTTGCGTTGTCTTGCTTAGGACCAAATTGCTTCTTTGGTAGAATACCCACCATAGAGAGTAACCTCCAGGCTGTGTCTGTGGGCTGTGCACCAACACCGATCCAGTACTTCGCGCGCTGACTATCGAGCTTGATATCCTTATGGAGCTTTCCGGATGTGTCGTAAGGGTCGGGCTTAGGAATTGGGTCGTATGTGCCAATGACCTCGAGTGGGCGGGAGTTACGAGCCGTCCTAAATACCTGTCAATGGTGCGCTCAATTGTAACATATATCACGGGCTGACGGACCGGGCATGGGCAATGACAATATTGTAGAAGGGCTGGTTTCGGCGCCCAAATCGGGCGAGACGGATCTTGACTACCATGACGGCGATATGGGGGACTTGAAGACCATGAATTACAGCAATCACCAGTTGTCGCTACTATTCTGAAAGTTGGAACAATCTCGGCACGGAGCCGGGGGTTATTTTTGCCGATGTGGCTTGATCATCTGGAAGATGAGGTGGTGGGGTCGACCGGGAATAGTGTGGCTATCCAAATGGAGCTCCAACGGGGGCTGATGAAGCAGCTCTTGCCGAGTGATGTCAGTCCGTGACTCCCTGGACATTTCAACCATTCCTGACTGACGACATTTTCGAAATCACCCAAATTTTACATCTCTCGGGCCCATACGACATCTAGTTTTCGCTGAGACTTTTGCGAAGATCCATCGATCACTACTAAGAACACGAGATTCAAAGGCATTATGGCGATCAAGGTAAGTCATAAGCACTCTCATTGTTACTTTACGTTCATTCACTGACCGTTTCAGACTCTCGGAGCCAAAGCTGCTGCTGCTCTTGATCAGGAGCTCATGAGTACGGGAGCGTTCTCTATTGATCAGCTCATGGAGCTCGCTGGACTTGCTGTTTCTCAAGCTGGTTAGTGACTTTACCTCACTTGAGCCCTTAAGATTTCACTTTGGTCTCACAAAGCCCATGTCATTTCTCATGACGATGAACTGCTAACATCATAAGTCTACCGCCTCCAGCCTCTCGAGAGCGGCCGTAGGATCCTTGTTGCCTGTGGACCTGGAAATAATGGTTGGTGTTTTCTGCTCACCTGCTTATACCAAGAATGCTCACTCACAACATCAGGTGGTGACGGACTTGTCGCTGCTCGTCATCTTCGTCAGTATGGCTACAGCCCGAGCGTCTTCTATCCCAAACGAAGCAAGAATGATCTCTACCAGGTAGGTTTGCCAAGAAAACCCGGTGTTCACTGTTTTTTCACCATGAAAGTTGCATGACCTTTTGTTCGTAACATTGCTGCGATCTTGCAGCTATGTGCTTCTCACAATTATCTTGTCGGTTTTCTACCAGTACTGCGGGAATCGTTGAATGGTAACAACCGGTACACCAGAAAATCGGTGTACCCAGCCTTTCAAACACGTCTAGTCTCGATTCCATATCCGAAAGCTGAATAGTTGCTGATGCTGCTCCCAGCGACTCGCAAAACAACTTGAAGACCTTGAGGTCCCTTTCGTCGATGACTTCTCCTCGGCGCTGAACTCGACGGATCATGTTGTCGACGCGATCTTCGGTTTGTACTTGTACTTTTTCGATAGCGACAATCTTTGACCGTTCAACTAGGTTTCAGCTTTTCAGGCGAAGTTCGAGAACCATTTCCTGCCGTGATTCAAGCTCTTCAGGACACGAAGCTGCCGGTCACAGCAGTTGATGCTCCTTCATCCTGGGATATCGAAGATGGTCCACCGAAGTCGGGACTCGGCAGTTCCTTTATGCCTACAGCACTTATTAGCCTTACGGCACCCAAGCCACTAGTGAAGCATTTCAAAGGTCGACACTTTATTGGCGGGCGGTACGTACCAGTCAACAACGCTGTCTCGAGGCAACTAACCTCCAGCATAGGTTTGTAAGTCCATCCATCGCAAAGAAATATGACTTCGAGGTCCCGGAGTACAAAGGAGTCGATCAAGTCGTGGAGGTTGAAGTAGCTGGACAGAAGCTCTGAGAGAAATTGTTGGAATGATGGCGGATCGGAAAGAGGAAGTATGCAGTAACTACCCCTTGTTCGAGATTTTGAATACATAACAGGCGTTTACATGACCCGACAGCCTCCTCTCAGACTATTCGGACAAACTGGGCTTGGACACTGTCCGTCACGCATACCATTCCGAAGGAAAAGCAGGCCTTGTGGGCATACAAGCAATGGCGGATGGAAGAAGTGACAGAATTCAACATAAACCAGATAATCTTTCCCGCAGACGTGGCATGCAGCCGAATGCTGCGTGCACATTTATCGTGAACTCGAGCTTGTTCTTAAAGTTCGAGTGGGTGATGATTGAAGTCGACAATTGAGAAGGGGGAGGCTCGCACGAACGACATGGACAACGACGTTGAAACGTTGGAGATGGCGCATGAAGGAGTAAGTAGGGACAAGTTGACAATTACCACAGACAAAAGATACTGGTGATCAATTCTCAGGAGTCGTTGCAAAATAACTTTCTGGCAGTAACCGGATAGGGCTGATATAAAGAGTGTGGCGTCGAAACAAACGTGCCGTCTAAGAAAGTACAGTACTGTGAAGACGTGGTTGCCACCGAGGCCCAGTGTGTCCGGTATATCCAGGGGGGCTTCAGGGGGTTACAGGTACCCAACCGGAGCTTAAAAAGGCGAAAAGACGAGTCCACGCCAGGTTGGTTGTCTCGACCCCGGGCGACGTTACCTGGAGGGCTCGTGGCAAAAGAGGGACATGGTGACGAGCGGATGGTACCGCACGAAATAGAAAAGGGAACAAGAGCATGCGACCACGAGGCATTTTGAAGAAGGAGATATTAAAATCCTGTGCGTCCGCCGAGCAGCGACTTTCGGTGGAAAACACTACCTTGCCTTTACGCTTGTCTGATGAGCACCGTCAAGCACCCGGAGCTTTTGCTCCTTGACCCGCATGGTAGGCGGGGGGGCGGTAATGCAGCGCTTACAAAACTTACTGTATGGATAACTCAACCTCGAACAGGGTCCACCTTTCTTACAGCACGAGTTTCTTCATGAACCAACTCGAAGATTACATATCCATGACTTGACTCGCGATTCCCATTCACGTTTCTAGCAGAATTAGCATCGATGTTGGAACTGACGCTGGCCCTGGCGCTGACACTTGAGATCGCCCAACCGACTGACCGGAACAGCTGATGTGCCCAGCCTGAAAAGATCGGACGTGTCTCGCCGTCACACTCGCGCTATCGACTCGTAACTGGAGACACCCATTCTCAGACAGCACAAGGCTCCAGAAAAACCCAGCGGTTCGGGGCCTCGCAAGATCCAGGCGCGGGCGTTCTGCACCTCGGAATCGGTACGGGAGCTTCGGACGCGGACTTGTTTGCGTATACAACATGTCACATAGCAAGTCTTGCACAGTTACAGGGCAGACTGATTGATACCATTCCGAGACTCTGGCATTTGATTTGGGGTTGGCCCGAGCTAAAGATCCCGACGCTACCACCGTCAGGGTCCTTATTGTGGCCCGCGATCTCGGGACCCACGATCGTGAATGGAGCATTGTTGTGGTAGATCGAACGGCGTCACGTCACGACATCGACTCTACTGGCCAGGCTAACCAAGCGTCAGTGCGGCCGAAATATCTCTCTTCAAATCCACCTGAAACTAGCTGAAAACGCTCAAAAAAATACTTTTGTTTGCTGCACAGTATTCGGTTCGTGGGACGAACATGCCTGCTTCAATTGAGCTGCGCCACAGTCCAGGGTCATGTGTATGGGTCAGAACAGGGATTAAGTTCCCGAATGTTTAATAAAACTGCCTCTGTTTGCACTCTCGAGAAACCGTGTGTCTTTTGGGGTTACCCCTGCACCCTGTTGAAATGCAGAATTAGTGGCATCTCCGGTCAGCTTGTCAGCCACGTACCGGAACTCTGGCCGCGGGGTCTAGACCATCAAGATAAACATGGCCATGCATCTCGTTCCTCGATCATGAAGGTCTGCAGAATGCAGCTATTTGGTCTCCAGATCGGGAGGAAACTATAGGACATTGAAAACAGCCTCGGCCGACGCAATGAGATGGACTCGGTGTTACCGTAAGTGACACATTTCTTTTATCACCTGGTTGGGTTCGGCAGTGGTGAACGGATGGTGGTGGGTCACGCTGTGGCGTAACTGCTGTTGACATCCCATCAGTTGAGTTCTCGAAGTCAATTGGGCCAGAGTCTGGAAGCAATTGCAAGATGATAGAGCTGCATATTGAAGATCTTGCTCGTTTGGGGCCACCACTACCAAGTTCGACAAGCGCAGAGCCACCTTCAGCCACCAACAGGGGTAACTTGAATGAGTTGAAACGATTTGAAGAACGGATGTTAGTGGCAAGCGCTTTCGCGGCTTGTTGCTCAAAATTTGATGCATCAGTTGTTAGGGCTCGGATTGGCTTCAATTTGCTTTCGTGTTCACGGCACGGATACAAGACGGAATTGGGTGTCACCTACTCCGTTATGGACCCCTGTTTACCATTTGGGGGGGGGGGGGGGGGGGGGAAACATCAGCGGCCGTTAAGTTTTTGCCCCAGACACTTTCAGTTTTGGGGTTGGGCTTGGAATTTTTTGCAGAAGCCTCTGGAGACTGATAGACAGCTAGCCTAGGCACCTACTGTACAGAAGCAGGGGAATGGAGGCTAAGCGGTGAGTGATCTACGACAAACCGGAAGGATCCCTCATCACACCAATGGTCAAATTCTATGTACATCGCTTCAATGAGGCTGATCCACGGCTGAAGTGGCCTCAGCGGTCAGGTCAAGGCAAGCCAAGTCAAGTCAAATCCAGTCGGAGACGGTCTTCCGGTGTGGATCGTAACATTGAGGATGGGGAAATCGTTGCACTGTAAAATGATGCATATCAGCTGTGTGATGAGATAAGATGCGATACGATATGCGATTTCCGCGCTGCATTGCGGAAATACGAGTAATTTCACAGGGGACTTTTCGCTTACTCCAAGCGGAGAATTTACTCCTGCGAGTCCATCGTCCAATCAGGCATCGACAAGAAAAAAAAAACAGCCCGGAGCCATCTCCGGATATTGCGACGCATTGCTGCAGCCATACTTGGCTTTGCAGGGGAAAACAGCCACTTATACCCCCCAGTGGCATGGATTTTACAGAACAAAAGAAATTCATACTGTGCTGTGCTGTTGGCATGCACCAAGTGAGGGGGAAATGGGCCGTGATGGTGTCGAGATGCCTCATTGACGTCATATCCTCAACTACCGTTTGCTAGAAGATTCTACGAAGAACACGGTTGTTCTGATCGACTGGAATGTAACATTCTATCACTTTCGCCGAGGACATTCAAGATTAGGCTTGAATACTGTTGCCACAATGGCTACTGGTTGCGTACGCACGATAGCATTTGACGAACCAGCGAATACGAATAGCCACGAGCTTGCAAAGTCTCAGTCCTCAGTCTTCTTACCTAAAGTTGGGCAGATATCTCCAATATCTGTCGGGCCACCTGAGGGCCTCTATCGGCTGGCTATGCCATTCTGAGCATAGAGTCAAACAGCCAGCTTATTCTACATCGTGCATGTATGCATGACCGTTTCTTCAACAAAGCACGGGCGCTGGACAAGCCGCAAGGGCAATCCTTGTGCTTCCTTGTTGAGATACCAAGCCACAAGAATTCATTCAGAACTGCGACGAGACGAGTTGAACCCCCACGCAATCTATACACGTCCTAGCCTGTTCAGCCTCGTCGTCTATCTAAGAGCGGAACCTTTGGCCCTTCTCAGAATGACAACTTCTCAACACCCATCGTATTAGGAGTCGAAGCTTCTAGTTCCTTCGCTTCTAGCAGGGAATACAGCCGTCCAAGCACTAGGTGACTTCGGTGGCTTGGACGTCATCACGGAAGGTGCTGGTAAAGGCAGCGGGACCTTTCTCAAAGAACGGTGTAACTAACCAACAGGCTCCATTAGTCGGCGCATCCCACGCAGTGGAACTTACACTTTGTAAGTTAGAGAAACAACTAGTTCAGTGGGAGTTGAGGTATAGCGGCAAAGACTGAAGACTAAGGGGGTTATCGCGGCTGACGCAGACAAGTTTGCGCGTCCTGTTGGCGCATTTTCATCACGAGAGAAGTGACTCATTCAGAAAAAGACGAAGACAGTTAACTAAAGAATAACACTGAAAGGGGCAAGTAACTACGAGCCGTCAGGTCTGCGAGTAAAAGAATGAGCTCTTGGATTGTGCTACTGTAAGTGATGAGTAACTACGTTTGAAAACTGCTGGCCACACGAAGACAGTAACCAGACGAAACTACCGGAGCCGACTTGATTTTTCACCGCTCATTTCTCTGAGAAGGGGATCCTTGGTGTCATCCTGACATGGCGTCGGATTCGTAAATTGTTCCTTGAGCTTCATCACGTCGAGCCGCTGCAAAAGCTCCGCCCCTGACTCTGACTGTTGATCACCTGCTGTGTCGACGTGTCGTGTCAACGCACCGACGGATCACCTCCTTTACTCTATTCACATCAGGGTATAACTTATGCTTATGGGGTGTGGAATTGATAATCTATATTCTTCCTGTGGAAGGTTACGTAGACTCGTGGAGCTGGGTGACTCCCGGTGATGCTGAGTAGGAAGTTGAGGGAAGATTCTCTGAAGAAATTTGATTGCGAAGCTTCCTTTGGAATTTTGAAATTCGTTGATACGAAATTCTGAGTTGCGAACCTAGGGGAATTGGACATTCGGCGAGTAACCAAGGTACGATACTCGAGTCTTTTTTATCCTTGAAATTGTCCCCCTGAATACTTGGCAATTCGGTCGTTGAGATCTATATAATTGCACGTTTTTCAAACTTTTTCCCTCATCCCTTGACCAAGCTGGCAGAGAAAGGTATTAAACAAAACTCCCCGCATGCCAAGGGATCAAAAGATTGGAAACGTTCGTCAAGCATGTAATTGGTTGATAGACCAGAAACCGTTGATCTGACCTGTTGTAACTTGTCCTTGTATAGCTGACCTTTGAGAAGGCGAATTGATAAAATATCTGTCCTTTGAGCGTTTGCTTCGAAAGTCTATCAACTTGGTGGTATTTAACGGCTATGAACTTTCAGACTTGAGCTATTTTTCTGTCTTAGTTACGCATAATATTGCAAGTGAAGGTGCTTCTCTATCACAAGCTTGGGCTCCTTGCAAGCTGCACGGAAGCCGCTGTCTCGTGAACAGATGGACTAGTATTGACATAGTGGCCAAGAAACCAGTCAGCTAGTGGTCAGAAAGCAGTCTCAGGTTCATGACTTATGGGGCTATATGGATTGCTGGGAACTAAGCAAATGTGCTCCTGGTTGGCTTGGTCAGATTGCCAACCTTCAGACCTCAGGCCCGATTTCTTAGACGAGATTCTAAAAGATAGACAATGGCTGCAAGTACTTGAATCAAATTTGAGAATCCGCAACCATTCAGTGGAAAGTCAGAAATGAAAAATAAGGGGGAAGGTAAGTTGAACATGAGAAGCTGAAACGACTAACCAGAACCTTTCCTGATCGAGGTTCTGATATGGGGAGTAAAACGTGTCGCCGGGAATGACCATGGTGAATAATTCAACATCGCTGATGTTAATATTAAGCTTGCCAACAAGTCGACCTACGGAGGCCGTGTCGTATTTCAATAACATGTATCAACATGACATCTATGATAACTCTTTCTTCAAGCCTTCATAATGAAGCTCCGCAACTAGAGCCTAACGCCCCAGATTAACCTCTGTTGGACATCACTATGAGAATGTCGAATCTTCTATGCCTGCGAAACCGTTGGGTTATTGCAGATGAGGTTGCCGTGTGGCCATAGAGAGAAAACGTGTTCTAGGAATGGATAATGATCTGTCTTAAGTTTATAACAAGCTTGTAATTAGGTTACTAAAGCGCGGGTAGCGATGTGATCTACATGAACTAAATGAATGTCACTCGAGAATCTTGACTTATATCAGGTAACACGGGGTAACGATCATTCGAGTATTATTCTTATTACAAACATCTCACAAAATGACACGAATGCGTACGAGTGAGCCAGTATTGAGTGGCGATGGCGGCAGAGGTGCGCTCGGAGCGTCAGTACTGCAGATGAAGCTACAATAAGCAAGTACCTAGTGCGGTGACAGTCCACAGACTCAAAGCAGCGTCTCTATTGCACTACCCTTGATTGCCCTTCAGCAAGAAATTGTGAGGCTTGGGGGAAAAATTAGGTCCGAATCCTTAATTGAAACGTTTCGCAGTTCGCTTGTAGGAATGTTCACTAGATTGAACATGGTAAAGCGGCAGGCAACATATCCTGGTGTAGCCAATCTTTACAGTCTTGAGATACGCCTAAGGATGATATGGCCGGCTTCGAAGCGGAGTAGTTGCTTGACGAGATCGACGTTTGTACCCTCAAGTAAAGGAAGTGAAATGGTGGGCACAGATCAGAACGTTATGAACAATATAAGTGCTGTCAATTTATGGAAGCAAATACACTAACAATCTCAACAATAACTAGCTATTATACATCGTATACAGGTACAAGTACAGATATCGACATAGGAAACGAATTCGTGTCAGAAACTCTTGGTCTGAGACTCGAGGATCCGACAGTGGACACATAGGAAACGAATTCGGGTCGTGACTTCTTAAAGAGTTCGACTGTAAACAGACATAGGAAAGGGATTAGGTGTCGAAACCCTATGCGTCTTAGCTTTATAGGGTCTGACTGTCGATACACCTTGCACCATCGTTCCAGGACGACGATGGACCTGTAGCCACAAACTTGGGAGTTCCAATCGAAGGGGCGATAGGGAACTTCCAGATCTGGCCGCTGGTATTCTCTGAACCGTAGAGGGTTCCGTCTTGTGAGGCATAGGCAGCTCCCCATACGTTCTGGCCAGCAATCATACCGAAGCCCTGGATGGTTGTCCATGTGTATGACGTACGGCTAAACTTGCACAGCGTGGACGTCTTGCCCTGGTCGTCGTACATGATGGAGTACATGAAGTCGCCTCCTCCAGGGACAAAGGCCCAATCAGCAGAGTTGAGGGGGTTCTTGGCGGTGCCGCTCATGAGAATCTTGCCGTAAGTAGATGAGCCTGGCATGAGATCGATACACCACCAGCCTTCACCCTGATTCGAGATCCAGAAGCGACCTTGGTTATCAATATCACCCATCTGAACGAGACGATCATTGGTACGAGTGCCGAGAAGTGTCCAACCACCGTCGCCACCGATACGGATAACTTGCGAACCTGTGTCGTCCATATGCATACCGTAGATGTAGTTGTCGAAACGGTTGTAACCGATGGCGTTGATCCAACCACCAGGGCCGACATCACTCTTGATAAGAGTCGTCTTACCAGATGTGATTTCGACACGGTAGAGAGCTGTCTTCTGCATGAGGTAGCCGTAAACATCACAATTGAAGGAGACGGTGGCTGCCGGCGCAGTAGTTGTAGTGCTGCTGGTGGTGAGCGGCCTGGAAGATGTTGTAGATGTAGTAGATCGGGGAGCTGGGGTTGCGATGACCACGGTGGCAGGGTCTCCAGGCTCACCCGGAGCATAAGTGGAGGTAACAGGGGTAGAGATCGTAGTGCCGCCGTTTGTAGTGATTGTGACTGTGCGACTCGGTGGCATCTCGACGATGACAGTACCGGGATCGCCAGGTTGGCCAGGTGGTGAGTATGTGGTATATCGTGCAGTGAGCGTTGTCGGTCCAGCTGTAGTGACCGTGACGTTGTAAGGAGGGGGATATTGCACGATAACAGTATCGGGATCGCCTTGAGTTTGTGCAGGCGCAAAGACAGTAGTAGGTCGGGTAATAGTGCTGGCTGTTTGTGTCGTCGTGACAGTGTACTTGGGAGGTACCCGCACAATGAAGGTACCTGGATCGCCTTGGGTAGCCGGGGGTGCGTATGTGGTTGTAAGTCGGGAAATAGTTGAGACAGTCGTTGTAGTAGTGACATTATAAGCTGGAGGCATCTGTATAATGACAGTACCAGGATCTCCTTGGGTGGCTGGCGGCGAGTAAGCTGTTGCAACACGTGAAATGGTTGACACGGTCTGCGTCGTGGTGACATTGTAAGATGGAGGTACTCTCACGATGAAAGTGCCCGGATCGCCTTGAGTAGCCGGGGGTGCGTATGTGGTTGTAAGTCGGGAAATAGTTGAGACTGTAGTCGTATACGTGACGTTGTACTCAGGAGGTACCCGGACCCAGACAGTTCCGGGGTCACCTTGCGTAGCAGGGGCTGAGTATGCAGTTGTAAGTCGGGATATGGTTGAAACAGTCTGTGTTGACGTGACGTTATACGAAGGTGGCATTTGCACAACAATAGTACCTGGGTCTCCCTGCGTAGCTGGAGGGTTATATGCCGTAGCCACGCGAGAGATAGTTGATACGGTTTGTGTTGTAGTGACATTGTACTGTGGTGGCATCTGCACCACAACTGTACCTGGATCTCCCTGAGTAGCCGGGGCCACATATCTGGTTGCAGGTCGAGATATCGTGGGAACAGTCTCAGTGGTAGTGACATTACGGTCAGGGGGGACCTGCACAATGAAAGTTCCGGGGTCACCCTGTGTAGCTGGAGGAGCATATGTCGTAGACATACGAGTGATCGTGGGGACGGTCTGAGTGGTTGTCACATTATATGCAGGCGGCAGCCTTACCCAGATGGTTCCTGGATCACCTTGTGTACCAGGCGCAGAATAGGTTGTATAAGCTCTCGAAATCGTACTGACAGTTGATGTGACAGTGACGTTATACTCCGGCGGTACGTCCACGTAGATGGTTCCAGGGTCTCCCTGTGTGGCAGCAGGACCATATGTTGTCCTGACACGACTGATAGTGGTGATTGTGTGGGTAACTGTCACGTTGTAGTCCATCGGGACTTGGACCAGCACTGTATTGGGGTCTCCCTGAGTGGCGGCTGGATAGTATGATGTCCTGACCCGACTGATCGTGCTGACTGTTTGGGTGCTAGTGACATTATAGTCAACAGGCACCTGTACAAGGACTGTGTTAGGATCACCTTGAACGGAGGCAGGGTTGTATGTCGTTCTAGCCCGACTGATTGTGCTGACAGTTTCAGTGGTTGTTACGTTATAGTCAACTGGGACCTGAACCAAAATTGTTCCAGGGTCGCCTTGAGTTGCACCCGGGTTATAGGTGGTCCTAACTCGCGTGATCGCACTATTGGTTTCGGTGGTGGTCACGTTGTAGTCAACAGGGACCTCAATTAGTACGGTGTTGGGATCACCCTGAGTACCGGCTGGCATATAGGTGGTCCTGATGCGGCTAATTGCACTGTTGGTCTGGGTTGTCGTCACATTGGAATCCGGTGGCACTTCAATGAGAACTGTGTTCGGGTCGCCTTGAGTGGCAGCAGACATATACGTGGTCCTAACCCGAGTGATAGCACTGTTGGTTTCCGTCGTCGTCAGAGTGTAGTCAGGAGGAACCTGAATGAGAACCGTGTTAGGATCTCCTTGGGTGCCAGCAGGATAGTATGAGGTCCTGACCCTGTTGATCGTGCTGATGGTTTCGGTTGATGTAACGTTATAATCCGGCGGAACCTCAATGAGGATCGTATTGGGATCACCCTGTGTTGCAGCAGTCATATATGAGGTCCTCACACGGCTGATACCACTGTTGGTTTCAGTAGTTGTGACGGTGTAGTCAGGTGGAACCTGGATAAGGACTGTGTTGGGGTCACCCTGGGTTCCGGCGGGCATATAAGTCGTCCTGACCCTGTTGATCGAACTGACGGTCTCCGTGGATGTGACATTGTAGTCCGGCGGGACCTCGATAAGAACCGTGTTTGCATCACCCTGCGTCGCGGCAGTCATGTAAGTAGTTCGAACACGAGTAATTGAACTGACAGTCTCAGTTGTTGTGATGGTGTAGTCAGGAGGAATCTCAACAAGGACGGTATTCGGGTCACCTTGTGTACCAGCAGGCATGTAGGTAGTCCTAACCCTGTTGATCGCACTATTCAACTCAGTGGTAGTGACGTTGTAGTCCACTGGGACCTCGATTAAAATAGTGCCTGGGTCGCCTTCAGTTGCGGCTGGATTAAAGGTTGTGTGGACGCGACTGATAGTGCTGACAGTCTCAGTTGTGGTGACGTTATACTCTGGCGGCAGATCAACATAAACAGTGCCAGGATCACCCACGGCTGCAGGGCTTGCAAAGCGTGTGGCAGGGCGGCTGATGGTAGGGACTGTTGATGAGACTGTGACATTGGAATCAGGGGGAAGCTCAACAATGATGGTACCAGGATCGCCCTGGGTTCCAGCTGGGGCAAAGGTGGTTGAAGGTCTTGTGATGGTCTCAATGGTCGTGGTGATAGTGACGTTGTACTCCGGCGGGAGATCAACGTACACGGTGCCGGGGTCTCCAACTGTGCCTGGACGAGAGTAACGGGTGGTGGGTCTCGAGAGCGTAGAGATAGTTTGAGTTGTCGAGATGTTATACTCGGGCGGCATTTCGATAATGATGGTTCCAGGATCGCCTTGGGTGGCAGCAGGAGCAAATGTCGTTGACTGTCTCGTGATTGTGGGGACTGTTGTGGTTATGGTGACATTATATTCTGGCGGAAGGTCAACATAGATAGTGTTTGGGTCGCCGACAGTACCGGCCTTCGAGTATCGAGTGACTGGTCTGCTGATTGTCTCAACAGTCTGTGTTGTAGTCACATTATACTCAGGAGGCATCTCAATGATGATAATGCCAGGATCTCCTTGTGTAGCACCAGGAGCAAAGGTCGTGCTCTGTCGTGTGATACTGTAGATCGTGGTTGTGACGGTGACGTTGTACTCGGGTGGTAGATCTAGATACACGGTGCCAGGGTCGCCAATCTCAGCAGGGCTGGAGTACCGAGTGACTGGCCTACTGATTGTTTCAATGGTCTGTGTTGTGGTGACATTGTACTCAGGGGGCATCTGGACGAGCACCGTGCCAGCATCGCCTTCAGTGGCAGGGGGCTCAAACGTTGTGCTTGGTCGAGTGATTGTGCTGACAGTTGTGGTCATTGTCACGTTGTGGTTCGGTGGCACATCGATATAGACAGTGCCTGGATCACCCTTCGTGGCAGCTGGTACAAACCGAGTGGCCGGGCGTGTGATTGTGGGCACGACATCAACAATAGTCGTGTTGGTATCCGGAGGCTCTTGGACAATGACTGTGCCGGGATCTCCTTGGTTGGCGGGAGGCATATATGTTGTTCTGACCCGGGTGATTGTGCTGACCTCTTCCGTAGTGGTGACATTCCTATCAGGGGGCAATTCAATGATAATAGTACCCGGATCGCCTCTGTTTGCAGGTGGAGAATAGGTTGTATACGGAGCAGTCAGTGTAGCAATCTCGGTCGTTCTAGTCACGTTCCTGTCAGGTGGGAGTCGCACAATGACAGTACCGGGATCGCCGCGGTTGCCCGGTGGTGAATAAGTGGTATAGGCCTCGGTCAGCGTAGGGACTTCTTCTGTAGTAGTCACGTTACGATCAGGAGGCAATTCAATGATAATTGTGCCTGGGTCTCCCTTGCTTCCTGGCGGAGAATAAGTCGTGTAGGGAGCAGTGAGACTAGCCACCTCGGTCGTGACCGTCACATTTCTGTCAGGAGGAAGCTCCACGATGATGGTGCCAGGATCGCCCTTATTCGCTGGTGGGGAATACGTGGTATAAGGGGCTGTCCTACTGGGCACCTCGGTGGTGATTGTGACGTTGCTGTCGGGAGGCATCTCTACGATGATTGTCCCCGGATCTCCTCTGTTAGCTGGCGCTGAGTATGTTGTATAAGGCGCAGTTCGACTCGCGACTTCGGTGGTGATGGTGACGTTGTGACTAGGAGGCAATTCAACAAGAACAGTGCCAGGATCTCCCTGGGAACCGGGAGGATAGTAGGTGGTAAAAGGCGCTGTTCGTGAATCCACCTCAGTTGTGATAGTAATATTTGAGTCTGGGGGCAGCTCGATATACACTGTACCAGGATCTCCACGGCTTGTAGGCGGGGAGTACTTTGTGTAGGGAGAGGTGATAGTGCTGATGACTTCAGTGACAGTCACATTGTGGTTGGGGGGCACCTCAATAATGACAGTGCCGGGATCGCCAGGCGAGCCAGGGGAAGAGTATTTTGTGTTAGGAGCCGTGATTGTGCTGACCTCCTCTGTGATGGTCACATTTCGATCAGACGGCATTCCAACGACAATAGTTCCCGGATCATCTTCAGCACCGGCCGGCGAGTAGGTAGTGTAGATCGCTGTAATGGTACTGATAGTCTGGGTGATGGTCACGTTGAAAGGAGTGGCTGGGCCAGGGGTCTCGATGATTACCGTACCGTTGTCTCCACGGCTCGCGGGAGGTATGTATGAAGTGACAGGACCAGTCATAGTTCGTGGACCAGGCCTGTAGATAGTGACGTTTTGTCCAGGATCATCAGTAGTAGAAGGGTCTTGAGAAGTCGACACGACCCTCTGGTTCGGCATGATGATGGCGATGGTACCTGGGTCGCCTGGAGTGCCTGGAGGGTTATACCTGGTCACAACATCTGTTGCAACATCCGTAGAGCCAGCGTCACTGGTGACAGTGACATTATATTCCGGAGTTTCAACAATAACTGTGCCGGGATCACCAGGAGCACCTGGAGGGGAGTAGGTGGTATATATACTTGTAATCGAAGCGGGAGCTGCCCTTGTGATGGTGACGTTGTAGGCATTGTTTGGTGTCTCGATGATGACAGTCCCTGGATCGCCTGGAGTGCCTGGAGGATTGTATGTCGTCCGCACATCAGTAATCGAAGCTGGTGCCTCTCGGGTAATGGTGACATTATAATCCGGGGTCTCAACAATAATGGTGCCAGGATCTCCTGAGGCGCCAGGGGGCGAGTATGTGGTAAAGGGCGCTGTAATCGAGGCGCCGCGAGTGATGGTTACGTTGTAGTCGTTGTTTGGGGTTTCAACGATTACGGTGCCAGGATCGCCAGGAGTTCCGGGAGGAGCGTAGCTTGTGCGGAGACTTGTAATCGATGCGGGCGCCTCGCGAGTAATAGTGACATTATAATCAGGCGTCTCAACGATGACAGTACCTGGGTCGCCAGGCGTTGCAGGAGGTGAGTAGGTTGTGATTGTGGTCGTGATATCAGCAGGAGCTGCCCTCGTAATGGTGACATTGTAGTCCGGGATCTCAATGATGATGGTTCCTGGATCAGCTGGTTGGGCTGGGGGCGAGTAGGTAGTGAACCTTGTGGTAACACCACTGGGAGCTGTCCTGGTGATTGTCACATTTCCGTGCTCAGCCAAGGCCTGGTCCAAGTAAACACTAGTTTGCGAGAGAACGGTCCCTGGCTCAGTACCACTGGGGGGGATAATGATGACATTGGTTTCCGCGCCTGTAGTACCTGCGTCACTTCCGGCGTCGGAGTTGGACCCGGTACGTGTTGAAGGATCGCCAGGAATAGTGACTGTCGCACTGATGGTAACATAACTACCAGTATCTGGTGCACCAACGGATGACTCTCCCGATGTATCCACAGGTGTGTAAATGATCTGTGTTCCGGGGGTTCCATCAGTTGCGGGGATGATCTGCGTGACATTCTCGCTAGCACCAGCGAACCTGGTATTAGGTTCAATGACAGTAAAGTCATCGTTACTATCACTCGGAGTCAAGGTGAGTGCGTCAGGGTTGCTCGAAGCAGGTGTTGTGATGCTGCTGGCTGAATCATCAGTGGTGGGCACTGCCGATACTGAGGCAGGACCAGTTGGAACTGGAGGAGGAGTCTCAATGAGCACGGTTCCGGGATCTCCAGGGGAGTCAGGAGGGTAGTAGGTAGTGTACGGTGCAGTAAGAGAATCAGGACCGTCGGTGTAAATAGTCACGTTCCTGCCCTCCTCGGAAGTAGACTCAGCATCAGTGGCCACAGTCTGAATGAAAACAGTTCCTGGCTGTCCTGGTGTTTGTGGGGGTGCGTAACTAGTGATGGGAATCTTGACGCCTGAGGGAGCCAAGGTATAGAGAGTAACATTGGTGCCTGGTGCTTCAGATGTAGTCTCAGAAATGGGGGCTGGAGTCTCAATGATAATCGTTCCAGGCTGTCCAGGCGTACTTGGTGGCTCATAAGAGGTCACAGGGGCAGTGATGATTCCTGGGCCAGGATACTGACGCACAACGGTGATGTTGGGGCTATTGTCACTAGGCGGGATCGTGACAGGCGGCGGAGTAGTAGCCTCAGCCTGAGTCTCAACTATGATAGTACCAGTTCCGGAGACAGGAGCAATGGTTGTGACCGTAGTTGGCGCTGTAAGCTGACCAGTGCCAGTGTAAATGGTGTAGACGGTAACGTAAACATCCTCGGGTGCCGATGTAGCTGCAGCTTCAGGTGCGGGTGTTTCAATGATAACGGTACCTGGGTTGCCACCAGACGGAGAGATAGTTGTGACAGTGACAGGCGCTGTTATCATAGGGGTCCCTGTGTAAGGCCTGAAGACCGTCACATAGCTATCGTCTCCAGCAGGAATAGTCAGAGGAGGGTTCGCTCCCTTGTTTGCGATTTGCGGACCCGGTGTCTCAATGATGACAGTACCTGGCTGATCACCCTGAGGAGGAATAGTTGTGACGGTGACTTCGCCTGTAATCTCGCCTGTACCAGTGTAAGGCTCGTAGATGGTGGTATATGAGGGAGCAGGGGCCGAGGTAACAGGAGGCTCAGAGCCAGGTGTCTCGATAATCACGGTTCCTGGCTGGTCCCCTTGAGGCTCCATGGTTGTGATAGTAACCGGTGCAGTGATCTGATCTGCGCCTGTGTGAGGTCGATAGACTGTCACATATGAAGGCTCGGGAGCTGGGGTTGAAGTGATAGGGGGTTCCGAGCCAGGGGTTTCAATAATAACCGTGCCTGGCTGATCTCCTTGAGGAGGGATAGTTGTGAGTGTAACAGGCTCAGTAATTCTATCAGATCCAGTATGTGGCTGATACATTGTCACATATGAAGGCTCCGGGGCAGGTCCCGACGTCACGGGAGGCTCCGCTCCTGGTGTCTCAATAATCACGGTACCAGGCTGACCGCCTTGGGGAGGAATAGTTGTGATCGTGACAGGCTCGGTAATTCTGTCAAGCCCAGTATGGGGCTGATACACTGTGACGTAAGATGGTTCAGGGGCAGGCGTCGACGTGATAGCAGGCTCCGAACCTGGTGTTTCAATGATGACAGTGCCTGGTTGATCTCCCTGTGGAGGGATGGTAGTGACTGTAACAGGGGCGGTGATTCGGTCTGGGCCAGAATGAGGCTGGTAAATAGTAACATAGGAAGGCTGTGCAGCACTGGTGGACACGACTCGCTGGGCAGGAGTATCAAAGATAATGGTGCCGGGCTGGTCTCCTTGTGGCTCAATAGTTGTCTTGACGAAAGGCTCAGTAATATCATCGGTGCCGGAGTACTCCTCATAAAGTGTCGTGTATGTTGGAGCAGGAGGCGATGTAGTAACAGGAGGTTCTGCGCCAGGGGTTTCGACCACAATCGTACCCGGCTGGCCACCAGATGGGGCGATGGTTGAAACCGTAACAGGCGCAGTGATTCTGTCGATACCAGTGTGAGGGCGATAGATCGTGACAAATGGGGCCTGAGTCTCGATGATAACAGTTCCAGGTTGGTTCCCTGAGGGAGGAATGGTAGTAGCTGTGATTGGCGCTGTGATCTGATCGGTTCCAGTGTAAGGAATAGTTGTCGTGACATACGAAGGGGGCGTGGCAATGGCAACGGTGCCAGGCTGGTTGCCTTGAGGGGGGACCGTTGTGAGAGCTGTAGGCCCTGTAATCGAATCAGTGCCGGTGTAAAGCACTGTGGTTGTGACATAAGATCCAGGAGTTCCAACAACGACCGTACCAGGTTGATCACCTTGAGGTGGAATAGTTGTAAAAGCTGTGGGGCCAGTAATCGAGTCAGATCCGGTATACAACACAGTCGTTGTGACGTATGATCCTGGTGTTCCAATAACAACAGTTCCAGGCTGTCCTCCCAGAGGAGGAATGGTTGTAAGGGCAGTCGGCGCTGTGATTACACCTGTTCCAGTATAAAGTGTTGAAATTGTCACAAAAGGACCCTGGGTCTCAACAATGACAGTACCAGGTTGATCTCCTTGAGGGGGAATCGTAGTGATGGTAGTGGGCTCGCTGAGTATCTCTGTTCCAGTGTATAAAGTAGTGATAGTGACGTACGATGGCGCGGGTGGTGCAGTTGTGACAGCAGGGGCCGCGCCAGGGGTCTCGATGATGATTGTTCCAGGCTGATCTCCTGTGGGAGCAATGGTCGATACAGTGACTGGGCCAGTGATCTGATCTGGCCCTGTATGAGGACGAAAGACTGTCACAAACGGAGCCTGTGTTTCAACGATGACAGTTCCTGGCTGGTCGCCTTGGGGAGAAACAGTAGTAACAATAGGTACGCTAATCTGGTCAGTGCCAGTATAGGGAACTGTCGTTGTCACATAAGAAGGGGGTGCAGAGGTGGAGGTCACAGCGGCCACTTGCTGACCAGGAGTCTCAATGATGACAGTTCCAGGCTGGTCACCCTGAGGTGGAATGGTGCTCGTTATAGCCTCTGTGATCTGATCTGTACCTGTGTAAAGCCTGGTGATGGTCACATATGAAGCAGGACCAGGCGTTGAGGTTACCGGCGGCACTTGCTGGCCTGGAGTCTCAACGATCACGGTACCAGGCTGATCACCTTGAGGAGGGATAGTGGTCGTGATTGGTTCTGTAATCTGGTCTGTTCCAGTGTAGAGTCTAGTGATAGTTACGTAAGTAGCAGGATCAGGGATGGTCGTCACAGGAGGCGCTTGCTGTCCTGGAGTCTCAATGATAACTGTACCGGGTTGGCCGTTGGTCGGCTCAATAGTCGTGATAGTGACGGGTTCTGTGATCCTGTCTGCTCCTGTGTAGGGTCGGTAAACCGTAACATAGGTGGCAAGAGGTCCAGCAGAGGTTGTCACAGGAGGTAAATCTTGATCGGGGGTCTCAATGATGACTGTTCCCGGCTGGTCTCCTGACGGCTCAATGGTTGTGACAGTAACGGGAGCAGTGATACGATCTGCTCCAGTATGATGTCGGTAGACCGTAACATAACTAGCTTGAGCAGGAGTGCTCGTTACTGAATCAACAGGAGCCGGGGTAGAGGCAGGCTCAGACTCAACAGGAGTTTCAATGATGACAGTGCCGGGCTGGCCAGTGGCGGGGGCGATAGTTGTAATCGTGACAGGGCCAGTAATCACATCAGTGCCCGTATGAGGTCGGAACACAGTAATGTAAGACTCATTAGGTCCAGCGGGCAATGTCACTGTTGGATTAGAGCCAGGAGTCTCTGGTTCAGGGGTCTCAATGATGACTGTTCCGGGCTGGCCACCTGAAGGTGCAATAGTACTAACGGTAACCGGTGCAGTGATTACCCCAGTACCTGTGTAAGGTCTGTAAACAGTAACATACTGATCGCCTGGACCAGGATCAAGCGTAACAGGAGGCTGAGCAACCTTGGTGTTGACATCTGGAGTAGGTGTCTCGATGATAACAGTTCCCGGGTTTCCGTTGGAAGGCTCGATAGTTGTGACCGTGATGGGCTGATCGATATTGCCTGGTCCAGGATATGGACGATATTCGGTGACATAGGTACTGTCAGGGCTTGCAGGGGCTGTGCTAGGCGCATTGGTATCCTGGGCCACGGGAGTCTCGATAATTATTGTTCCCGGCTGCCCATTGACACCTGGGATCGTAGTTACGGTCACAGGTGCCGTAATGACATCAGTTCCTGTATGTGGTCTATACACAGTAATGAAGGAGCTGTCCGGACCGGGTGAAACAGTCAACGGTGCAGCCTCGGTAGTCTCATCTGTCGAAGTTGCCGCCTGAGGTACTGGTGTCTCAATAATGATGGTCCCGGGCTGACCGTTAACTCCTTCAATAGTGGTAACCGTCACAGGTGTTGTGATAACGTCAGTACCCGTATGAGGTCTATAGACTGTCACGTACGAGTTTCCGGGTCCCGGTGGAATGGTGACAGGCGTAGAATCACCAGTCGTTGTCATTGGATCCTGAGGCACAGGCGTTTCGACAATGATGGTTCCTGGTTGACCACTAGATGGAGGAATTGTGGAGACAGTGATAGCCGCTGTGATGAGGCCAGTGCCGGTGTATGGCCGGAAGACCGTGATATAACCATCAGTTCCTTGGGTAGAAGTAACTTCTGCTGATGTGGTCTCCGGCGCGGTTTGAGGCACAGGTGTCTCAATGATGACCGTTCCAGGCTGGCCATTAGTTGGTGCAACAGTTCCAACTGTAAGGGGGGCGGTGATTGTTCCAGGTCCGGGGTAGGGTCTGTATACAGTCACATAGTCCGCGTTACCATCCGAAGTGGTGACAGCAGACGCTGTGGTCTGAGGCTCATCAGACGAGGAAGAAGTTGGGGCCTCAGGAGCAGGTGTCTCAATGATCACAGTGCCAGGTTGGCCTCCTGAAGGTTCAATGGTCGTGGCAGTAATTGGCGCAGTAATAGGTGATCCACTGTGTGGCCTATAGACAGTGACATAGTTGTTGTTGTCAGCCGGGATGGTAACTGGAGGCGAAGAAGTTGGCGACGGCGCAAACTTGGTGTTGACTTCCAGTGTAGGAGTCTCAATGATGATCGTGCCTGGCTGGTCACCCGAGGGAGTCGCAGCAGTGATAGTGATAGGCTGATCAACGTTGCCGGGGCCAGGGTAAGGCTTGTATACTGTGATATATGGATTGTTGCTTCCGGTAGGAACAGTAACTGGTCCTGTCTGGGTGGCAGTATTGGCATCAGGGTTGGGGGTCTCAATGATGATTGTACCGGGTTGTCCAGACATAGGGGCTTGAGTGTATGTGATGGGAGATGTAATCTGGCCAGGGCCAGGATACGGTCGGTAGATTGTCACATAAGAACCAGTTGGATCAGGAGGGATGATAATAGGAGGAGTAGAACCATCAGTAGTTTGCATTATTGGAGTCGGCGTTTCTGTTGGCTGAGTCTCGATGAACACCGTACCGGGCTGGCCGTTGGAAGGAGCCTGAGTCAGGGTTATTGGTGCAGTGATCGTTCCAGGGCCTGGGTAGGGTCTGTAGACCGTCACATAGGTATCGGCACTAGAGCTCAATGGAACAGGAGTCTCAATAAGAACTGTTCCGGGCTGACCATTGGACGGCGGCTTGGTAATAGTGATAGGTGCGGTAATTACACCTGGTCCTGGGAAGGGGGTGTAAATGGTGATATAGTTATCCGTAGTAAGGGCAGAAGTCTGGGGCTGGGCCGTAGTCTCAGGAGCCGGTGTCGTGATAAACACAGTTCCTGGGTTGCCACCAGACGGTGCCTGAGTGCGGGTAATAGGTGCAGTGATAACACCAGGACCCGGGAAGGGCAGGAAAACGGTCACATATTGATCACCAGGTGTAGTGGTTGCCACATTCTGCTGATCAGTGGACAGTGGTGCTGGCGTTGTGATGAAAACGGTTCCGGGCTGGCCGTTAGCAGGGGGTTGAGTACTTGTTATAGGAGCAGTAATTACACCTGGGCCGGGGAAGGGCAGGAATACTGTCACATAGCCATCTGTTCCTTGGGAAGTGGAAGTTAACCCATTCATCTGCTTTGGTGTAGTGAATGCAGGAACAGGTGTAGTGATCCAAACAGTACCAGGCTGACCATTGGCAGGCGGCTGGGTGCTTGTGATGGGTGCAGTGATTTCGCCTGGTCCTGGGTAAGGAACAAAAACTGTGACATAGCCATCTGTTCCTTGAGACGTGGAAGTTAACCCATTCATCTGCTTCGGTGTAGTGAAAGCAGGGACAGGCGTGGTAATGAAGACAGTACCAGGTTGGCCATTTGCGGGCGGCTGAGTCCTGGTGATGGGCGCAGTGATTTCGCCCGGTCCCGGATATGGGATAAAAACTGTCACATAACCATCTGTTCCAGAGATCGTACTCGGGAGGTTTGCCTCAGAAGTTGTAGCAGGTAGAGGGGCTGGCGTTGTAATGAATACTGTTCCAGGATTTCCACCTGAAGGGGCCTGAGTCCTAGTATAGGACGTGGTAATGACACCTGGGCCAGGGAACGGAAGATACACAGTGACATAACCATCAGGTCCCTGTGTGGTAGTAGGATCTGGCAGCGGTGTAGTCGCGGGGGTATCCGCAACGGGAGTCTGGATGATCACTGTACCTGGCTGCCCACCGGAAGGAGTAGCCTGCGTAACGGTAATTGGTGCCGTAATGATGCCTGGGCCGGGGAACGGTTCATAGACAGTGACATAGTTGTCGTTGCCAGAGACCGTTGAAGTAGGGGCGAACTTGATTGGTGGCGGTGTCTCTATGTAAACCGTTCCTGGATTTGTGCCAGATCCAGTGATTGTGGTAGTAAAGATGGCCGTAATAACGCTCGTCCCGGTGTACTGTTCAGTAACCGTGACATATCCATCAGGGCCAGTCACCGTAACCATTGCAGTTGTTGGTTGAACCTTAATTGGAGGTGGAGTCTCAATAACAACCGCGGTAGATTGTTGACCTCCTGAAGCTGTCAAGGTGACGGTCTTCGTAACTGTGGTGCTGACATCTGATCCAGGAGTGTAGATAGTGGCAGTACCGCCGGGACCAGTAGCAGTGACCGTAAAGGGGCCTTGGGTCTCAATGATAACGGTTCCCGGCTGGCCGTTTGAACCACTAATCGTTGTGACGGTGATAGGCTCAGAGATTGGGTCGCCTGTATGCGGTCGATATATGGTCGTATATCCACCAGGATTATCAGGTTGAACCGTCACGGTCGCACCAGGTTCAGTCTCAGTGACGGTGTCAGCTGGCGGAGCTGGAGTCTCAATGATGATGGTTCCAGGCTGTCCATTTGAGGGCGACTGCGTGATGGTGATGGGGGCAGTAATGGGGTCACCTGTATGAGGGCGGTAGATGGTGACATACGGGTTGTTCTTGCTGGGAGGGATGGTGATCGGCTGGCCACCCGCAGCAGAAGAAGTCACCGCATTCTGGCCTTTGGGGGTCTCAAGCGTTGGTATTGGTGTCTCGACGATAATAGTTCCCGGCTGGGTACCACTGGGTTGGATGGTGATGGTGACTGGTGTGCTGATAGGGCTTCCACTATGTGGCCTATAGATAGTCACATAGGGGCTGTTACCTCCAGCAGGAATGGTAATAGGCCCACTTCCTGGTGCAGATGTAGTCGGATCAGGCGTCTCAATGATGATAGTGCCTGGCTGACCATTTGTACCTGGCTGGGTGAGCGTAATCGGAACCGAAATTGGATCACCGCTATGAGGTCGGAAAATGGTGACATATTGACCCGATCCAGCAGGAATGGTGAAAGGATCACCAGGCCCTCGAGTGATCTGTCCACCTCCAGAAGGCACTGGGGTCTGGATGATAATTGTTCCTGGCTGGCCCGGTGCCCCAGTGATTGTGATCGTGTTAGGTGCCGTGACAGCATTGGATCCTGTAGGACCTTGGATAATGGTAACGAAGGAACCATCCTGACCAGGAGGAATTGTGATCTCGACATCGCCGGGTTGAGGGGCAGGAGTCTCGATGATGATCGTTCCTGGTTGACCACCGGAGGGGGCGATTGTGATAGTGTTGGGTGCAGTGATCACACTGTTGGGCTGTCTGACAATCGTTATGTAACCACTGTTGGGGTCAGATGGAAGCGTGATAACCTGCTGGCCAGCGCGCACAGCCGGTGTCTCGATAATAATCGTTCCTGGATTGGTACCAGATGGTGGTACAGTGTAAGTGACAGGTTCAGTAATCTGATCGGAACCGGCGTGAGGTCGCAAGATCGTAGAATAAGGGTTATCGCCACTGGGTGGAATAACCTGCGGTTGGTTTTCAGGGAGATCACTATCTCCACCACTACCGGATGTGCTCGAAGGTCCAGAGGTCTCAATGATGATTGTTCCGTCCTGTCCTGCCGATGCTGGGACAAGGATTGTTACAGGAGTTGATATAGCAGAAGCTCCTGTGTATTGCCTGAGAATCGTGGTAAAATGGCCGCCGTCACTTGGAGGGATCGTGACAGCACCACCGGGGTTCTGGTCACCTTGAGGGACCTGGACAACTACTGTGCCCTGACCGCCTCCAGAACCAACAATGGTGGAAACTCGAGCCTGGGTGATGTACTCAGTTCCGGTGTATGTTTGAATCACCAAAACATTGGATGTACTGCCTGCAGCGTTGCCACCACCAGCGCCAGCACCTCCAACACCAGGTGTGCTTGGTGGCACGTCTGCCCAAGGAGTCTGGATAACAACAGTCGCAGGGGCATTTCCGGCCGCTGGAATTGTCCTTGTAGCCTCGCCAGTAATGGCAACACCACTAGGCAACGCCGAGATAATCGTGGCTGTCGGGTTGTCGTTTGAAGGGGGGATTGTCAACGCGCCGGCCTGGCCCGATGAGAAAGAAGAATAAGCAGTACCAGGAACATCGACAAGAATAGTACCCGGGCTTGTTCCAGAGGGCTCGGCAATTGTGATTTCCTGGTTCGTAGTGGCATCGTTACCTCCAGTATAAGCCTGAATGATCCTTTTATAAGGGTCATTACGGGTCGGAGCAAGCGTAATTCTCGGGTGTGGAAGGAGTGTCACGGGGAATAGTACTCCTCCGGGGCGAGTGTATGTCTCGACAGTAACTTGGCCCTGTATGACCTGTGTGACGGTGGCATCGTTGTCGGCTGCATTCTGTTGCTTGTTGAGTAAACTCGCATCGAAAGCTTGGCCCTGATTTCCACCGCTTCCAGCATCACCAGAACCTCCTGAATCTCCGTTAAGAGTAGTATAAGCATGTTGAATGAGAGTCTCCGCAAATCCCGTAGCAATGTTGACTGCGGCCTGGTCGATACCATCTTGTGCCTTGACGGCGAGAAGGAGTGTAGAGGCTAGCAGCCCCCGTGACAACAACATGGTGTGAGTTGTCGTCGGAGACGCAGCTAGCAAATTAATTTGGTGTTGGAGAGAGTCCGTATGAGGCTTTCAAGCTCCATTCCGAGGCATCATCATCGTTTATAAGAACTCGAGAGACGGACACGATCAGCCGGTACGGCTGCACTGCATCGTGTGGCTCTCATCGGCCTGTCTGTTTTCGTCGCCATAGTTCACAAAGCCGGTCTCTACGGTAGGCTGTTCTCGCCCACAGGTCCGCATTCCCAATCCATATTCCCAGGACGTTCTGGACGAGCCAGGAATGCCGTCATTGAGCTAGGAGCTCATCTTGTCCTGAAGGGCCTTTGTGGCCATCGTTGCCAGCCTCGTTAGGCGGGTTGTCAGGTCCGAAGAATTTCGCCCTGAATGGACCTGCATGCGCTGGACTGTGATTGGGTCATGTCTCACGTAGACAGCTTAGATCTAAACTATTGGGGCTATGGACTGGAACGTGCCGCACCGATCGGGATAGAGATCTTAGGCGTAGATCGTGTGGGCCAGGGGTGAGTCCATCTTTTTGCGTTTGTCTTGGGTGAAAGCGTGCAAGCCCCAGGCGCCACACACGCCACATCATGTCCACAGGGGGGGCTTAAAGAGAGAACCAACATCATATTCGTGATCTGGACTGTAAGCATCTCCCCTCAATCCGTTTTTTTTAGAGTTGCCTAAAAGTAAGGTTTGCTTCGGGCCTGGATGCCAAGCCTGGTCAACCTAACCAGTTGCGGCTTTCACTCTGTTGATATCTCACTTTCACTTGATATAAGGCGTCACTTAGAGAGACTGTTGATATGACAGAAGAAACCGATTGGTCAAGAATCAAGCCAGGTCGAATTATAGAAACTGTATCTAGACACTTACCAAGGAGGCTGATGGAAAGATTCCTTACCTGCAAACTGTTGACATCGATGATAGTCTGCACGAATTTCAACGATCGATGACCCTCGATCACAAGATGGCTTCATTCTCTGAACACGTCGTCAATGGATGACGTCGAATAATGCCGATCTCATCGCTGTCAATGGATTCATGTTGGTAAAAGGAACGTGATCATCAGGTATGGTTTTGAGAGACATTTCCGTTTTAGCCATCATTGTTTGCTCGTGTTGCTGAGCGAGACACCAGAATCTGTCTCAGTCATCACAATGCCCATAACTAGCATCAGGATCTTGCTCGTGTCTCTAGGGGATCCTACTTTCTTTTACCCGAATCCATTGCATCGGTCAGAGAGGCGAAGCCTTTCCCGTAAACAATTAGATTCTTCCCATGTGGCAATTGACTTATTACAAACCAAGCCATGAATTTACAATGCACTATTGGCCTTCGTGCAAACTCTCTTCTTACTCAGTGCCAATTCATTAATTGTGTTCTTCTGTAAGCCTCTAGGCCGAGCGCCAAGCTCATAGGAGCTTCATGAGTCTCGGCCCTGCCAAGATTGGTAGTTGGTGTAAGCTATTGATAAATATAAAAGCCTAAGAGTTAGAAGCTTGAAGCTGTCAGCTGGGTAGTCTATATTTAATAGAAAACTTAACAGAGAGTTTACGTTCACCCTCCTTGTAGCCGTTCAATAGCTTAACTCAATGTAATTAGTCCTGCATCTCCTCTTTGTCATTCCTGGGACAGCTTTGTTCCCAATGTTTGATTCAGGGCTCTCACTGTGCTGTAGTCACTGTTGTATAAAGGAATAAAATCAATGAAAAGTAGTGTATATAGTAGTAAAACTCAACAAATAATCACAACAGCATACCCTAAGGGTTTAAAACCTTCCAGACCTAGAGTCGATATTGTAATTAAGGATAAAAATATCTAACCTTTAAAGAGTGTTATATTATTATAAGTAACTTACTTAATAATATCTGTTTATTAGCTTCTATAAACTGAAATCCTTAAAGTAAATAACGATTTGTCTAGCGTAAGAATTATATAAAGTAAGAAATAGTAAAAGTTCAGTCAGTTTTATAGCTACCCTACAATGTACCGCGTTAAGCATATCCACTATGCACAAAATGAGTGTTCTAAAGGGTAGAAACTTATACCAAGTGTCAAAAAGGTACTGAAGCGACGCAGGCCTGATTCGAACAGACGCCTCCGAAGAGAATAGATTTCTAGTCTATCGCATTAGACCACTCTGCCACTGCGCCTTTTGCTTGTGCTTTTTTCTCCAACTCTCGACAGATGTCGCTGGCGTCACGGCAAACGCCGACCGATGACGATCTTGTTTTGCTGAATCATGACGCTTTTCGACCCAACTCATTCCCAAGCCAGAGCGATTTTTTGAGAATATGAAACAACACGACAGTTTGTTCTCGGGATTGCCTAAATTTGATAATCTCCATGTCTCAGATGTGTCTGCTGGCAGTGCACATGGATGTCTTACCCTGCAACAAGACAGTTTTTCTCCGGCAACCGAATACACTTGAAATTGTCCTTATTGTTCCTGCTGCGTCTAGACCTTTATTGATGAAAACGTTGCCCAGCCACAGCAGATTATCGCAATTTTGTGGTAATTAAACCGACTCAAATTTCAAAACAAAATTCAAGAAGATACCAGGTAAGAATAAGAAATCCAGGTCTCTTGCTAAATTAGGTATACTTAAGTATGGCATCTCTCTAAGTTAAAACCTCAGCAATAACACTTTACCTTTCGCTTAAGGATGCCGAGTCAATTATTTTCATTTCCCTTCAGTTATGACCTAGAAGCATACAACAGATGATTACTTCACGCTAGATGGATATCGAAGTCAATCGATTGTTTTGGTGTTCGCAAGCTACCGGTTCAATATCCAAAGCTCAGTACCTTATATGCGGACCGTCCAAAAACAGTCATATTGCCCAGAATAGCTTGCTGATATATAAGGTTTATTACCTAGGGTAGTGTATACATTATTACTCAGTTGGATTGACCCAGTTCAGTACCTTAGCATATTATCTCTACAAGGTAGAAAAAATGTACGTGAATAATTTCCTCTTAAACTGGCTTGATACTTTCGACTCAGAGAATCATCTGGAGCTCCAAGACCCCGCAGACGATTGCCCCGCGCTAAGGGCACATGCAGAGCTTAAGCCATGTCGCAGTACGATTATGACGGATTGAAAAGAAATATAGTACCAGAGAGAAAATACTTAGATTATCAGACACCCTAAGGAATATTTTGCGCCTAGAATTTAAAAATACATCCGCGAGTGGATTTCCGGTGGCCATGGGCAGATAGAATTGGACCACGGGCAACAGGGCAAATCGCGGCAAAACTTTGTTCCTCTACCCGGCGGGGCGCCTTTATCGGAACTGGCAATTATTTTTTTCTTCCTGCTACGGGACGTTGGCGTACAAGCGTCAAGGCGTATATTGCTTTGAACTCGCAAATCCATTCACCATGCACCACGTCCTGATCGGCGAGTCGTGCTACACGACTTCTGAAGTCCAGAAGCTCGTGCAGCGCATCAATGATCAGAGTCCCGTCAAGGTTGCTAAGCTCACGGGCTCCTGGCAATACTACCTCGACCTCGAGACTGAGGATGCCGCCGTTCTCAGCAGCATTCAGAAGATCCTCGAGGCCATTGAGCAGCCTGCAGATGCTCCCTCAACCGGCGACAACAAGAATGCCATCGATATCTACGTCAGCCCCCGGAACGTTTCCCCGTGGAGCTCCAAAGCTACAAGCATCGCCCTCGTCTGCGATCTCAAGACCGTTAACCGCATCGAACGAGGTCGAGTCATCCATATCGAACTCGAGGATGGTTTCAAGGGAGAGGAGGATTTGAGTTTCCGGGACATCCTGCATGATCGCATGACAGAATTCTTCAGTCTTTCTCCACCAGCCCTCAATACTATGTTCGCTCATGGTGCTCGAAACCCTCTCGTCGTCGTCGACATCTTTTCCGATGAGCGCGGTCCCTTGGCCGCTCTCCAGGACCATAACAAACAGGCTGGGCTTGGCCTCGACCAACCTAACATGGAGTACTTGGTTAAACAGTACACTGCTCTTGGTCGATCTCCTGTATGACTCACAAGTCCGACGTTGAAAATCAATTACTGATTTCAGTAGAACGACGTTGAGCTATTCATGTTTGCTCAGGTCAACTCTGAGCACTGCCGGCACCATGTCTTTAATGCTTCATGGACAATTGACGGTGTCAGCCAGGAGAACAGCTTGTTCGGCATGATTAAGAACACCCATAAATTAAACCCTGAATATGTCATCAGCGCCTATTCTGATAACGCGGCCGTGTAAGTCTTGGTTACACAAATATAATTCCGGTTGGAGATTAAGTATTCGAGCTTGTTTGCTAACATTCACTCGTAGCCTTTCCGGTGACGAGGGTAACTACTGGGCTCCAGACTATTCCACCGGAAGCTGGAAGCTCACCCGCGAGGTTGTCCAGCCTCTCATCAAGGTTGAAACGCATAACCATCCCACTGCCATCTCCCCCTTTCCCGGTGCCGCAACTGGAAGTGGTGGTGAGATTCGAGATGAGGGCGCTGTTGGACGTGGCTCTTCTCCCAAAGCTGGTCTTGCCGGTTTCTGGGTTTCTGATCTCTTGATTCCCGGCAACAAGAGGCCATGGGAGCTTGATATTGGACGTCCCTCTCACTACGCCTCCAGTCTTGACATCATGCTGGAGGCCCCAATTGGCTCTGCTCGCTTCAATAACGAGTTTGGTCGTCCGGCCCTGACCGGTACTTTCCGTACTCTTCTCACCAACGAGGCCGGGTCCGATGCTCCAGAGTACAGAGGATACCACAAGCCAATCATGATTGCTGGTGGTATCGGTAGCGTTCGACCCCAACATGCTCTCAAGGAAGAGAGCTATGTTGAAGAGGGGGCCCATGTTATTGTCCTGGGTGGCCCTGCTATGCTGATTGGGCTTGGTGGTGGTGCTGCCTCGTCCAACACTGGTAGCGATGCGACAGCGGATCTTGACTTCGACAGTGTTCAGCGTGGAAACCCCGAAATGGAGCGACGAGCCCAGATGGTCATCAACACTTGCGTTGCCCTTGGACCAGAAAGTCCAATTGCGTTTATCCACGATGTTGGTGCTGGCGGTCTTTCAAACGCTCTTCCTGAGCTTGTGAAGGACGCTGGGTTTGGAGGCAAGTTCGAACTTCGACAGGTTGAGAGCGCGGATAACTCTATGTCTCCTCTTCAGATCTGGTGTAACGAGGCTCAGGAACGATATGTTCTTCTCGTCAACAAGGATGGTCTCAACCGCTTCACTAGCATCTGCCGACGAGAGCGATGTGGCTTCTCTGTTGTGGGAACTGCCGTTACCAAGGATGAGAGTGGTGTTTCAAAGCTTGTTCTCACTGATCGTGAGCCTACTATTCAGCCTCCCGTTGATCCCATTAACCTTCCCATGGATGTTCTCTTCCCTCCTGGACGACGAATCTCCAAGGACGTTCAACGTGTTGAGAAGAACCTTCATCCCTTTGACGCTGTCAAGAGTCTCACCGAGCACTGCGGCAGCTCTGACATTGGCGATTTGGTCACTAAAGCTACAGAGCTGGTTTTCAACCTTCCTTCTGTTGGGTCAAAGAATTTCCTCATCACTATCGGTGATCGTACTGTTGGCGGTCTATCTGTTCGAGACCAGCTTGTTGGTCCTTGGCAGACTCCGGTTGCAGACGTCGCCGTCACCCTTACTAGCTTCAGTCTTGATGACAAGAAGCGACGTGGTGAGGCCATGGCCATGGGCGAGAAGCCTAACCTCGCTCTCATCTCGGCAGCCGCATCTGCCCGTATGGCTGTTGTTGAGAGTTTGATGAACCTTGGTGCTGCTGACATCAAGCCTGGTCCCGTCAACGGTGATCTCAAGCGCGTTAAGCTCTCAGCCAACTGGATGGCCGCTGTTGGCCACCCTGGCGAAGGTGCTGCTCTTTACGATGCTGTCCAGGCTATCGGCATGGAGCTCTGCCCTCAACTTGGTGTTTCAATTCCTGTCGGAAAGGACTCTCTGTCTATGAAGGCCTCCTGGAAGGACAAGGACACTTCTGAGTCCCATACTGTCACTGCTCCTGTCTCACTGGTTATCTCAGCCTTCAGCTTGGTCGAAGATGTCCGCAGCACTTGGACGCCTCAGCTTCGCCGTGTTGAGGAGGTTGGAGAGTCTGTCCTGGTCTTCGTTGACCTTGCTCAGGGCTTCCGTGCCATGGGTGGCTCCGCTCTTGCTCAGACACTCGGTCAGATTGGTAACGAATCTCCTGATGTTCGCGATGTCCAGATCATCCGTGACTTCTTTGATGCTTTGTGGCAGCTTCATCAGGAGGACATTGTCCTTGCATACCACGATCGTTCTGATGGCGGTCTGCTCACAACTGTTGCTGAGATGATGTTTGCTGGCCGTTGTGGCGCTGATATTTCTCTTGACAACCTTGCTGAGTCTGAGGACAAGGTGCTCGATACCCTCTTCAATGAAGAGCTGGGAGCTATCTTCCAGATCCGCCGAGGTGACGAGATCAAGTTCAAGAGGTGCTTCGCAACATGTGGTCCTCCCCATGGTCTTATCAAGACTATCGGCTATGTTCGCCCTACTAGCAAGCAGTCTCTCCTTGTCAAGTACAGATCAAAGACCATCGTCGACCTGGAGCGTGCCAAGATCCAACAGTGGTGGACCAGCACTTCTTACGAGATGCAGAAGCTCCGAGACAACCCCGAGTGCGCTCAGTCAGAGTTTGAGGCTATTCAAGATAACAGGGATCCTGGCCTACACTACAAGCTCAAGTTTGATCCCGCTGATGTCAGCCTTCCAGCTCTCACAAGCATCAAGAGCCTGGTGTACAAGCCCAGAGGTAAGATCACAAAGTCCTGAACGAATCGGTTACATACTAACATCACGCAGTTGCCATTCTTCGAGAGCAAGGTGTCAACGGTCACGCTGAGATGGCCTTTGCCTTCCGAGCTGCTGGCTTTGACGCTGTTGATGTCCACATGTCTGATATCCTTGACGGCTTCTCTCTAGACGGATTCCGAGGCCTTGCTGCCTGTGGTGGTTTCTCGTATGGGTAAGTAAATCCAATATTGGCGTTGTGCCGGAATTTCCTTGTCCTTGAAGCGATACTAACATCCGATAGTGACGTTCTCGGCGCTGGTAACGGCTGGGCCCAGTCTATCCTGATGCATGACGGTGCTCGCAAGACGTTTGAGTCTTTCTTCCAGCGTCCTGATACCTTCTCACTAGGTGTCTGCAACGGTTGTCAGATGCTGACTCGACGTGAGTTCATATCTTACTCGTTAGTTCTTGAATCATGCTAACAATCTTCAGTTAAGGAGTTGATCCCCGGAGCCGAGCACTGGCCAACATTCGGTACGTCATTTTGCTTGTATTCGCGGCCGCGGAAGCTAACCATTCCCAGTTGAAAACGCCAGCACCCAGTTCGAGGGCCGATACTCGATGGTGACCATCGAAGACAAGTCCGAGAACTCGGTCTTCTTCAGTGGCATGAGCGGATCCTCGTTCCCCATCGTCGTTTCTCATGGTGAGGGCCGAGCAGCTTTCTCCTCTGCCAACGACTTGCAGTCCGTGAACGACTCAGGTCTTATTCCCTTCCGCTATGTCGACAACTACGGCTCCGTTACAGAGAGATACCCCTTCAACCCCAACGGTAGCCCTCAGGGTATCGCAGGTGTGCAGAGCAGGGACGGCCGTGTCGTCGCCATGATGCCTCACCCTGAGCGTACCATTATGGCCGACGTTGGCTCATGGAAGCCTGAGCGCCAGCTGGCTGAGTGGGGACAATATGGTCCTTGGTTCCAACTCTTCTTGAACGCCCGTAAATGGGTTGCTTAAATTAAAAATAAATTTGCTTTTTGGTGTTCGGGTTACTGGGATGTTTATGGCCATGGAGAACGGGATATGAGGCAAGGAAGGTAGAATATTTAGTTTTAACTATAGAAAATTGATAAGAAAGCATAGGTTTTCCAGTTGCATTAGTGATGATCATAAATCTCTCATTTCTTGACCAAAATCTAGATTCACTATACCATCCGAGGGCAGCAAACGAACTACACATGATGAATAGGATTGCCTGCGCTCCTGGCCTGAGCAGCAGTTGCTTTCAAAATCTCCTTCTCCTCTTGACCACTGTTGTCTCCAAATACTTGGTCCATTTCCTCTAGAGATCTCCCCTTTGTCTCAGGAACAAGGAAGTATGCCCAGGCCGCAGCGATGGCACACCAGGATCCGTAAAAGACATACGTGCCAAATCCAATGGACTCCAACATAGGAGGAGTAATGACGCCTACGCATGTGTATTAGTGGCGCCTCTCGTAAGAAAGGACTCTATAAGACTCACCGACAATAAAGTTACAAATCCAGCAAGTTGCAGTTGAAAGGGCTACACCTTTAGATCGAGTTGCACTGGGAAAGACTTCTGATGGCAGGGCCCAACCCAGAGGCGAATACGACACTCCATAACATAGAATGAATATGAAGGCCATAGCAACACATCCCCAGCCAGCTGCTGCGTTGGCCTTCCAGTCGTGGGAGAAGATGCCAACAAGGATAGCCATGATTCCCCACGAAACAGCACCTCCAACACCACCAAAGATGGCTAGAGGACGGCGGCCAACTCGATCTATGATAAAGAAACAGACGCCAACAGCAACTAGCTGAAGAACATTAAAGATGCCAGACATGGTAAGAGACATCTCCTCAGACTGGCCAAGTGACCGGAACAGAGTCGGGGCGTAGTAAATGAATGCGTTGATTCCACTGAATTGTTAGACCAAGCCAAACCTCGGGGAACCCCTTGCTATAGCAAGGTCCTTTTATGGCATATGACTGACTAACCTGAATTGTTGAAAGAAGAGAATTCCACAACCCACAGCGGTTCTTCGCCATGTCTTGGGGCTAAACAGGTCAAGCCAAGTCAAGACTTCAAGCTTGAAGCCCTGTTTACCAGGGTGGCGGCGCTCAAGCACGGTTTTTTGGAATTGCGCCTCAGCGATAATGCCTTGGTACTCCGTAAGGACTCTGGAGTCGTCAGGAGAAAGACAACGCATTCGAGATAGATTGCTGAGAGCATCTTCTGTGCGTCCAACAAGGGCAAGCCATCTGGGTGAGTAAGGGAAGAAGAGGATTCCAACTCCAACCACTGTTGCAGAGACCATTTGAAGACCAAGAGGAAGGCGGAAGGCGATATCTCCCTCCAAGTGGCGAGTTCCATAAGTGATATAAAATGAAACAACTACGCCGGCACAGATAGATATAGATTCGAGAACCAGAAGAGTTCCTCGTAGATTCGGCGGTGAGATTTCGGAGATGTAAAGAGGAGCGCCCTAGAAAGGTCTCAGGCAAGTGCTTCAAGTTGTATGGGTTTTGAGACTTACCAATGCAAGAGTACCGACACCTATTCCGCCAACTGTGCGACCAAGAACGAGCATTTCATAGTTAACGGCAGCAGTCTGAAGTATGGCACCAATATTGAAGATCACAACAACAACAGCTAGGGCCTTCTTTCGGGAGATCTTATCGGCCATCCAGGGCATGAAGAAACAGCCCAAGAAAGCTCCAAACTCCAGCATACCAGTCATGAAGCCCTTCCCAAAGCCAGAAGCTGCTCTCGGAAAGACATCATGGAACTGAGGCATGACGTTGATAATGGAAATAACGCCTTGGTCATATCCAAAGGAAAAGCCGCCTAGTGAGGCGAGAAATGCAGCCCCAAAGACAAAGGGGGACTGTATAACGCCTCGAATACCTCCTGGGCCATAGGCGACGCTATCTGCGAGTCGTGTCGGGAGGTCTGCTGTAGGTACGATGTCGATGTCTTCTATAGTTCCATCATCCTCATTATGGAGAATTTTGTCATCTTTGGAAGGCATGGCTGGCAATGGGGGGAAAAGGAGTTATTTGGAGCGCTGGATATTGGATTACTAGTGTTGATGGAACTATTCGAAACGGTTTCGATCGGGATATTGCAAGCTTTATATACTGACAAGAAGACTACAGTTCTCTATATAAACCTCCGAAACTGCTCAACGGCTGGAGTGGCTGTTCAAATTCTCTTGGCTCCGAGTCCTAATTCAAGTAGAAAGTCTCTGCTCCACGCCCTTAAGCCAAACGCAGATAGTGCCATGACGATTAACTGTTCCCAACGGCGCCACTCGGGCAGTCAAAGTCTGGAGAACGCGAGTGATGACGGGACGTTGTCATGCCGCATCCATGTATGGGGTGTGGCTAGATAGTGTGCGGGGAATAAAGTTCATCATCTGATCTGGGGTATGGTCTGGGGAATATCAGAGAGGATGCAAGGATTCGTCGGTCATATTCTACAGACTTGATAGTGATGAGAGGTCAAGGTAACATTTCACCTCAAGCTTGGGTAGATATTCGCCTCATCTCAATGCTGTGCCCAGTCCTGAAGATTCTGAGAACTTGAATGCTGCGTAGTTGAACTTGAATTCTAAGGCTCTAGATGTACTTTTAGAGTTAGAGATCAAGGTCTAAACCTCGTGGTATTCTTCTCCGAATCTTGATTCTCCCCCAGGACACTAGACCTCGACAGAGAATGATCGACATTTACCTACTCGGCGATATTGCAACACAACTCATGCTCTGGCCTGTAGTTCAATGGCCTATTTTATAGTCTACATTTCCTTCCAATATCGAAAAGCCAAGTTTTAGTCTTGATCAAAACAACTTCCACCCGGGACGTTCCAAGTTTAAGACGACCTTGAACTGAGCTTGGTGGCTGTTCTGGTCTCTTTTTAGAGACTCTAGTGGCCTATACCCATTAACTGTCTTTTGCAATACATTTCCGAGTGACATCGATTGTCTACAGATTGTCAGTTGAAACGACTCGGCATGCGTTTGTGTCACGGCGAGTTATGCGAATAACAGTCGGATACCTCTCCGAACTCATATGAGATATAAATTGTAGCAAGCAGGGATTCGTATGAGGCAATAACGTTCAGAAACTCTATATCTCCTTCTATGGAAATTGGCGGCATTGGCATTGATCTTCGAGAACACGAGCGAATCATACACTACGGAATAAGCTCCAAACAATGCTTCGTTGGAGAAGTTGTCGATCTGCTTTACTATACAAGGTTGGCTTCGCCGTCGCTGCAACGATCGACAAGCTCGCCGCCTATTTCCTAACAAAGATAAGTTGGCTATTGCAACCCTGACCTCGAATTAATGCCCCGGATCCTCGGGGGTTGAGGCTCGCGGCCAGCGCCGAGACTTGCCGAAATGGGCAATACTTCAGCCCTGTTCAAGGTCATAGGCTATGATGGCATCTCTTGGCACGCGCCCAGTTACGGTTTACGGAGCAAGGGGAATATTTGACCGATATCCCTCAGGGAGCAAGAAAACATGAGACCTTGGTGTTAAAATAAACTCAGTAAAAAGGTATCCTAGACTTCTACTAAGTTGCCTAAGTCTTTTTCTCATTTAGGATTGACGTCCTGAGGTTTCTTTCCTTCCCTAGATAGACATCCCATTATGGAAATATATGATGAGGGTAATATCTTGGGCAACTATCAAATCAGGCGCGATCTCGGTTTACACGTATGTTTGGTAAAGGCTTCTTGTCATGGCGTCATGTCTGTTTACATGCATCGATTGACAATAACCAATGGTTCAGATCCAGGGCTGGATGCGACTCTGTCGTAGCCCCGGGACCGTTCCTCCTCGTGGTTTTTCTTTTCTATGCGTGATCCGGTGACTGACAGCAGCACAGACATGTTCGCCTCAAGTTTACGAGTTTGAATAAAATGCAAGTCTTGGCTGCCACATTCGTGGGAGATCAAAGAGGACAATCCATCAGCAGCATCATCGCGGTTTGTCGAAACGCCCAGGACATGAGATAGAGCACAAGACCTCAAAAATCAAGGTTTCTGAAGGCTCAGATAAGCTTAGAGAACCCTTTTGATTAACAGAATAATCAATTGCCCAGCATATAGCAGCCAGACAGACGGTGAATATGTCTTCTGGCATCCATTCATGGTTCTAAGAATAGGTACTCTAGACATCGCAATGAGAGTCTGCGGGATAGGCTTAGGCGTCGAATTCGGCATTTGTTTTAGTTCCTATATGTTTATTGGAAGTTTACTAGTAATTCCCCGGGTTTAATATATCAATTAGTGCGATCTTTCTACTCCGCGGAGCCAAACCGACTCCATTCTTCCCCACCAGGCGTTTTAAAGATCAAGGGCTGTGTAAGTGACTTCTGAAGCTTCGAGGCATGCATGAATGGGCTTCAATTCGATACTCTTGTTCTACCAAGGCCAATTAAACAAGCCACTGCGATACCAATTAGTTCAATGATAGGCTGGACTCAAATGTTGGGCAATCTTTTTCTTGGCCTCTCAATTGGTCTTGTGGCGGATGCTGGCATCGAGTGTTGAACATTACCTGGCTTAGTACCTTGGTATGGCATGAGGTAACGTTGCTCATACAAACAAACAAACAAGCAAGCAAGCAAGCAAGGTCTCAAGACATTTTCGGTCATCCTGTTACCCAATGCTACCAATCTTGCACACATTTGTGTGGTTTTTGCCTAAAACCCCTCTTTTCTGTGTGGGCGGCAACGACATAAGTGGGCGAACCACTGGCTGCCAATAACACCGACATCATCTTTTACCACCGTTGAGACTCCCCCGTTTTCATCCCTCAATTATCCACGCCGTTGGCTCAAAATCATCTCAACTATCTTTCAACCTCCAACAACACATCAACGTCAACATCTCGACCCAAGCTCACTCACCATGGTTTTCCCTCCGCCAAATCGTCGGGCGCAGTTTCGCTGGGGGGTTGAAAATGAGTTGGGCTAACTCGAAAGGATGCCTTTTTCAACCTCGACCACCAATCAACTTGCCCATGTCGCAGCCTTATTCGGTACGAGATACCTTCACATTGTCCTACCTACCCATTGTGGACTCCCATTGTCGGGCCTCTTTAATCTATTCCACTATGCCTCACCTTTCATCTTCCAATCCCTTCCCCGTTTGCTTCATCACCTCCAAACCTTCGCCACCAATCTGCCATCTCAAGCTCATCAATAACTACAGCTATCATCCTCGTTTGGCTGAGAGCGGGGTGTACTAGCCCGCCTCCCGTCGCATTGCAACGCCATTGGGAAATTCGCATCAAGGATTCACCATGGACGGTTTATCAAACCAGGGCTTGGGTCGCGCGAATAGTGACCAGATCGTCGAGAGTAACGAAAACATCGACCTTGGCAACCTCCCACGATTGAATGACCCTACCGACTGGGAGCTAGAGCAGCTAGAGGAACAGCAACGCCGCGGAAGCAGTCTCCAAGTAGCAAACTGGCTCCATCATCAACCAAATTCTCAGCCATCACAGAACACCTTTATCACTTCCCGATCTCTACCTCAACGCCAACTTGATAACCAAAGAGTTATTGGCCGTGTCGATGATGTTCTCCAAGGAGGCCGCAGGCCATCAACTCAGGCAATTGGTACACCAAGTACGACGGGTCCGCACAATCGGTTCTTCATCCTATCGAACAATGTTACATCCATTGATGAACGATTGATGCAAAGACCTAGGCCTTCATCACAATCTTTTCTGCCATTTGGTACCCCTTCCGACAGACAAATAAGATATACCGACAATGGTAATCATGACGAAGGAAGACCTCCAGGCTTAGCAACACCTCAAGGTTCTTCAGCTTTCACTACTCCATCTGGACCGCATACGCGTGGTACTTACAAGCAATCACCCGGTCCGGAATCCCAACAGACAGCTTGGTCGGTAGCCGGCACAGACACATCTTCAGGCTCGAGGAAAGTGCCTAAGCGCCAAAACAGTCGCTCAACTGACGATGAAGCGACTGGCAAATATCAACACGCAAAGCGGTACAGGTCAGGACAAAAGAGCCAATCGGTACACCGTGCATCTGCAGCGTCATCTGGTTCTTCCAGACTTCCCCAGCAAGGCACAAGTGTGCCACTGCAAACCATCGAGGATACACAAGAGTCTCAACGGCAGACTCGAAATCTGCAACCATTGTCAGCTTCCAGTGGATCAAATTCAACCAATGTTCGGAAAGACGGTCTTGTACGTGGGCGCCCAAACAATTTGGTCACGCCTGAGGATTTTATAGGCGCTTGCGAGACATGTTTCTTCTGGCTATTCGAGCCAAAGCGCTTGTCGTCTCCTGAAAGGCATGCATGCTCAGGCCGCAAGGATGAAATATCACACATTGTCACCCACGCCGCCGATCATCATGGTCTTATTCGTGGAAAAGATCCATACTATACTGCTCGCAAATACCTGACAAGTTGTCAAACTTTCGACCCTTTCATCAAAGCGAAAGGAAACTGTGGCAAATGTGACTCATTGCACGAGTGGCAGGGACAGGATTTCTCAAATCAAGAGCATTACGGCAATGCCCTCTGCTTGCGATGCTGGCGCACGTTTGATAAGAAGGGCATGCAAGATCATATGGTTGAACCATTATGTGATTACAATGCGGAGCAACCAAAGGAGAAGAAAGTCTATATTCTATACACCACCTTCTGTTCGGTTACCGTAAAGCCCAGCGGACCTCCTAAAAACATGCCACCACGCAAGTCCAACTATCGAAGCCTGGCAAACAAGTACAATCGCACCAACCCGAGACAGCCAAACAACAACAACAACCAGACACATCGCCGGCCCGCCACGGAACAGCCCACTCGCGATCTTCGCCCTGCTGCATCAAAGGTATCCCATGGACAGGGCAAAGCAAAGGCACCTTCGACATCCACAGTCTCTCCAGCGACCCAGAACCGGCCACGGGCAGAGAGGCCCAACCAGTTTCCTCAACAAGCTACGAGAAATCCACCGAATCTACATGCGGCGCCACCACATCCTTCATCATGGCAGCAACCAAGTGCCCAGCAACCTTCCCAACCGCCAATTGTCCCGATGATATATAACACCTCACCAGAGCTTGTCGCAGGTATGGTGAAGAATATGCGAAGAAACGGGATTCAGGAGGTCACTCAATCTCCCTACTCGCCAGTGAGCCAAGCAACTTCCTTTGGAAGTCGGCAAGGTGGATCTGCCGGTTACAGTTTTCAGTCACAACAAGCGCATCCACAACCTCAGACTCAGGCACAGGCACAGAGCATGCTTCCCCCTTCTTACCCCTACTCGAGTTGGCAGCCATCATTCCAACAGACTCCTTCGCAAGCATTCTCGCAGGACCCATCTCAAAATGGCGATTTCACCCTGCTTCAACCTGCATCTACACAAAGCAACTTGTCACAACAGCCTTTTGATACATTCTTGATGCATAAGACGACTACAAGCGATCGCCAAGGATCACGTATGCAACGGCCAGCAAGTATGCATTCGCCGATCTATAATGATGAAAATAAAATGCTCCTGGGGGCGTGTTTCGACGCTGCAACTGCAGTCCCGAATTTCTTCCAGGACATGACAATGCCATATAATGATAGAGATGCGATAGTATCACTGTCTGATATAGTGTCCCAGGTTCAGTCCACTGCTTCAAGGGTGCCATCTACCGCTGGCGAATCCATGGGGCTCATGCAACGGTCACCCAAGGTCGAGGAGAAACTGTGGCTGGATCAGCAGTATGATGATTTGAATGATATGAACTTTGACCACATGGGGTCTAACCCCGAGCTTCGAGTCACTGTCGAGATGGTCGAGACTCAATTTCATCAACCAGAAGAAGGGCTTCAGGATCTGAAGCCCGACGGTCAAATATCGTCCTTGCTCCGCAGTGCTCTAGAACAGGATTCAGGTTACCGCACCCAATCAGGGATATTCGATGGGGACCCAAACACCATGTTCAAATAAAGAAAAGCTCGAAGTAATCCTTATGACCATCATTCGTTTGTTTTCCAGCAACCTTCTTCCCTTACTTTTCTGTCTTTGTTGGACATTTCCTTGGCTATTTTCTTGGTTGTGCGGGGAAAAAAGATGTTGAAGCATATATATCATATACTTCGAGGGCATCGCAGTTCTTTTGGTTCTTCTATTCTTCTGGTCGATAGACCTACTTTTATATCTTGGTTCAGTATCTATGTCACGGCACAGGCGTGTTGCGGGTTACGAGGCGCTTTTTCTTAACGATTTAGATGAGTTTGGACACGACCTCTTGATGAGATTTCTTTTATATGGCATGGCTCGCGCCAGTATTCCCAGACTAAATTGTTTCTGTTCGATTGTGTATTGTTTTAGCCATGCAATCCAGATAACGCCAGATAAAAAGTAAAAGGTTGAAAACTTTGCTCCCAGAGTCCATATTGAACAGTGCTTCATGCCATTTTAGTCCCGGGTATCAATCTCCAGATCCAGTTGCACACCATTCGAGATGCCATAATCACCCAGGGTGATGTGGTCTTTGAATGGCCTCTCACTCTGTCGCTTCAAGATGATCTGGCCAGGGTCACGACCGATTCGGGCGGCGACCATCATCTTCAGCTGACCAACGGTATCAGACTCCAAGCAGGGTACAGCAGCTTTCGTACCAAGTCGATCGTTGACGTTGACGATGATCATCTCCTCGCCTGCCTGAGCCACAGGAGCTTTGGGCTTCTCTTCCTTCTTTTCCTTCCTCTCCCTCCTCTGATCCCTATCGCCATCTCGCTGTCTGTCCCGTCCTCCATCACGGTCATCTCGACGGTAGTTCCGGTCCCTGCCATAGTCGCGATCTCGATGTCGCTGCGGTGACCGCCTGCGGAAGTCACGGTTTCTGTCGTTGTCTCGGCGCTCTCCCTTCCACTTGAAGCCGCTTGATCCTCTGGGTCTTCGCGCTGGTGACCGCGATCGATCTCGGGGTCTGCGTGGGGGCGAATCTCTGCGGTCGCGGTTGTTGTTGCGATCGCGCGACCTACTACGGTCTCTGCGCTGGCGACGTTCGTCATTCTCTCTGTATGTATCATCGCGGCCTTTGCGGTCGTCCTTGTCCTTGGGAGCAGGTGATCTCGAGCGAGCTCGGGGCTCCGTTGGTGGTGAGTCTGTCATAGTTGCGAGCTTGCTGCTATATTGCGACAGCTTTAATTCTTGCAGAGGCGGTGCTGGTTGCAAAGTTTGGTGTACGCTCTTTAACCCTCTATATTACTCCTGGATGCAAAGACGGGAATAGAAGCACTGAGGCTGGATGATTTTGAGATGTAGGTAGGAAAGTGTTGAAGAGGCTGCAGTTGATAGCGACGTCACGACCTAGCTTTTCGAGAAAGAGAGGGGTTCCACTTTTTAGCAGCTCTAGAAAAGATCTGGAATTCTCCCTGTGACAATAACTGGAGGTAGCACCGGTTTTATATTGGTACCTCTTAAAGTCCTAATGTTAGTTGCCTCCCTTAAATACTTATAGTGCTGGTACAGTTGTTGAGTAAGTTTTTATATACAGACGAGTATATACGCTGCCTGGAGTTGTTCTCAACGACTTAGTTTGATTTGCTGGACGCCTGTACTATAAAGGCAAGACTAGCACAAGTCTTTCATTTAAAAAGCATATTAACCAGCAACACATCACCCCATTGCCATAACCGAGTTTTGCTAGTCTGATATCGCCTGACACAATGCTGTAATAAGTCTCGGTACCTGCGGTTTCCTTGATACAGGTATATATAACAATTTAGTTCAGGGTAGGTAAAAACCACATGCTACTATTACATATATTTGCGATACTAGGTACTTAGAAAAAGCCTTGCAGGTAAGAAGACTATGATATTCGACTCTTTTCATGACCTAATATGATGAAATGGTATGGTTATTCGAGACAACCGATCTTTGATATTTGACTGTCAGATGTATTGTTTGTCGTTTGCCATCACCGGCCCCAGTTTGGTCATCACAGGTCAGCCATACTATGTCCAGAACCTTGATCTCGATGCGCTGGCATGCGGCTCGGGATTCACACAATGCAATTCACGAGGGTAGGTATTGGCTTGCTGGTGGCACATGTTCATATGCAGCGTAACCTCGTATTGATGACTGAAGGCAAATACGCAAAGCCTCTGGGGCTTACTGGAACTTACACTTGATGCAAGCGATTGAGTGTGCAAAGCCGCTGTGTTTCTTCGTCTGTAGGGCCTGGCACACTTGACATAACAAACAAACTTGTTTGCCTGGCATCGAAGTTAGAGTCGATATCCGTTGCTACGGAGAAACCTTGACGTCAACGCAGTTCTAAGAGCCAAGTCCGTCATTGCAGGGCTGAGTATCACCATTTCAAGGACCAGTCATAGCCGAGAAATTGAGGAACGGAAAGCTGCCGCTTCAAGGCACGCGACCCGCATATTGCAGCGACGACTACGCCCCATTGGGAGCAAGAAAACATCGGGCTTTCGTACAGAGTATAAGGTAGGGTGTCAAAATAGACTTAGCAAAAAGCCCCCTAAGCTTAGGCTAGCTTTACCTACTAAATTATATTCATCGCTTAGGGCCAAGGTCCTGGGTTTTCTTTCCCTAGTGCGCATTGACGACGAGACAAGTGCGCTACACCAGAGAATCCTTTTTGCGTGGTCGTCGCACAGCGTGGCCACGTATGGTAGTGATGATTGGACGCGGTGCAAACAACACATCGCAGCGGTGAGGACGACGCAGACAGACAGACAGACAGATAGACAGACGGACGGACGGACGGACGGAAATAGAAGCAGACCAAGGCATTCGAAGAGCCTACATGTACCTGTACAGAGTTATGCAGTGATGCACCATAGAGTGTGTACAGTAGCACATGGCACCCACGATACCCACGCGAATCCGGGGCGGGTAATAGCCGATCAGCGCTGACATCCAGGCTCCAATTCTTCATAATGACCGGGCCTTATTTTTCCAGCTCCAGGGAATTTAGCAGAATGGCGTACCCCAGCCAAGTGTTAAACGACCGTTGTGGCAGAGTTTCAGTTCAGCGGAGACAAAGGTAGAGGAGCATAAAAATAAAAAGAGCACAAAGAATTCATAGGGAAGGGAGAACAAAACAGCCTGACAAGGCATTGTTGTTGGGAGAGATGCAGCTAATGGATGCTACCTAAGGTAGCGTACATATTGCGTGTACTCGTCGTTGGGGGCTGTGACTAACACAAAGAAAAGCTGTTCGACTCAAGTCTCGAGAGAAACGCAATTACATAGGTAATTAGACGTTCATCTAACTAATTCTCATTGCAGTAGCGCTCAAGTTCTCAACGGAAGAATGATCGACGGTCTTTCAATGTTCTTTTGCAGCTTGGCGCTATAGCTTGCCTTGTGACATGTGTCTTGGTGATGTCTCTCGGCGAGTGTCGGTTAAGACCAGTTAAGGTACTAAGGTAGGCGCCAGGCACAGGCCGATGCAGGTACCGCGGGTACCTTTTATGGTGGCCAATCAGCCAATTGTGGGAAATTATGCAAATTTTACTTTTTTTGCGCTGTTGTGAAAGTGCACGACAACGACCAGCGAGTCACGCATGACCTCCATCCAGGGCTGGGCTACCTACACTTGAGAAGTGAGGTCATTGATTGGACTGATAAGATTGGACAGAGAGTTGCAGACAACCAATTAACACTCAATTCACCTCTAAAAACGCCTTTCCCACTACCGTCTCCTCTACCGCTCGTGGCCCGTCAAGCATGAGTAGCGGCAACGAGCGCCACCTTTTCTCCAGAAATTATTAATGACTTTTTAAGGCAGAGCGTCTTTTTCTCTTTAATTCCCTCATCTCCCAGTCATTGACGCGATTTGAGTGGGCTGCACAATGATTTCATCGCCACTCAACAATCCTCGTCGCCTGTCTCTGGTGGTAGCCAACGGGAACAATGCCTAACTATTGCCTAGAATGCAGAGTTTTCTTCCCATCCATCCATCACACGGGAGACAAGGGTCTCAGATCCCCGGCGAAACCCTCTTTGTGCCTCCAGAGTATCAAATTCTGCCGCACAAAGCGTTAGAGAGCCGAGAGCCTGGATGAATGTCATGGCCCGTGGCCCATGGCAAGGGATTCGAATAAAGGGTCTAATAAGTAGACATGGCCTAGGCCCAAGTTTCAGCAAACCAGATAATGACAGGCCTGCTCGGTCAGACTACCTGAAGCTGTCAAGCAAAATGCGCTGTAATTTCCCTTGAGGAGCATGACAGGCCTGGTCAGGTCACAAGTACTTGAGACATGACCGACGAATAGGGGTCTGTCCGTGTTACATGTACTAGTTTAATGGGCTCCAGCCTAGTCAGATCCCACCATCACCAAACGTCGCCTGCGCTCTGGCTCTGCCTTGGTCTTGGCCTAGAGTCAGGGTGCGTGCTAGTGCGTGCTGCAGAAGCTGACAGTTGCTGTTTCTCTGTGTTGTTTGCTTCTGCCCTCAGGTTCCTCGTAGTATTTCAGGGACCCTCCCCCCCCGACTTGTAACAAGCCACCCTTCTACGCTTCGAAACAAACTTGTTCTCGGTCCACAGGCTTCGTTGGCAGAGTCTATCTCGCTCGTACATTTCTTCGCTGAATACATATATAAGTTACTTTACTTATTAGCTTGTGCTTATCGCTGCCTGGATACAGAGCATCGATCTGTTCTCACTTCCAACTCGCTCACTCACTTACACCAACCGCAAACGCTTTGAAAGCACTTACACAACAAACAAGATGCATTTCTCCAAGCTCATCCTGGCTGTTCTGCCTGCCTTCGCTCTCGCTAACGAGGGTACCACCACTCACACGTCCACCGCCGTCGTTACCAAGACCTACTATCTCTCCCAGGTACACACAATCACCGCCACTGGTGTGAGCACCACTGCTGTCGAGACTTCCGTCGAGGTTACTTCCACAGCTCTCGCTGAGGAGACCACCACCTTCTGGCCTGTTTCCCAGAACAACACCACTCCCGTCTCTACTCCCAAGGCCTCTAACACAGCTGGTACCACAGGTGGTTCGTCCGAGCCCTCTGAGGTTCCTGGCAACGCCGGATCTGCCGTCGCCGTCGGCAAGTTCGCTGTGGTCGGTGTTGCTGGTATGGTTGCCGCTGCTCTTCTGTAAGCGCGTTCTGCATGGAATGAGGTTTCTTGAGAATCTCACGACTGTCGACTTGCTTCAATGTCGACAACAACCACTGTCTTCCATTTCTTGTCCATTTACCTTTTATACCCTGGCCACCAGCGCGGCCTATTCTTTATGATGAAACGCCACGATACCAACAGCAGGCCGACGCTTGTCGCCTGCTTCACCCTTGATGAGTTTTGAGACTCTGCCTCCTGGATAGCTTGACTGCTTCCTTACGCTTCATCACGCCCACTCCATTGACAAAACACGCGGGCTTTCAACTCTTGCTGTTTCTTTCTTCCCTGGTGGCATATACCTAGCGCGTTGACTGCGCTGCGCTTGGTTCACCCTTTCGAGTTGTGTCTTGTGTTGAAGGGTAGCCGTTGATGTCCCCAAGCCTGTTGACCTTCACCATACATATCACCATTCCAACTTTCCTCACTTGAGGCTATCACTCCCAGGCTTGGTAACCACTCACTGGCTTTGAGATCATATCCCCTTTTCACCACGACAACTGGTATATGCTCCTGGCTGGAGACCCCTTTTACCACATTTATTCAGTCAACATCTCTTCACTCGACTCTGCTGCCCTGTAGAGAGTTGTTTCCAAAGGGACGGGGACGACGTCGGCGACGTGGAAAATAATCCATATTCACTTCAGTAACTCTGCTTCTCGGATGAACTGGTTTTACTATACTTCTCTTTTGGCGATACCCCCTTTTTACGACGGCGTAGGTGATCCAGGATCTAGCTCTGCTTGATCCTCGGAGGATGGTTTGCAGCTTGGAGCATGGCTTTGATTTAATTCGGAAGGGGTGGGATACGATTTACATGAATAAGGAGGATTGGTGAATTTTTGAGTGTCCGACACCGGACCAACGATGATGAGCCACGATAGATGGCTAGTAGATAGTATGAGAGCAATAGACTTTGTCACGCTCAACGATGCTTGGACCTTGCGTGAAAGTGAAGACGGGAGACCAGGTGTCGCCAAATTCGAAATGGCGTGGAAACCAAGGTCCGGTGACTAATTTGAACAAGCACGAAAGGACTAGCAATTTTAGCCAGGGTTCTCTAACTAAGGTATCTCTGTCCGTCAAGCGTTACTCTATAAGTTGGCTGAAACTCGTATGCACATGAGAATTGATACCAGAATCTGGTCCTTGACTGTCGGGAAGTCAATGAATAATTCCACAGACTTCAAAGTTCCTAACCGATGATTATTCCCTTCCTTCACCTCGCGCGATATCCGTGGACCGTGACGGGAAAAAGAAAATGGAGCTGAATTAGTAGGTATGTAAGGATAATGGGATGGCCTTTCATTGGCCTATCACTCGGATGCGGCCCGGGATGTGCGGGTCTCATCGGCCTTTGCCCCCGAGTCTAGGAATTTGAGTTCTTTGAAGCTGCCGCTATTTTTTGAAGTCTGCTTCCCCATATCTTCACGAACGCCCAACGGCCTTCTTATTTCTCATTTGTCTTGTTCTTTCGGAGAGGTAGAAGTCGTTGCTCTTTTGTACTCTATAATGGCTTCTCTTGCTCCATCCCTCAAGAGGGCACATGCCCCTCTTCGCAAGGCGCTGAGCGCTACGCCTACACTAAGGACCTTCGCCACTGTACCTCCGAGTGGCAGCGAGCCCGGCAAACCTCGACGAAAGAGTTATTTCAAGGACACAGCAGTCTCAGACTTCTCCGATTTCCTTGCGACGTCGTCTCCAGCCCAGCCATTGTCTCCAGCAGAGGCTTACTCTCTGAAGACCGCCGAAGTCGGCCCTGAGGGCAAGAAGCGAACCATCACACGACTGCCAGAATGGCTCAAGACACCGATCCCCGCCGGTAACGATAACTTCAAGAGCATCAAGAAGGATCTACGAGGATTGGGATTACACACCGTCTGCGAGGAGGCTCGATGTCCCAACATTTCAGAATGTTGGGGCGGTTCAGATAAGAATGCTGCAACAGCTACTATCATGCTTATGGGCGACACATGCACCAGAGGATGCCGTTTCTGCAGTGTAAAGACAAATCGCAACCCTGCTGCATTGGATCCTCATGAGCCCGAGAACACCGCGGAAGCCCTGGCCAGGTGGGGTCTTGGCTATGTCGTGCTGACCAGCGTGGACCGTGACGATTTGGCAGACGGTGGTGCGAAACATTTTGCTGAGACAATCCGAAGAATTAAGCAGAAGAAGCCTTCATTGCTCGTTGAAGCTTTGACTGGCGATTTCCGAGGAGACTTGGATATGGTCAAGGTCGTGGCTGAGAGTGGACTTGACGTTTATGCGCATAATGTTGAGACTGTTGAGGACCTCACTCCCTATGTGCGAGACCGCAGAGCTACTTTCAGACAGAGCTTGTCTGTGTTGAAGCATGTCAAGGATGTTATGGGCAAGGATGGTCCTATTACTAAGACCAGTCTGATGCTTGGTCTCGGCGAGCAAGAACATGAGATCATGGCTGCGCTAAAGGGTAAGACAACCTCTACAACAATATTATGTAACTCAACTAACAGTGATTAGAACTTCGAAAGGCTGATGTTGATGTTGTCACATTCGGTCAGTACATGCGACCTACCAAACGCCATCTGAAGGTCGAGAAGTACGTGACCCCTGACGAGTTCGAGATGTGGCGCAAGCGAGCTCTGGACATGGGTTTCCTGTACTGTGCCAGTGGACCTCTAGTGCGTTCTTCATACAAGGCTGGTGAAGCCTTCATCGAGAACGTCTTGCGCAAGCGCTCCGGGGAGAAGGCTATGGCCAGTGGAAACCTTGGCCAAGCCGTTGCTCTCGACTCAACACAGTCGACGATCTAAACAGATCATTTTACTCCTATTTTCACCTCAAACACACCACACTACACTGCATAATTATGGGCTATGACCGTATCGGAAGGCGTTTTGGAATAGGGTCAGATATTCAACTAGAAAAGCATAGTCTTCAACAAGGCTGCTGCGACCTTGTCGCACACTCACAAACAATACAATCACTCACCCCTAGCGGGTTGTACATCAACTATTGTACATCAACTATCTGCATGTCAACGTGGTGGTATTTTTTGATATTCTCGCTGTGTAACTGAACTCCTCTGAATGAGTTCGTTCGTTACAGGAACGACGTTACTCGCTATGATCAACGCATCTCAGAGCTTGTCTCATATCTTCTTGTCACGATACTCAAGCATGCCTTGGTTATCTTGCCTAATAGAATTGCCAACAGTGATGATGAGAAGTTGCTCTTGTCGTGGGCTGACACTGCCCTGAGGGGTTCTCATCTCTTGTGTAGTTAAAGTTGGAGTTGATGAATCACTGCCCTACATTAGACTTGTTCCACTACAGATGATCATATCTCGTGATCACATTACCTACTTTCTGGATCAGACCTGGGATGAGATCTGGTTGTCACAGGGAAGGCGCAGTCGTACTCTTGAATACATGCAAGGGAAGAGCAGCGCGACAGTCAACAAGCTCTTTCCCATTTCTTTACCAAAGAGGTCCTCGGCCGTAACTTCTTGCCGATCAAATACCTATCTTTAGGGACCTACCAACAACTTCTTGACCTTTTTCTTTCGGCTCTGGTTTTCTTGATCAACTCACACGTTTTCGACTTGGGCTACCTATAGGTATATTCACGCTCGCGCTCTTGTCAGGTTCTTCATTATGAAGTTCCTCCTCCTTTTGCTATTCACCCTTTTGGGCAGTGCTGATGCGAGGTACTGGCTCGAGGACATCGAGCACCGTGGGAGTGCTCCCTATTATCCTGACAAGCTTTACCCTGTGTTTCGCAACGTGAAAGACTTTGGTGCTGTTGGCGATGGAGGTTCGTACTTCACCCGGACGTAGTTTCATAGCTAACAAAACAGTTGCCGACGACACGGCCGCTATAAATGCAGCAATCAGTGAAGGTGTTCGCTGTATTCCTGGGGTGTGCAAAGGAAGCACTATTTCACCCGCGACTGTCTATATCCCAGCTGGGTGCGTGACCAAAACAACATCGCGAATTCAGTATTGCTGACAGAGAAAGAACGTATCTCATCAGCAACTCCCTCATTGATTTGTACTATACGCAAATCATTGGTGACCCCACAAACCGACCTGTCATCAAAGCTTCCGCCTCCTTTTCTAAGCAAAGCTTTGGCTTAATCGACGGAAACCCCTATCTGTCTACTGGTTCCCTCTCATGGAACTCGACAAACGTCTTTTTTCGCCAAATTCGTAATCTGGTTTTGGATACAACTGCCCTTCCCCCAGACTTTCCTGCTGTGGGTATACACTGGCCATCATCTCAAGCGACAGCTATCACCAACTGTGTGTTCCAATTGTCGACCGTTCCTGGAAATCAACACACAGGTCTCCTTATTGAAGAAGGATCAGGGGGGCTTCTCAATGATCTTTACTTCTTTGGCGGGGGAAATGCCACAGTTTTGGGTAATCAGCAGTTTACAGCACGTAACCTCTGGTTCTCCAATGCCGACGTCGCGATATGGATGACCTGGGACTGGGGGTGGACTTTCAAGAGTACTGTGTTTAAGAACTGTCGAGTGGGCATCAAGATGGATGATTCATCGTTCGGTGTTGGCTCTATCACGATCCTTGACGGTTGGTTCGAGAATGTTGATGTGGCTATCGCTACGACACGCAACAGCTCACAGAGTATTAGCAGCGCAGCTTCTGTGGCGATGGAAAACGTCAAATTTCAGAATGTGAAAAACGTTCTCATGGGCCCTGAAGGTACTGATCTAGCACGTTCTGCTATAGCACCAGTAGACAGCGTTGTTTTCCTGATGGTAGGCCACCTCGCGGAACTGTGAGCATTGCTGACAGACTCAGGGGCACTACGCGAACATGGAGGGTACATTCGATGCGACAGCCCTTTATCCGCTTCCTTTCACTCGGAGTCAAAATCTCCTTGATCGCAATATCTACTATGAGCGATCAAAGCCTCAGTATGAGCAGGTTCCAGCCAGTTACTTCATATCAGCAAAAGCAAATGGCGCATACGGTGACGCATCACATGATGATACTCAGGCACTCAATACCTTGTTTCAGTACGCGGCAGCAAAAGGGCTCATCGCATATCTCGACGCAGGATACTACATGGTTTCAAATACTGTACACATCCCACCGAATGCCAGAATTGTAGGTGAAGCCTTGGCATCGATCATCATGGGGACAGGGCCCAATTTTGGGGACGTGAGCAAACCTCGACCTGTCGTCCAAGTTGGTCTCCCTGGTGATGTTGGCCAGATAGAGTGGTCAGATACAATAGTATCAACTCGTGGTCCAACAGCAGGTGCCATCCTAATTCAGTATAATTTGTTCGCTCCTGAAACCCCATCAGGCATGTGGGATGTACACACTCGAATTGGAGGTTTTGCTGGGACCTATCTTCAAGTTCCAGACTGCCCTGCTATCAAAGGGACAAACACTGTTAATCCGAGATGTCTGGCAGCTTACATGAGCTTCCACGTAACGGCTTTCGCTGGGGGTCTATTCACAGAAAATTGCTGGTTTTGGGTCGCAGATCACGATCTTGAGGATCAAAAATACCAACGTGTTTCTATCTTTGCAGGAAGAGGAGTTCTTGTAGAGGCACAGAGAGGCCGCATCTGGCTCAGTGCGTCTGGTTCAGAACACCATGTTCTGTATCAATACCAGCTCTCCAACACCAGAGACGTTTACATTGGCCACGCACAGACAGAGCAGGCCTACTTTCAACCCATGCCCGTGGCTCAATACCCGTTCCCTCTTGCGCCAGCACTGAACGATCCAAACTTTCAGCAAGACTGCCAGAACGACCCTGATCCAGGATGCAATATGGGATGGGGCATGAGAATTCTCAACTCCAGCAACGTTGCCGTGTATGGGGCAGGGTTTTATTCATTTTTCACGAACTACAACGATACCTGTGCTAGCAACAAGTCTCCAGGATACTGCCAAGCGAGAACTTTGAGCATTCAGGGCATGAGTCCTGGAACGAGGTTTCTAGGATTGACTACAGTGGGCACCCGGATCATGGTGCATCGAGATGGGATGGATTTGGCTCCGGCTAGTGACAACAACAGCACATTTGCAGACACTTTGGCTTTGTATGTATCATGAGCATTTTGAGATGCCTTTTTGAAGTCCAGAGAATGAAGGGGGAAGCTTAATAAGGGTATCGTTCGCTATACCAGTAAACTAACTAGAATTCCAAATACCTCTCAATGTTGCCAAAGCAATAAACACAGCTTCATCTGTTCTGATATTACGGCATCCTTGACCAGGCAAAACATTTACCCAGTGGTCGAATAACTCCTTGGTCCTGGGACCTTGGATGTCCATACTGCTGAGTTCTTGATCGTTCATTGCTGCAAACTCTAGACCTCGCGGGCCACCAAAGACGATGATGAGATGATTGAAGTTGACTCTCTTAGACGGCGGGAAAACCCTAGAGGCCGGAACACCACGTTCGGAGGTGCCAATACTGACATCGTAACCGTTCTCGTAGGGACTCTCAGTGAAAACATTGGAGAGGGAACTGGCCCTTCTGACATTGTATCCCCAATAGTACCCGCCCTCAGTTCTTGGTGCAGCAGGATGCACGGGTTCAGGATATTGGGTCTCATCCTCTGAAAACTTGAGTGTTATCCGTGTCTTTGGAGGGATCTTGGCCTCAATCTCGACAGGCTCCCCCAGGCCAACTTCAACGAGCGAACCGGAGCCTGTGCTTGTTTCACCAGTGACAACTATTCCTTCCCGATAAGAGATCCAGTCCTTGGGGTTTGGGTGGTGGGGCATGTCGAGAGTGGGCAACATGGCAGTGAGTCGCAGGTTGGGGTGGAGAGGAAAAAGGGCCTTGCGCATAAATGGCGGCGCCTCCAGGTAGGTTAAAATGTGCGTGAGGAAATGGCATGGATCGGTGTCGCCTGTGTAACTGCTGGTATCTGTGTGACGAGGGCGGGTCGCGAGAGGAGAATCGTCAAAAACAACCACTTCGTCGACAGAGAAAGCAGCGAGGGCACGAGCAATGCGCGCGGGTTGGTTCATTCGCTGGTCAGAGGAAGCGAGGCTGCGTTTATTAGTTAGTAAGGGGATAGCTGATATTAACAAGATGCATACTCTGAGAGAATACTGCTGGGAATGGCAACGGAGATGGTCCATGGTCGACCACCTTCAATTGGGTCAAATATCGTGGAAGGCCTGCCGGAACCTCCCTCCCGACCGTTATGTTCGGTTTTGCGTTTCTGGTAAAGGTTAATACGTTAATTGGTGTGGACTTGGTGTGCATTTGAGACTAGCCTTGGAATTGCGCTCTGAGTAGGACATCTTGTTCTTAATTGCAAGGACTGATACTACCGGAAAAGTGTAGATCACCTTCGAGGTAAAGTTGCGACAACCTAACTCTAGCAAAAAGTTGTGATAGTGGGGCCGAATGTCCGGCAGAATCTTGCCGCCTTGGTCACCGCCTGCCTAACACAGAGCTCTCGAGGCTCGCCTGCGCTTCGTCAGCATCATGGCGAACAGGATGCGACAAATGTGGCCTTTCACGACGAGCAAACAGACTCAACAATAACGAAATCACAACCATGAGCGGCCCCATTAACGTTGCTTCTGAATCTGAATGGAGTAGTCTCCTCTCGGGTACAAATGTGGTGATCGCAGATTGTACGTTTGAACGTTTCGCTAATATCCATGTCATCGCTAACACGACTTCTACTTAGTCTACGCTGACTGGTGTGGTCCCTGCAAGATGATTGCGCCTACATTCGAAGCTCTCGCTAAAGAACACTCACGTCCGAAGAAGGTTGCCTTTGCAAAGGTCAACGTCGATAACCAGTCCGGCATTGCTCGAGCCCAAGGTGTTTCCGCCATGCCGACCTTCAAGATCTTCCACAACGGTACCTGCATCGAGACCATCAAGGGCGCCAACCCTCCCGCTCTCACAGCGGCTATCAATAATGCGGTAAAGCTTGGCGGACCAGCTACTGGCAATGTTTTCAAGACTCCTGGGCGAACGCTCGGTGGCGAGTCACGATCTGCCTCTCTGTCCAAGCAGTGGAACTTGAAAGCCATCTTCGATGCCCTGATTACGTTCTTTGGACTATACTTTGTTTCTTTGTTCACGGTAAGTGACCGACTGGCGGTAGTTTAGTGTGAAATACTGGGGTTGCTAATTAGATGGTAGTTTGACCCGTATAAGTCAGCGGAAGAGAGCCCTTTCAATGTTCATCGTAAACCAGCACCAAGAAGCACTGGTGGTTCGCAGAGCGCTGGTGGTGCCAGAGCTCCTCCGCGTTCGTCCTTCAAGACCTTGGCAGATCTTGGTGGTGATTAAGAGAGACTTCGGGCATGGCGTTTATCGGTAAAGGGCATCAGAGACATGGGCGTGGTTTTTAATAGTTTCAGGCGAACTTACTACACAGTTCTAGAATCAGTCGACACGTTTATATGATTTTGAATCTCCATTCTTGGTACTTGGTGACCAGTTAGCTGAAGCGTACAAATAGCATCACGTGACTACGCGCTTCTTCACCTCAAAAAGATGAACTCTCTAAACTTCGACTCCATTACGTCAAATTTGTATAGTACGGAAAATGTTGTCGGCCAGAAGAATTCGGAATGCTTGTCCGAGGTGTAGTGCTTCTTCATTAACAGTATCTTCACGGTTTTATTCTTCTTCCACTCCTTTACTTCGCCCGCAACGTATTTCGTCCTCCCGTTACTTGCAGCCCAATAGGAAGGCTGCAATTACACAGGCATTTTCGACGTCAAGATGTTTGCGACAAGACACACAAACAACGGGACAGGCGTCGCCGGAGGAAATTGAGCAAATTGTACGAGACGCTAAGCAGAGATTTCGAGATACTTTACCAAAAGGATATCTTAATGACGAAGAATATGCGGTTTACGAACGGCTATACGGTGCACCGCTGCGTGAGACGAGACCTGAGGATGTCGGTATCCCAGAACATGCAGACATGGGACCACAGTCCTCACGACCAGATAACGAAGGCATTCTATTAAGGGAACTTGAGGGTGGCGAATTTGAAGAGGTCACTTATGAAATTCCTCTGAATGAGGGTGTCGAAGACATCATCGAACCAACTCCGGAACCTGACTTGGAGGACCGCGCAGTCGACCAAATTGTGCCAGGCTATGTGGATTTAGTTGCCAGAAGCCAGCGAGAATATGATGCACTACAGAAGCTTTCAGAGGACTTCAAGGTCGCGCAGCAGAAGCAACAAGAGGCCGAAGATGAGGCAGCGGCCCAGGAAGAGTTGGAAACGGAGCAACAGGAGGAAGATACGAAAGCGACATGGCCTGAGGAGTATGAACCTGGTGAGCGACCCTCTGGCGAGGAGGCACGATTTCACCCTTTGACTCTGGAGGGTCGCTTCTGGGGAAGCCCCATTGAGATCCTCTTGCCAAAGGACGAAATGATCATGCCGATTCGTGATCTTCTACAGCGAACTCACATCGATCACGTCAAGAGTGCCGCTGAAACTGCGTTTGGTGGTCCAGGTCTTCCTCTGTCTCCTGCGACACCTGAGGCTAAGAGAAATGGAAATATGTTTGGTGTTGGCCTTCCAGCAGATCAGCGACATATGACTGAGATTGAAGGTGATGCTTTTCTTGCAGGCTTCATGCCGCCAGCCTATGCTTCAATAATGGCTATCCTCAAAGAAGTTCGCAAGCGAGTCGGAAGCGAGTGGCTTCAGTCTAAGCTTAAAGATGGCAGTGGTGTAAGCGTTCTCGATGCAGGATCTGGAGGCGCAGGCTTGATTGCCTGGGACGAGCTTGTGCGGGCAGAATGGGATCTACTGAAGGAAAAGGGTGAAGTTAAGGGAGACGACCCCCCAGGCAAGCGGACAGTCATTATTGGCTCTGATCGTTTACGACACCGTACCAAGACTTTCCTGGAAAATACTACTTTCCTTCCTCGGCTTCCCGACTACGAGCACTCGGGAGAGATGAAAGGTGAGCATCTAGATGCGGGTAGCAAGCCCCAACCCCGCAAGAGTTACGATGTTATTATCGCCTCTCATCTCTTTCTGAAGGAGGAACAGGACCACTACCGACAGGCAGTCCTTAACAAACTCTGGTCTTTACTGAACAAAGATGGCGGTGTTCTGATTGTCCTAGAGAAGGCTCATCCTCGAGGATTTGAGGCTGTCGCTCATGTTCGAGATACCGTTCTTCGGCAGTTCCTTTTGCCTCAATCCGGAGAGCCAGAGCTCGATAGTGAAGGGTTCAACCCTGCCTACGAACGCGAAAAGGAGCTTGGATATGTTGTTGCCCCTTGTACTAACCAGGGACTGTGCCCGATGTATCAGACACCTGGCAAGAGCAAAGGCCGCAAGGATTACTGCCACTTCAGTCAGAGATTTGTCCGTCCTGCGTTCTATTCTCGAATGCTTGGAAACAGCACGAGGAATCAGGGCGAAGTCGAGTTTAGCTATGTTGCCTTCAGACGTGGTGTCGCTAAGGAGCGGTCTATAAGTGGCAAAGAAGCCGCAAACCGAGCCTTCGAAGGATACGAAGACTCTGACGAAAAGCCCGATATGCAGAGCCTGCCGCGATCTATCATGCCTCCCTTGAAGAAGAAGGGACACGTGACCCTTGACTTCTGCACTCCGGAAGGCAAGCTTGAGAGATGGACCGTCACCAAGAGCCAGAGCAAACTCGCATACCACGATGCTCGCAAGTCACGATGGGGCGACCTTTGGGCTCTCGGAGCCAAGACGCGTGTTCCACGTAACGCTCGTGTTGGCAAGGGACCCGACGACGGTGGTAAACGAGCCGGCCAAGGCAAGAAGCCCAGAAAGGTCGAGATTGTCATGGGACCTGGCGGAATCAGTGCCAACGAGAAGAACGCCCCTCGTGAGCGCCGTGGAAAGAACAAGATGGACAAGAAGAGCCGCCTTATCAAGGAGATTCTCGAGGCGGAGGAAGAGGAAGAGAGAATAATCGCCAAGCAGATGGATGAAGAAGTAGAGGCTGAACTGCAAGACGACTCTGCCAGGAGAGGTCGATCATAGTGGATGTATTATATGTAAAATAGATGTACCAACACTGGTTCGGGGCCATGTAGTCATGATGAGAATGGATATTGGGCATGATGATAGATCTCAACACCAAAACAACAAAATAATGACACGATTTTATGCAATACGCTTTTAGAAGCCTTCGACACACTTGACAGCCGTGAAGCACTTTCCAACGTTATTCTGAATATTTTCCCAGTCGCTCAGCTTGCTCGTCAACTTCTTGTATGCCATTCCAGTGTTCAACTTCAACAATAAGAGCCACGCCCGGTTAGCTCAATCGGTAGAGCGTGAGACTCTTACGAGTACGCGATCTCAAGGTTGCGGGTTCGACCCCCGCATCGGGCTGTTCCTATAAATTCGATTGCGAGCGTTTGCGAGGCTATCTTTTTTTGTGTTTTTGTGTTTTTGTGTCCTGTGATGGCAATGTTGCGGTGCCTAGAGTTGTTTCTGGAGTGAGCCTTTACAATAATGTATTGAAAAGTACCAAAAACCATCTTTTTGTCTAGGTACTCCTGATGAATGACAAGTTATGATCCAATTGGCCTTGCTACTCCTTCATCATGACATGGATTCAACTGCTAATACATTGGCGAAGTCCATATCATGGCGATTCTGTTATAACGTGTTTATATCGGATAATTTTCTTGAAATTTGCATCTCCGCCCAAGAGCCAAGACCACGGAATTGCATGCTCTGCATCAGTTCATCTTGACCTTATCGCCCAAAATAACGTGCTTTATCGCAATTCTGACATCTCCGGTTGCGGCCCGCGGAAGTCGGCGATTGCGTTATCAAGGGTGTCTTTGGTGCCCGCCGACAGCCCGATTGGAGAGATGGCGTGAGTTTGAGCCAATGACACGAGCCTGATTTGGAGTCTTTGGAGGGGGAGGGGCAATTGGGTAACTTTTTTTTCCATCTGCTCATGAGGGAAAGAGCAGGGGTTCAGGGCCTAGTCTCATTCAGTTCATGAGAGAGACAGAGAGACAGAGAGAGAGAGCTCTTTTATAAGCCGGCCGAGTCTCGCAGTCGCGATATTTTGGTGCGCTTTTGCTGAGGCGAAATATTTCTCCCTTTATTTTCTGTATAAGCAGATCAGGTTCTCTATTCAAAATGACATCAGCAATACCATCTTCGCTTCTCGCAGCTCTCAACTGCAGAGGCAATACTCATCTCGTTATCGGTACGAACCCGCTCGCTGCGACTCGATGTACACAGTCTCTAAGCTCTGGCGCAAAACCAATCCTTATTGCCCCCGAAGGCTCTGAGCTTCACTATGCTCTACAAAGGAAGATCGACGATGGCAGTGTCCAATGGCACAAGAAGCAATTCGAAGACGCCGATTTGCTGAGTCTCGGGCGCGAGGAAGTGGATGGTGTAGTCGATGCTGTCTTTGTCACTTCAGGACCACGAGACCCTCAAAGTATGTCTTATACGAATACTACAAAAATGGTTGTTAACAATTACCACAGGTCTTCATATTTCTGCCCTTTGTAAACGAAATCGCATTCCCGTAAACGTCGTTGACGCTCCTCAACTCTGCACATTCTCCCTCCTCTCGACACACACCGATGGCCCGCTCCAAATCGGCGTCACTACAAATGGTCGTGGCTGTAAGCTAGCCTCGAGAATTCGTCGTGATATTGCCGCTTCTCTCCCCGTCAACCTCGGTGCTGCCTGCACACGCCTCGGAGACATCCGCCACCGCATCCATGATGAAGATTCTCTGGGCGCTCAAGACGACCCCGCCTCTCTCGATGATTCATATGATCAAAACGCCCAATTCAACCGCTTAATTACTGAAGAGGATGCAAAGAATCGAAGGGTGCGCTGGTTGAGTCAAGTCTGTGAATACTGGCCCCTCAAGCGTCTCGCTACTATTACCGACAACGATGTTGAGATGGTTCTAAAGTCATATCCCGGGAACGGTCCCGATATCAAGCGTGATCCTCACATACCAGAGAAGCGTGTTGGCACCATTATCTTGGCCGGTAGTGGACCTGGGCACCCTGATCTCCTCACCCAGGCTACCCATAAAGCTATCAAGACCGCTGATCTTATTCTCGCTGATAAGCTGGTGCCTTCTGGTGTCCTTGACCTTATCCCCCGCCGCACTCCTGTTCAGATTGCTCGCAAGTTCCCCGGCAACGCAGATCGCGCTCAAGAAGAACTTCTTGAAATGGCTCTCGCCGGTGTTCAACAAGGCAAGACAGTCTTGCGCCTCAAGCAGGGTGATCCATATGTATATGGCCGTGGTGGTGAAGAGGTTGCCTACTTCCGTCAACACGGCTTTGGAGACAGAGTATCGGTTCTGCCAGGTGTGACAAGTGCTCTTAGTGCTCCTCTTTTTGCTGCAATTCCTCCTACACAACGTGATGTTGCTGATCAGATCCTGATATGTACTGGCACGGGCAAGAAGGGCAAGGCTCCGTCACCACCAGAGTTCGTGCCCAGCCGTACTGTGGTCTTCCTCATGGCCCTTCACCGAATCAACGGGCTCATTCGTGAGCTGACCACTCACGTCGAGCTCGAGCCTCTTGCCCCGGCTAATGAAGAGGCTGCTTCGGCGCAGCCCCCTCCTCCACCAAAGCCTACTCAAGTCTCGCCCGCAACAAGCGAGAGCAAGCGAGTACTCTGGCCCCGCAACACTCCATGCGCCGTCATTGAGCGTGCCAGTTGTCCAGACCAGCGGGTTATTAGAACTACACTCGAGCATGTTGCTGAGGCTATTGAGACAGAGGGCAGCCGGCCTCCAGGTCTCTTGGTTGTTGGACGATCTTGCGAGACTCTGTTCACCCCTGAAAAGGGTCGAGCTTGGGTCGTCGAGGAAGGATTTCGAGGTATGGAGATAGAAGATTTCACCGTCGGCCTTGAGGCCTTGTAAGCATGATTCATGATATCCTATATGATTTGGTTTGGAGTTTACGCGGGCATGGTAAGGGTTGCATAGCTGGAGTTGGGTAGATCTGGATGTTACTTCTACATAGACTCATATCAACAATGATCATTACTATACAACCTTTATTCACTCTGCACGCGGGCGCTTCGTGTAGACACCCAGCGGTGCATCGCCGTCCTCCACTAACGGTCTCTTGCTTGCAAAAACTTTACGCAAGCCTTCCTGTCCAGGCTTTCCCAATAGGACAGGCTCTTGATACTTCTCATCACCTAAAAGACCTTTCAAGTAGTCACCTCTCAACCCAGAGAGCCTGCTCTCCACTTCTCCAAAGGCCTTTTGCCAGTCACGCAATTCCTTGTCGAAATTGCTGCCTAGCTTTGTGACCATCAGCTGGACTTTTGAAACAGCCTCCATTACCTTGAGTGAGTAGATTGGATCTTTAAGATGATGCTGAAGGTGAGTAGGTGCGTACGATTGATTGGGTATTCCCATTTTTACTGTTCAAGATCTCCAAGAAAAACATCAAACAATTGGTTAGTCTTTGCACTCTGTTTTGGTCCAGGTCCAACAGGAGGACTTTTTGTGAGCCCACCCTGCCAGTTCGTCTGGCCGAGAATTGATCGGACGATGGAGTGCCTCTCGCAGCGCGGTTTCCACGAAACCCTGCACTGCTGGAATTGGAGGCGCCTTGTTTGCCTCCAGAATCTTGAGGGGAGGTTCAAGAAACTTGCCAAACATACCATAGTTGCCCGTGGGAGCCAAAACTCCTTGTTGTCGTTGAGTGTTTTGCAGCTCTGCTCCAGTATATGCAAAGCTTCATGCCCCGCAGAATTGAGATAGGCTGCGATTCGTCCTCAGTGGGTGGCCTTCTCACTTCAGGTGAATTCAGTGGCGGTCCGTATGGACTTACTCCCGCCAGCAAGATGATCTCATGGTATCGTTGCTCATCAAGTGCATTCCTCATGAAGTCACCCCGGAGAGGTTGAAGAACTCTCTTTAAGCCATTGTAGTTGAAAACCCAGCTTCGTAAGTCAGGTTCAGCCTGGGCCTCTATCTTGGCCACATTGAGTTTCTCACACGTGCCGGTTGTCTGATCCAATATCCTTAAGGCTTGGAGCGACTTTTGTTCCCCAATAGCGTGCTCGATATGCAACCTTCGAGTTTTTGGTGCGTTGAACTCCCAGACAGTCTCCTGAGGCGAAGTCAGGAATCGATCCAGTTCAGCACAATCCTCTCAGAACCCACAACCTCGCTCCCGGAAAACCAATCTGCCGCCAGGCTGAGATTGCCTGGGCAAGTCAAGGCGGATGATTTTGCGCACAAGAAGCTCAAGAGTATCCAACAAAGCTGGTATTTTCCTCGATAGGCCGTCTGCGGCTAAGCGAATGAGGGGGGGTGATCAAGCAGTAGATGACGCCGAATGGATCTTTGACAAGAATCCACCTCGCTTTCTCTGCTACAAACAGAGAGGACGTGTCTTCAATTACCTTAGAAGCTTCTACAAATGCTCCTATAGCATGGCACTCAGTGATGAGCTGAACAAAAGGTCACAGATCAGATCGTGTCTTGGAGTCTCGACCAACCAAGCTTCTTCCGCAGGCCCGAGCCCAAGGGGTAAGAAGTTGAGTTCACCATCGCTGTGATTTATAATGCTTTTGAACATTCCCTTTGCATATTTAGAATGAGGTTCATTTCTGAACTGGTAAATATGGAACAGAAGTTGAATCAAAAGTGCGCTATGGCTCTCGCAAGTCGAATTGCGCATGGTCAAGCTCCCAGACGTTCTGGGCCTTGTTGTCAGTACCCTGAACCGAGTGGCTCAGCTCTTTGATGATATCGGTATAGTGATCTGTTAGAGGTAGCGGTATTATTTGCTGCCCTCCAATCTTGAGACCTGGGTTGACGAACTCCTGGTAGCTTTTGAAGGATACAAGTTTAGGTTCTGCCTGAATGGCATTCAAGGACGCGAACAGCTTCTTCTCCCATTCACTTTCTTCGATCTCAGGCGCGTCGTCGTCGTCGTCGCCACTACTTTTGATGACGTGTTGTGGTTGTAACATCCCGAAGGTATGTTGGGGTATAAAGTGTCATGTCATGTCAAGTCGTGGAAGACGAGATGAGATGAATGAAAGTTAGTTAGAGTTTGGTTACACGACAAAAGTGGCACGCGTCTCATAGCTAAGCGCGACACGCGAAAGAACTGCCAGCATTCAGGCGAGATATGGCAATTTCACTAACTATTGGCATTTAATTCAGATGACATTCATTAGTTTTTGTGATGGATTCTTTACCACTCCAAAGAGACTAGAGCTCTATATCAGTCAGTACCTTGGAGGCCCAGTGCTGCCGTCTTGCGGCGAGCGGTTGATAGCCCGGCGGCCCGGCCCGTTACACCCGACGTCAGCCAAACAGGCAAGGAATCCAGAATCTAACTATTTTAGATGACAAAGAGACTCGGGCCAATTTAGGATAGACTTGTTAAATCTTTAGATTGCCTTCTTAAGCATTTTCAGCACCTCCGTTCAGATTTAGAAGTTTCCTTGGTCCTTAGGGCGTTCTCAATGCCCAGTCCATCATCTATCCCTTCCGGTAGGAACAATGCGAGCTCACTCAAAAGAACTTGAACCGCGTGTACATATGATCATGGACCAGTTTTGCTTAATTACCTGCCCATCAAGGTTCTTCGTCCATATCGCGTCTACTTATTAGAAGTACGTATATAAAATAATATCTTGGCTGGCAACGCCAGCGGGGACATACAAGATACATCCTTATCTTACACCCAAAATCTCACTTCGTGTATCAATCGACGACCTCCCATCATTAACCGAATTTCTAATTGTATAATATCAAAGGCCAGTAAGAGTCAGTTTGAGCAAGTATTGCAGATCTCCTTAGACAGCTGACTCATCAGCCCCGCTATTACAAGACCATATCTCTCAAGTGATGTCTTCACCATGCTGATCAACCTCGATTTCTCCGATGCAAATATGGGTTTCCTATCACAACGAGCCACAGAGGCAGTTGGCGGACTGGACCTTCCATGGAGATTCGCACCGAGAGGGGACTATGATGCAGATCATAACCCAAATGGTTTGATATCATTTGGCACAGCTGAACATGTACGAGGGCCTTTTGACCAGCGCTTCAGAATGCTGACCATACTAGGCTTTGGTGACGGAGGATTTGAAGGAGTTCACAGACAAGAATGTATGAGCGCATTCGCCAGTCCTGTAAACCAGAACAGCTTATAACTGACACGCATAGGTCGTCATCTCCCATGAGGATTTCCTCTATCGAGGTAGCCATGCAGGGGGTTCTCGCTTCCCCAAAGCACTAGCGGCCCATCTCAATGAATACCTTCAACCTTATAGCCCTGTGACTCCTCATATGATTCGGTGCGTTGGTGCTGCTACCGCAATGCATGATATTCTCGCATGGGGAATTGCAGACCCTGGTGATGGTGTCCTGACTAGCAGGCCTGTATATGGCCGATTCGAGCTTGATTTCGGCAACATGTCTCAAGTCAGAGTCGTATACTCCAACAATACGATAGAAGAAGCGTTTCAAGATGACATTGTCGAAAAGTTCGAGGAAGCGTTGTTGCGCTCTCGAAAGGCCGGCGTCAATGTCAAGATGGTGCTAATCGTTAATCCCCACAACCCCCTTGGTAAGAAAGTATTTGAACTTTTCTCGCCCAAAGACCTAATAATTTCCAGGACGCTGTTATCATAAATCAACGCTCATCAGTATAATGCAATTCTGTCAAAAGCATAGACTGCATCTTCTGAGCGATGAGATATACGCCTGCTCCGTCTTCGATACAGACGAGCCCGCAGACCCCTTTGCCTCGATACTTTCAATCAATCCGACGGATCTTATAGATCCGGAACTTCTTCATGTCACCTATGGTCTAAGCAAAGACTTTGGTGCAGCTGGTCTTCGGCTTGGTGCCATAATCACTCGCAGCCAACCTGTCCTCCGGGCTATCGAAGCGGCCATGCGATTCAATAACCCCTCTGGAGCCAGCTTAGCTATCGGAAGTGCCATGCTTGAGGATCGAGAGTGGTGTCGAGCTTTTATTGACTCTTCACGGCTGAAGCTTGCCCAAGCCCACCGCCACATCACGTCCCAGCTCCGTGACATGGGTATCAAGTACTTACCCGGCAGCAACGCAGGGTTCTTTATCTGGGTTGATCTATCCCCGTACCTTCCATCCGATTTCGACGGAGATTCGAATCAAGAATTTGCTCTGGCGAAAAGGTTTCACAAGATGGGTGTGTTTCTGCACCCTCGCGAGGAGCATTCTATCGAGCCGGGATGGTTCCGAATGGTATATTCGCAAGATCCAAGAACTGTTACCGAGGGGCTTCGGAGGTATGTCAATGATTATTGCATTAATGGCCAAGTACCAATGCTAATAATTCTAGAATCCATAAAGCGATTTCTTAGCCTGAATGGCAGTGGAAAAGGATAATCAAACTTATGACGGACAAATTCAAACAAGTGCTGGAAATTTCAAAGATAGAGGTAGAAAACAGCCAGCCATCCTACATAGGAATGTAAGTGGCTGTAGCTTTGATATAGCGCTAGAAATCAAACCTCAGTCAGAGTGGTGATGATTTGATACCCCATCTTGATACACACTTGTATCTGCCACCTACTGGCTAACAGCATCCTCGAACTTCTTACCAGTCAACATGAGGAAGGCCTCTCGGTAGCGGTCTGCTGTAGCCTGAACGATATCCTGGGGTAGCTCCACGCCCTCCTTGCCCTTGAGTCCTTCCTTAGTGAGCCAGTTGCGAATGAACTGCTTGTCAAAGCTGTCCTGGTCGCGGCCAGGCATGTAGCCGGCTGCTGGCCAGAATCGAGAAGAATCAGGGGTCAGAACCTCATCGACGAGGTAGATGTTTCCTTCTCCATCCTTGGCAAATTCAAACTTGGTGTCAGCCAAGAGAATGCCTCGCTCTTCGGCATACTTGGCGGCCTCCTCGTATATCTTGAGGGAAAGTTCCTTAACCCGGTCTGCAGTCTCACGATCGCCAACCTCTTTCCAAGCGTCATCAGGGTGGATGTTCTCGTCGTGTTCTCCAGCATCAGCCTTGGTGCTTGGCGTCCAGATAGGCTGCTTGAACTTTTGGGCTTCTTCCATACCAGGCTCGACGGTGATGCCATGGACGGTTCCTTTCTGCTTGTACTCCTTGAAAGCTGAACCTGTCAGGTAACCTCGTCTATTGACTGTTAGTGCTTAAATGTCCCTATAGAGCACGAAACCGAAGACCTATTTCATATTCAAGGGGGGGGGGGTTCGCGTGGTACTTTTGCATTGAGAAAGGGGACGTACACAATTGATTCGATCTTGATGACAGAAAGCTTCTTCACGACCATCGAACGGTTCCTGATGGTCTTTGCTTCTTCAGGAGTGATGCCCTCGGGAATATCGAGACTGATGAAATGGGTGCGGAGACCGGGAATGCGCTCTGTCAAAACTTGGAACCAATGGGCCGAGACGAGTGTCAAAATCTTGCCCTTGTCAGGGATTGGGTTCTTCAGAACAGCATCGTATGCAGAGACACGATCGGAGGCAACAAAGAGAAGGGTATTCTTGTCTGGCAGCTCGAATAGGTCGCGCACTTTGCCCGAAGCAATCTTTTGAAAGCTTGGGAGCGAGATTTCCGTCAAAGCAGACATTGTGACTGAATTCTGTCAATTCGAGTTGATCAAGTTTGACTTATCGGAATAAATTCAATTGGTGAGTGACCAGGGTTAGTCACGGTTGTGATGATACCTGAAGGGAGGAAGTAGATGATGAGGTGATGAAAGTGTGAGGAGAAAAATTTAGCCTGTGACTTGGATACATCTTGGAAAGCTTCTCCACTGAGTCATAGAGGTATATGCCAGTGCGATTTCGCCATTGTAGACAGCTGACCAAAGTTTTTGATGGGGAAGCAGACTTTCCACCTGTGACGCACTCCTCCTCATAAAATAACTGAACAAGAACCGATCGCACTTACTGACAGGGGCAACAAGGACGAGTCGCGTACAGTGTTTCACAGTATGAAATATCACTTTCGGCACGGTCTCACGAGACTCCACTCCCATGATGTTATTGGCTACGGCTTGCTTTCATCCAGACGTCAATATCATTCAGTAAAATACCTAGAGTGAGTCTTTTGAATGAACAGATGCGATTTGGAGGATTTTCTTTTGCCAGGGTGGAGTATCTGTGTCCTTCTTCGTATTTTCCTCATATCAGGTCGAGTTCCTCTCGTGGATCACCGTACCTGTGTTGAACTGTATGGCAACTTTCATACAGTTGGCGACGAGTTGCGCGAGTATGAAGGCAAATGGAGCAAAGTTAGACTTCAAAGTGGTAGCCAGCAAGTGCATTTTATCCAAATTATAAATCACAGATCACATTACCAAGAGTGTTCACAAAACAAAATGGCATTCCACTTCCCCTTCGTCTCTGGTAGCATACGTAGGTAGGTAGTCAAAGGGAGGAGGGAATATTGGAAATCCGATGCTGAACTTGGGCTGTAGGATATTCCTGTATGATTGTAAAAGCTTAAACACGACCTCATTGTAAAGCTGTGCGAGATATTTCAGCATTCTAGGTCAAACGCCTGTTATATAAGACGGGTCACATGGTCTACCACTTGTTCGGGTACTCATAGTCAAAGAACATATGCCTTACGAGATAAATTTCTTTCATTCGACTTCTTGAACTTTTAAGTAACAGCCAATAATCTCAACACACCATTGGCTTCCGCAAAATCCACCAACCATCTCCTGACTGCTCCCTACCTAACTCAAAGATATGTTAAACTCAGTTTCCGTCTCCCAGGTAAAGCAAGAGAAATATCCATTTCCGTGCCTAAATAAGAATACCGATTTCCTCAGACATTTAAGACAGAGACTTTCTATCATAATATTAAGACATGCATTCACTTACAGGCGGACGAGCGTTAACCTGACAGAATGCTGTTAGAGTCACATACCCAATAGAATTAACTTAGTCGTGCCTTCGAGATACAAAGTTGAGAACTACCGATCTATCACATACCATTCCAGCCTGAATTAGAGTTTATTGATGTACTGACGGCCTCCTAGGAGCTTTACCTGCTGCCTCAGCATCGCCACTTGACTAACTTCCCCATCCCTGCCACAGTAATGCGCATAAACCCGAGAACAGGAATAATAAATTAGGCATCAATTAGGATTCTGGTGTCTCGGAAGCATGTGAAAAGGAGGAAGGGCTCTGCAGAGTTTGGTTCTCAGTTTTGAAACAATGAGGATACCACCTCGATAAACTTGATATCTCATAAACGTCGTAATACTAAAGCTCATGCTCTCTCCAGCCCTAGCTATTAACAAACGGACCGATAAACTAGTAACACGTCAATATTAATGCTTCCGGTCTGGCTCGTGCGCCAGAAGCTTTCCAGTTGATCTCTTACCTGAATGGGAACTCATCTTCAGCCCTGTACTAGGCATATAAGAGAGAACAAGTATATGGGCATTGAGCCATGTTCTAGGCTGTTTGTAACCCGACATGTCAAAGCCATCATGGCAAGGACCTTATCACAGATACCACTTTAACATTGTTGTCTTTTCATGTGGCAGACTCCTTCATGAACTCGGCATCTGTCTAATACCCCAACTGACCTCACACGAATATTCCTAATAAGAACGGTTGTCTTCTCAGTGCAGGGGATACCGAACCACTTTTTAAGCTTTGAGAGGAGTAAGCGATGAATCCTTCGTTTTCTTGCCAGGTCTGTATAATAAGAATTTAGATGTATCATATTTCAAGAGTTGTATGAAACCTTAGAGCCTGCCGATGAGTTCCGTGCTAGCTACGACTACGCGAAGAGAAACAAAGGAATTGTATGGCCAGCTTACGAAGTCGCAAAAGACCAAACCCACCCCGAAAAACATATTCTTGCCATTCGGCATTTACATACCTGGTAATTAGGTAGCTTTGGACATTTACGAAAGTACGTGTATTGACCGTGCAGTCTGAGCTTCGCCTATGGCTACGGATTTAGTATCAACATTGACTAACAGGCAACTCAGATGGCACTGATTTCTGATGACAGCCGCTAGGCAAAACGGTGTCTCTAGAACTGTTCTCCGCGCTCATTCCCTCGTAAACGATTTCCGGGGTGAGCTAATCCGAATCTTGCTGTAATATCAGATCGAATGATTCCTCCATTGTTCATTGATATCGGTTCATTCGGCTCGCCCCAGCTTCAGGTGTCCTCGTACTAATGCAGGAGCACCAAATTATACGTGCCAGTATCTGGGAATTGAAAGCTGATGGCATCTTGTTGACCACGCTTCCCATGCTTGATCGTATGTCATCAAATCAACGAAGGCCAAATAATCAAACACCCCACACTGGCTTATATTTCAGGACCTGTCCGATCAAAGTGGACCAAAGCGAGCCCTCTTAGCATTGTATGTTGTAAATATCACAGCTTTGACTTCGGATAAAACTATCGGCATTTCTTATCCCGCCTATACTTGATTCGAACCATTTTTACAAAGGGTCGACTATACCCCTGGCGCCGAGTGTTCGGCATGTTCTTCGCCCGGCCAGATCCCGCGGCCGATGCCCATCATGTTTCGAGTCCGGTAGTTGATGGGAACCAGGATTCAACTAGGGGGTAGTCCCGGCTTTAATGGGAGATATAACGCCTGGTGTGACCCACGCTTGTGAGGATCCGCTGTTCCGTCAAGAGATCAGTTCCAGGCACTCATGGCAAGATTGGATTATGCTCGCGAAGTTTGGCGGGGACCGGATGATTTGGTGGACAGAATGAAATCTTGTGAAGGCTTCACCTCTTACCCATTTTGTGGTTACAAGACTAACTTAGTTATCTTAGCGCAAGGCTTAAGCTCAGCCGATGATAGGTCGATGTCAGCATGAATGGATCGGTGTCTTGATCAAATGCCCATCATTGATGTATCGCAATCGCAAATCGTGGATTCGATTACCGCAAATCTTGGCAAGAAGTTGTGTGGCAATCCTGGTGTGTTTGGAAATTATCGACAGAGAGGATCAGCGATCAACCAATAAAGAATGTAAAGCGATACTACACTCGTCTCGGCTTGTCTCGAGATTCAGTTGGTAGGTGAGTGACTGTGAGCCCCTCGGACCATGTCAAGGAAGTCAACCAGAGAATAGACATCTTTATTGTGCTTAAGGCTCCAGGATGAGCTTCATGGAAGTATGATTGGCTACTGCGTATCAAATTACGTGCCATTCACCTATAGTAGGCAAGATTCCAACAGCAAAGCGCGTGGGGGTAGGGGGGGTTGAAAAATAGAAACGATTGATGAGGTTCGCGGCGGATGATACGCACTACGCTAGTCCAATACAATGTCTTGAGCAATGTTGGGTTTTCAGCCCTTCTCTTGGCTTCTGTACCTAGTGTCTAGGCTTGATATTGATTTATGTCAAAGCATATCCCAAGGTTCACAGAGAGCGAGTGAATTGCCCAAAACTCAAGCCATGGTCATGGTCTAAGTATCATCCTAGTAGAACCTCCCTGACCCTTGCATTGCCGTTCCTTGACCAATCACAGCCGATCCATTCGTCTCGTAACTGCTTCGAGGTCTCTTAGGTGCTGTTGCAGAAGCAAGCAAGCAAGAATGTCTCCTCTTCACCCATTCTCAACATGCAGGTATTTCTTATGTAGAAGGCGAGGCCCCTACCAGTCAGGCACCCGTATCACCCCCCAGGGCCTCGCCTCATTGCCGTCTTCGTTCTCTACTGTCATCCATAATATTTCGAGTTTTGCGCTGCTGGTTTTTCTCTGGATATTTGATCATCGGGTTCGCGTGGCCAAGCAACGCTAACATAGAAACATCACGCAGAGTTCCAGACGCTCCCACGCAGTCCGTCTTGGCCATTTTCGTTGTGATGCCCGCACGTTGAGGTCGCTCTAAGCCTCCATCTTGTCTTGTTTTTGGTCTCCTCGACCCAGCTTGTACTGAGCAGCCCTCAAGGAGGAGCTGACTGAACTACAAACTACATATAAAGCCACGACGCAAGTGCCGCGGAGCTGGCGCCAACTACTAAACTGCAGATCAACGCTTCCTTGCCGATCAGCTGCGCGCGGTCAATCTGATCGGGCAGTTTAATAACCTTTTAACACCCTCAACTTATGAGCCATCGCCTCACCTGATCTGCCTATTCTATCTTTCGATCTCCACAGGTATACTCCGTACTCTGTGCCTTATTATCTTCTCCTCTTCTGCTCATAAGCGCTTGCGCTTGTGCTTCCACGGATGCAGCGTATTCCTGCCTAAGCGACCTATCAATACTGCTTTGAAAGGTGGAAGTGAAGCACACCGATTCGTGCTGACCTGCTGCGACGCATTGCTTTTTGTTGGCTGGACGGCGTCACGTACCTGGCCTATGGGCCTGGGCTGTCTTCACCCTGCAGCCAATCTCCCGCTCCCGTTCCCTCTGTCTACTAAGGTAATCGTTCTCGATTCTAGCAAGTTCGTCAGCATCAAATTCAGTCTAATATAGTACACAAGGCACAAGGGTTCAGTCTCACCAGGATATGGGCCACGATTGGAACGCAACGACGTCGGCATCATCATCAGCATCACCCATTGAGGTTTAGAGTACAGTACATTTTGTCATTCGATTGTCATTTTGTACCCTTGCCTGTTGCGGCACCAGAATCTACACCAGCACCAGCACCAAGTTCCGGCGCATACCTTGTTATTTACTGGAGCTTCAGTGACTGCCATCGTTCATTCATACCTTACTACTTGCAGGAGTCGAAACATGGAGTCCTCCGTCCCGGTCGTGAGACGTCGAGCTCCAATTGCTTGTAGCCGGTAGGCAAGCCTGTATCGTGTCTTTTGCGCATTCGTTTGCTGACCCTTCGCCACAGATGCCGGGTAATGAGAAGTAAATGTGTCCACAATCGTAGCCATCCTTTCTGTAAGGCCTGCTTAGATGCAGGGGTTAAATGGTTGGCTTCCAATATCATATCTCCGGAACTATATCTGAATTTCTGTACAATAGCATATTCAGGCCACGAGGCCAACCAGATCATGATCGATCCCAGCGGCGTCCGCGCGTTCCTCGCAAAAAGACTGCCAAGACAACTCGACAGGATCCAGGAGGATTGCAACGTGAGAGTCTCGCTCCAGGCACACTGAGTAACGGGTGGGAAAATCTGCCTCCACTACCAGAGATCGTTGATGGTGTAAACCAGTTCACGCGACATTACTTTCAACTCGGTTTTATTCCTAAAGAACAATTTCCCCGGCGTCTACTCCAAGATCGCACTTCAGTCAGCGTCTTCCTCGTTGTCAGTATTCTTAGCATTTCAGCTCGCCTCAGTCGTCCTCTATCAAGGCGGTATGGATCCGGCATGAAGGCATCCGAGTTCTTTATGAAGCGGGCGACAGAGATTGCACTCGGCGAAATATTTCCAACCAAAAATACACTGGAGAACTGCCAGGCCTTTTATCTTCTTAGCATCGCGCAACAAGGGAATGGACTCAAAGATGAGAGCCATGTATGTGTGGAAGACCTGAAAGCCCGCCTCATTACTGACTTGATAGACGAGCATGGGCCTCGCTCTTCGAATTGCGTCTGCGATCAAGCTGCATTTGGAACAGACTTATGCTTATGAGACTTCGAACCCTACGCCTGATGCCACCATTCTTCGCGAATCCGCACGGAGGACCCTGGTAAGTCATGCCAAATAAACAGATGTTAGTGATATAGCTGAATAGAATGTACTCAGTGGATGTTACATAGTCAGGATCAGCTACACTCATGCTCTTCCTCGCCCATCTCTCTCGCTGCTTCGGATATCGACGCCCTACTGCCTTGTGATGAAGAAGACTTCGCCAATGGGCGAGAGCCTCCTTCGCGAGCTGCTCTTGAAGGTACTCCACGTGCTATCAAGGACCCAAGCCTGGTCAACGATCCAAATCGGTCTCTTTTCGGTACTCTTATTCAAGCACACGGATTCTGGGGCGTTGTCACCCGGGATGCAGTCAACTATACCCCACACTCTTATCCATGGGATCCAGAGAGCAAGTTTGCCAAAGTCTCGACAAAGCTTGATCAGTGGGAAAGAAGCTTGCCTCCCAACCATCAATGGAGTATGGCTAGACTTTCTGAGTACAAGGCCAAAGAACAGGATCTGGTATGAGGCCCCTTTTATAGCAAACCAAGCCACTAACAACCCAGGCATATCTCGGGGTCACAATGATTCCGCGGCTTTGCAATATCGTTCTCCGTCGCCCATACTTGGAGCAGTAAGTTTAGATACGCAACACATAATGCCAGGTCTAACATGCTATAGTATTCTGACTTCATCTCGCGAATATCACCAAAGGCCGTTGGTCTTTAACCAGATAGCATACGATCTTTTCAACAACGTTCATAGACTTTACGAACAAATCGTCGCCCAGTTTACGGGACGCTCTTCAGATGAAAGTGTCGGTGCACAAATGGCCGCATTTTGTGTCTACACCTGCGGCCTTTTTTCCATATATCTTTGGCGCTATCCAAACTGTAAGTTATCCTGACCAAAACGATATACCCTAGGTATTGATTCTCTTCGTTTTATCCAGTGCCGAACATCATGTATGACGGGGAAAAGATGTTTCTGCGCTGTTTGGATATTCTAATGGAATGCAAAGAGGTCTGGCCTCTTGCTTCTCGTTGGGTCGATGCCTTGAGCCGGTTTGCTCAAGATCCTGGCAGTTCATTTAACAGCGAAAATGGAATGGCGGATGGCAGAGGCCCAGCCCACAATCCATTAACTCACCTTCCTACGACTACGCCGATATCATCTAGCGCATCTCCTACTTCGTCCTTGTACAATCGACAAAGCAATTCCCATGCTTCAAGTTCCATTGCTCTGCAATCTCCATCCCCCAACGACATCTCTGTGCCCATATCTACGACTCATATCATGCCCTCTCATTTTGCTCAACCTCAAACCCAGCAACAGCTACAGGTTCTTTCCCATCCTCATCAGCCACCGCTATCGGTAATACCACATCAGCAGGCTTTTGTTCCACCTCAGCTTCAGCCTCACCTTTACATGAGTCCTGATAACATTGCCAACTTTGACATGGTCCTAGGGGGCTTTGACCCCAATGCTATCCAAGCTTACCCGATGGCATCGCAGGGCAACGCTCCGTTAGCAACCAGCATCCCGACAGCTATGGCTATTACCAGTGGGCCACTAAACCCTCCTCTGGACGGCTTCTTGGACGAGTTGAGCTATTATTCGTACGGATCTCAGGCATGGATCCCAACAAATAACTTGTTCGGAGGCTAAAGTGCTTTCTCTTGGCGCTGTTTGGGATCCAATGCTTGGAACAAAGTGACCGTCTTCCATTCCATCATGTTGGACAGACGAGGCAGCAAAATTACACAATTTTGACGGGTATGTTGATTCCATATCGGGTCATGTTCCTTACACTTCGGATTCAGATAAGGTTGAAAATCATGGGGTTTATTTTTCACATTTAATTGTGACTCATCTCATCTTTGTAAGCCAGAAAGGACGTAAGCTTGCCATTTTTTTCCCTGACCAAGACCTATTGTGGGATCCGATATATGAAGTCTGAATTTCAACCATGATTTGAATCCACACCTGACAAACAGATTCAGATGCCGAGCCTTCATTTCATTTGTGGTAATTACTACATCTGGCTTGGATTCATTCACAGAAGATGGCATTTTCACATAGTCTTGCAAGTGTACGTGGGTTCATTGTGTGAGAGCAAACGATTGTTTGACTATCGACAGCTACAGACGAGCTCACTTGATACTCTAGTCCGAAGGTTTCATTTCAACGTGTCTTCGCTCAACTCTAAGGGTCCCCTACACGCTCCGAATTTTCAAACCACACCTCAAGAATCCCACCATGTTCCACAAAGGTGGTATGTCCGAGTACGCCGTCCTAAGCCTTCCCTAACACTTGAAAGGGAATCCAAGACAGACTCCGTGGGCCGTGACAACCAGGGCTGCAAAAGCAGAACAAAAAAGAGTAATAAACCGGCCGCCTTGACTCCCTATCCTCTACATGAATTTTGGGCCGCCGCCGCTTTTCATCCTCGCAGGGCATACATGACTTCTCTATTCCATCATTGCATCTGAATAAATAAAACAAAATGGACTGTGTAGTGTAGTGTAGTGATAGGGGAATGAATACATCATGTAGCGATGAATATGCCAGGTGAAGCGTCATAAGGGGGTATTTGAATTACTGTAGTGTCGTATGGGGTCTATATACATGCAAGGGTCGTGGGGATCGTGCTATGACTGGGGAAGGGGAGGGAAGCATTTATTTGTGGCGGCAATCGCTCGCCTTGGATTTGAGATGAGAACCTGAGTGCCAGGTCAGTTGGCCATAACGGCCTGAGAGCCACCCAGTTGGCGTTTAACCTGCTCGCGGGCCCAACGGGCGGTCTCGATGGTTCGGGGTTGGAATTCCCGGTTGGTCTTGGTCTCCTTGATCATAACAGTGAGCCAGTCTTGTCGGAAAGCGTCAACCAGTTGGCCATCGGGGAAGGCATCAGCAAGGTCACTGTCCGAGTTAGCATGCTTCATGCAAATTGCTGCGCCAGAACAACTTACCCAATAACGCCCATGGAAGCCCGCATCAAGGATTCGCTTCGGTTCATATCACTAGCGATAATGCTGAGAGCGTTGAAGATGAGAGGGACGTATTGCTGGAGAGCTTGTGCTATGACGTGTCAGTAACGATTGCATACCAGACGGACAGGACGACATACTCTTCTCGCTGACCTTCATGGCGCCAATAATTCCGCCCCAGGCATCCATAATACCCTCACGAAGGGAGACGACATAGTCGTACATCTCGTAAGGGCCCTCTGGAGAAGCGGTAACAGTTGTAGCTTGCTCCAGAACCTGGGCAACTACGGACAAATATGTCTCGAAGTGGCCACCGATGGCACCAGCAATGTCACCAAAGCACTGCAGGATAGCAGGCTTGAATTGGTTGGCCAGAGTGGTACTCTGCGGTTGGTTAGATATGTCAAGACACAAAAAGAGGGGGATACATACCCTGAGGTTGTTGAGGAGGTAGTTCATGAAGTTATCGCAGTAAGGCTGGCTGCGCTCGCCCAGAGATCGAGTAATGTCGCTGACCAGACCAATAGCCATGGAGCAGAGACTGGGCTCGTCCTGGTTTCCAAGAGCGTTGTACAGGAATGGGGCAAAGGCATCCATGTACTTGACGAAATCCTCCTCCATAGCAGTGGAAAGAGCGCTGATGGTAGCGAAAACGGCATCAGGAACGCTAGACTTTCCACCGACGCTGTTGAGGATCTGAAGAAGGATTTGCATGATACGATCACCCTGAGGAATGATCTCCTTGTCAAGGCGAGAGATGATAGCCTGGAGAACAGTGCACAAGCTGTTCTGCATCTCCTCAAGAGTGATCTTGTCCTCGACACTGACGACCTGGTTCTGGAGAGGAACAGTCTCTTCAAGTCTCTTGATGATTACATCAGAGAGAGAGGCAACTGGCTGCAAGCTTTCGGAAGCAGCGTTCTGCACAAAAACGTTGAGAACCTCATAAGCAGCGGTTCGCACCGAGGTTTCAGTTTCTGTGCGAGCAGTAACGTCCAGCAGGGAACTGACGGCATTGTTAAAGTGGGGGGTGATAGCGTTAGAAGAAGCGCCGAGATCACCGGCAAAACGCTCAGCCAAGTTCATAAGGGCCCAACAGCATGAGGGTGCCATCTTGGCGCTGCTGAGAAGACCCTTAAAGAGCGACTCGATCAAGGTGGGCAGTTGTGCCTGAGGATCAATGGCCTCGGAGCATGCCTCGGTGATTCTGCCGAGGGCATATGCAGTTGAATCCTTGACATGCAAGGATTGATCATCCATCATCGTAATGAGGATAGGCAGGGCCTGCTTGACGATAGGATCCAGGACCTTCTCGTCAGGACCCTCCATGATAGCGCCAAAAGCAGATACGGCAGCATCTCGGTTATGCCAGTCCTCGTGACGTAGGTTACCCTCAACAAACTGAAGAACGGGTGTGATGATCGTAGCACCAACGGCCTGTGCGTACAGCTGCAGACACTGGTAAGCAGCGCGGGACAGGTTGTACTCGTCATCGGTGGCATCCTCGTCCTGCTTGGTGAGGAGAAGTAGGAGAACCGGTACGACTTCATTAGCAGCAACGCGGGCAAAGTTGTAGAAAGGGCGCATTTGGTCAGAGCTCTCTACTTGGGCGTTGTCATCCTCGATGGAGATCTCCTCTTCGCAAACAGTACTCCAGAACTCAACAGCCAGCTTCGCGACATCCTCGTCATCGGACTTCATGCCAAGAATGGTAAGACCAAACAAGGCCTTCTCCATATAGAATCGCATGTTCTCGTAGTAAAGGGCCATGATTCGGTTAAGGCAGCCAAAGGCGCCCTGTTGTATCCTCGAGTCGTCGGCTTGTGTGGCCTCGCAGACGACCTGCATAATGTAGTTTCGCTCTCCCTCGTGCTTAAAGTTGTTGCCGACAAATTCGAGCGAGTCACCAAGGGCGGTGATGGCAGCGAGGCGAACCTCGATATTTGTTTCCTCCTTTCGGGCTCCTTGCACAACAGCAGTCAGAATAGCATTTGAGTGTGTTACCAAAGCCCCGCGCAGTTCAGCATCTTGGCTCTCGCAGATGTAGCCAATGGTGGTCAAAGAAGATTGCTTCTGGTGGTCGGCACCCTCGCTCACATTCTTGACAAGGAAAGGTAGCAGATCGTTCCACTGGCCACGGGGCAACTCGATAGCAGCAATAGAAGAAATGACCTGGGCGGCGGCAGTACCAGCTTGGGTGTTGGAAGAGTTAAGAGTCTGGAGCGTGAGCTCCTTGACCCTGTTCTTGGTCTCGTCATCTGTTTGCTGGAGCCATTTCGCTTGCAATTCCTGATGACGAGCAAAGTCTCGGGTTGTGAAGGCGTTCTTGAGGGCGATACCGGCAGCAGCTCTGATGGAGCCATCGGCAGAGTCGTTTGCTAACTCTTGTACGAGGGTTGCGAGGTAAAGGGGCTAGTGAATCGTCAGTCGTCATTCGAGCGGAGGGAGGGTCAGGGGTGCCATACAAAGTTGCTCTCAGCGGCTTGGGTAAGTTGCTGCTCGGCAGCATTTCGCAGGTTCGCATCTGGAAAAGTTAGCAGTGGTTCGCTTCACTCGCAGATAACTGCTGAAGTTTCAATCGGCGGGGAGGGCGTGGGATACTTACCAGGCGAAAGCGAATTTGCGAGCACCTGGTTTATCTCTGAGCTCGACATTTTTGCGATTTAAGATCGTCTCGTCATGCGGTTTCGGGAGGTATCAATAATGAGTGAGGCGCAGAAAGACGTAAATGTGTGAGAATGAAGAAGAAGAAGGAAAAAAATAGAGCCTTGGTTAGGCGCACGTGTCGACAAGTTTGGCAGATGGAAGAGAGAACTGTTCTGGATGAGGCGGAGAGGCGGGGGTTTTTTCCCACGACGGGGGGCTCAGGCCAGGAGAGGAAAAGAACGGGTATGAGGGTCGAACGAGCTTGGCGGGCCAAAAACCGATGGAACGGGGCCTTGTTTGATTTGATGGCTTTGAGATGCTTGATTGCTAGCAAAGCGGTGGTGAAGGAAGAGAAAGTCCTGGCTTTAGACAAAAGAAGTGTTAATATTCTGCAGCTTGATGTTACAGGGAAGAAAAATTTAACCTCTTGGATCGAAGGTTTGATGATGACAATCGGCAGCCAGCTCCTGCCTTCGAAGTCGCTACCGCCACTTGTTTTCACACTGTATAGCACTGTGCAGAGGTGATGCGTGAAAGGCAGTTATTTTCACCAACGAGCAGCAATGTTTCGTGCCTGATTTGATGTTCGGGAGAATACAATGACAAGAGATGCAGGCATATATTTGACCAAGAGACTGCAGCTATCGATGAGAGTGATAATTACAGTGACGAACACGACTGAGGATGTTGTAATTCATCACCTGTGTAGTCTACCTGCTGATGCGTCACAGCCCTGAGCCTCACTGTGACTACTGTATCCGTACTTGCATCCAATACCTTTCCCTACTTATACTTGCATATAGGACCCCTCCACACCGACGGCCATGCCCTTCTTTGCCGCGGGACCTTGCGGTAAACGCTACTATACTTTCTTGGCTGGTGCGAATATATCTGCAGCAGGTTTCGTTTCGTTTTGTTTATTATGAGACGATACATGAGACTCTGGGCTGCCCTTGGGGTCCCGTGACCTAAGCTGCTTATGCACGCTGTCGCTTGTCTTGATTCAGGTTCACCTGGACTGTTGTTAGTTCCAATGCATGGGACCTCCACTATGAACGCATAATTCAAACCTGCTTTCATTACTTACACTGTGAGGCTGGGAAAACTTCGCTTAATCTCTACATAGGTCAATAGTCGCACTGTACGCCCTTTATACAGTGCCCCGCGGTGAAGAAATTCACACCAGGCTTTGGCTCAGTACCAATTAAGAGCAAGCAAGGTATCTGCCTCCAGGGCTTCCATGTGAAGTTTGACAACTACGGTACTTGAGCCCAGGCAGCCAAAACAAATGTCATCCAGGGACAACAGGGCCCTGGCTACCTTACCTTACCTTTTGGTGGGAGTTTAAAGTTAGGTACCTAGTAGGCATAGCATAGCACAAACCCATCCCTTCGAATAGTTCTTGCTAAAGATGTTCATTTTATATTTGAAATTATTACTTCACTTAGCTCCCACATGATTTGATCAAAGCCCCTTTCCTTTCTTTAGTTTTTCTTTTCTTCTGTTTGTGTTGATTTCTTTTACAAGTAAATAGTTCCACTCTTCCATGGCAACCAACGCCGCCAGCCTTGCCACGCTGGGTAACTCATTTATTACCCACTTCCACGGCGGATGCAGTTCAGTTTGGGCGGCTATCAAAATGAAGCTGACTTGTCAGATCCAGGGCTCATATTCGATTTTCGCTTCGTCTTGGGATTTGGATCTTCCATGTGTTTCCAGGGTCCAGTCTGGGGAAATTTCGTTGCTTGGGCCCTGTTCCCGCTACTTTAGTACGCCATTATTTGTATATCATGAGAGCACTGACAATATCTGCTTCTTCTAACTTAGTAGCCGTTCTATGATAGCCCAGTCTTCTTGTCTATTACTTTATTTATTTCGTACCCTGCCTGTTGGCTTATTCTCAAAGTACGGTACACTGATTTCAATTCGGTTTTTTTTTATAACTCGGTAATAAGCTTCACAGTCTCCGTAACTGGAAACATTTGTGCCCTTCACAGCATCGGGGAACACAAGGTCCACGGGCAGCTACTTGCGAATCAAACAACTAGGTACCTAGATCGCTGGTTGAAGTGGGCACGTTGGGCAACGAGCTCATTACTGCACAACTGATAGACTGTTTGAAATGGAGTGAATTGATGAGGTCTGAAGCTGTGTTGTTTGGTCTTGTTTGGCCTCTCCTCTCCCCGCTGTCGAAGAGATTAGTCAGGCTTTCAGCCTCTGCTTTGTGCTCTGGAGAAATGTCACATTGCCAGTGGAGCATGATTTTGTATTCAAACTGCATTACTATAAGACTTGCAAGTCGTTTTTAGATGAATATCCTTTGTAGTTCAGTAAGTAATAGGTATGATTGCCTCAGAGTCCGGCCCTAGCTCAAGTAAATACACTGCAGTCTTTCTTTGTTGCTATACAAAGTATATTCATTGTTGGACCACATGCTCTCAATTTGAGTCGAAAGCTTTGTACAGTGATACTTATTTATGCTTAAACTTTGGAGGGTAGTGCATAAAATCAATACAATAATGACAACAAGTCCCTATTCAGTGTTTCTCCTACCTGGGCCCTAGCCGTCTACTAAACAAGGGATTTCTATCCTCGTGTGCGAGAAGAGCCAGACTTCCCAGTCTAGCAGCCGTTTGAAAGCCTACTCGCAGGGCCCTATAATACAAGTCTTACAGGGTCGAATCAAGGAAGTCAAGGCCGCATCAGATATAAGATTTGGCTGCGTAACAGGGCAATGACATCTCGTGGTCCAGGGGTCAAATACCGATGAGGTAGTATTGGAACACTGCTGACTGGTTCACATTTACTTTGTCAAGTCTACGTTCCATATTGGTTAGACGTGGGTCTTGTAGAATGCCCCTCGATGTACGGAGTAGGGGTATGCACCAGGGCCGGGAAGTCTGAAGACAATGAGGTCACTCGTCCAAACAGGTAGCCCCTCATTCGCGAGGCTTCTTGCTCTTCTGCCTCCAGAGGAGCGTATTCACGGCAAAATACGGTTATGCTTATTTTAAAAGACTAGTCGTTATTTATTTCTTGTCATAAGTCGTAATTATGCTTATCAACCAAGCATCTACATACATCCATTCAATTCCATACCAACTCATATCGTTTCATCCGCTGTATATGAATGATTTCGTAAATTCGTGCAACCAATAGTTGCCCAATATGAAACATCATTCACGACACCAGTACAAGTCTGTAGTTGCTTTGGGGGAAAAAAGGCATCCATTACCCAAAAAGAAAACCTCTGCAGCCCTTCAAAAGGTGACCATGAATGAGAACGCCAGTAAAAAAGTAGACTTAACGCAGGTAGCCTCGGGGTGGGCGAGTGTCATAAAATGTCTCGCGTTCCGTTACCTCGTCCCAGCGAGGGTGGCTGTGCCGGTGACTATCGCGTTCATAGTCGAATTGGTATTCTCTTTCATACTCCAATTCTCTCGCGCGCTGCTTTCGAGATCGTCGGATCTCATCGGAGATGTCAACTAGACGGAGAACGTCATCCTGCAAATGTTAGCAATCGGTCCTTGTCGTTTTTGGGGGACAACTTACGTATTTGAGATAGTCCATGATGTAGTAGAACTCCTTGGTCTCCTCGTATTCATACCCAGAGCTCTCAATAGCCTCACGGATAACGAGGTCCTTGGTGATCTCAGTCCACATATCCTTTGGAGGTGGAGGTGCGGGTCGAGAACGTGATTCTCGTGTTCTTTCAATATCGATTTCCCTCTCGCGATCGTAAATGGAAACATTAACACGGTCACGAGTATCTGGGGGTGACGGGTCCTTCAGGATGGGCTTTGGCATGGGCGCAGGGGCAGGTGAAGGGGCGCCATCCCTCTCAGGAATGAATTTGCTCTTCCTGGAACCACTGTACCTCGTCCAGTTTGTCTCGGTACTTCCACCGCCAACTCCATCCATGCGAATGCGCTCAGTGCCTGGAGGAACATCAACGAGGGTCCAGTCCTTGGTAGCACCGCCCCAGGCTTCGCCCATTCGGCCACGAGAGTCGATCTTGCTGGTGAGATAGTCGCCTTCCTCGTCCACAGCACTGGGTGTCGGCAGAGGAGCAGCTGAATGGGCTCGACGCCGGTTTGTTTCGGACTCCCGTCGAACTACAAGTTCGTCGTCGCGGTAGTCGGATCGTCGTTCTTGGCTTTGAGAACGAGTGCGCGATGTGCGAGTGACATCTACTTCGGTTCTGTTCTTTGACAAAGAGATGTCGATATCTGTCTCACGCTCTCGGACTCGGGAGGGAGCACGAGGCTGAGGCTTTGGCTGGGGAGGAGGAGTAGGAGGTCTTGCTTTGATCATACCTGTGACCGTTAGCGTTTTGCATCGTTTGGTTAGAACTCCCGTTTGCTTACCATGGTCAATATCCCGGTAGTGGGTGATAACCTCTCGCTCGATTGTTGGTCCGCGGATAGTCTGAGGCGGGGGAGGCGGGGGAGAAGGCTTGGGAACTGGAGGGGGTGAAGGTGCCCTCTCACGCTCAATGATGCGAGTGCGAATGCGCTCTCGCTCCTCAACTGGAGGGGCGGGCGGAGGAGAAGGCGACTTTGGTCGCTCAACGTATCTGACAACACGGGCGGGCGAAGGAGCTCGCCTGGGAGGTGGTTGAGAGGGTTCTCTGACTCGCTCTCGCTCATAAACTCTGGTGCGAGATCGCTCATGCTCATGGTCGTGCGAGTGATGGCTACTGGGCGAAATGCTGCGGGGTCTTCGAATGATGCGTTCCTCTCGAACACGAACTGGACTGGGACTTCTGGGTCGGTGTCGGTCGATGGTCTCTACTTGACGCTGGCGTAAGACCATGGGACCAGCTTCTGTTCGGCGAGCATCTTCTCGCAAAAAGGCGGGTGTGCGAGATTCCTCTCGCGGGGGAGGGCTGATGGTAACGGTGCGACGACGATAGTCGACTTCATCAAGCCCCTCTGGAGCTGAACGTCGAGGAGCAGGGTAGTAATCCCTCTCCTCGAACTCAGTAGCCCTTACACGGGACATTTTGGTGTAATGAAGTGCTATTTTCTGTGAATGTGTATATACCGCTGCTGATTTTGGTGCACTTTTGAGGGCGCCAACTCAATTCAACAGGCTGTTGGGTTGCGACAAAGAGTTGCAAAAGGGTATGTCGTCACACTTTAAACAAGGTGGGGTTCCAGCGACGAGCCTTAGACTTGGTGAGGTCTTGTTACGAGCCAGGCGAGAAGCAAAGCTGCAAACTACAAACTCAAAAGAATGCGATGCGATGTTTTTGAGGTGATAAGAGAGGAGGAGAATAGCAGTAGCCAAGAGAAATGGAAGAGAAAGGAAAAAAGAGTTTATGAGTGTCAGGTGGGTTTAATGGCGTGCAAGCCGCAAAGCGCCGCAAGAATCAGGCCCCAGACGAGCAAGGACGGAGCATGGAAGCAAAGCAGAACGTCGTCATCCGACAGCAATAATGAGAGGGAACCCCCCGCCAACGATAGGGTGTCAGCCGTGACCTTGACCTTACTCTAGTTAATGGAGGGGCTGGGCATGGGCAGTGCTGATGCTGGGCTGGGCTGCTTAAGCAATCCAGTGTCAAGATGGGAAAAGCTGTTTGTAGTGGGCAAAGCGGGGACTTCTGGTCCAAGGTTAGGTACAAGATTGATTGATGATGGTGGCAGCGGTCCGCAACGGGAGAACTAACATAAACGATGATCTTTTCGCCTGCTGCACTCTCGTCGAATAGTATGTAGCAAGTCTGATCGAACCTCTTCCAAAGGTTGACCGTAAACTCGACAACTTCAGAGGAATCTTGCCTGGTGTGAACATCAACGAATGACCACAATACCCAGACTGACAGACAGTACCTATCCCCGTCCAATGATCCATCAAGTCCCGGAAGCAAGTCAGTCTGCCTGCCTTACGACCCCAAACACGATGAGTCTACCATGGCGGCCCAATGAAACGGGCCCTCCTCCCACGCGAAGCATTCAGATGGAGGGTCAAGCGCAGCCAGGAAAAGGACATGAGACCTACCAGCCTGACAAACTCTACCCAGAAATTGTCTCTGCCCAAGGCCCCATCAACGATAGTCCCGTTTTCCCGTCATAGATTTCATCCCCGTTGCCTTGTACGATTCTGGGCATTCGTTGGGCCTAATTTTGTATCTATCGATCTGCGTTTGCTCTGCCCTTTCTTTGACGAGAACAAAAGCTCGTTTCTTTGACATCCAAAGCTGGCTATGGTGTGGAGATCTACTGACGCAATTGTGCAGCAGCTCACCCCGGCATCTTATGGTCCTTGGCCCCAGTGCATTGCGAGATGGGAGCCAGAGCAGGGGCTCTCAGACTACCCCCCTGCGGCGCCACGAGTCCATATCAGCGAATAACGTGTAGGCTCGAGATGCAACTCGGCGAGGTCGATAAAGAAGGTACAGATATTAATTCTGGCCAAAGAGATAGAGAGATAACAATTGTGCTGAGCTTTGCGAAAGATGCGAGTCTATCTCTGTCACACAGAGTTGCATGCAAATCATTGCCCTTGTGATCGGCGATGGAGGTCCAAGTCGTTGTTCCGCTCAGTTGGGCATTGAATCTCAAAACGAGTGGCCCCGTCATGGACTGGGACTGGGGTCTCTAAGGGGGGAAATAAAAAACGAGACTGAATTTGGTGGTAGATCGGTGGATTTTGGTGTAAGCCAGTCTCGTGTAATCCCCCCCCCCGGAGGGGTCTCAAAGAATTACTGAAATTCCTTGAGAAACATCGCACCAAACTTCCAAAGTCGCACTGAGAGCCCAACGAGGCGTCGAACTCGAACCCCATAAGCCGCAATCCTCAGCTGTCAGTCTAGGGGAGGAAAGAAAGCACAGGACCTTGATTCTAAATGACAAAAAGACTTAGGTAATATAGCCTAAGCTTAGGATAACTTTTACTGAGTTTATTTTTGATACTCTATATTGAGGTTCGCCGTTTTCTTACCCCCCGAGGTCAATTCCTGGTCGAAGCCCTTTGGAGTCGGAGGCATCAATGCTGAGCATCTGCCGTCCTTCCATGGTTCTATGGCTGTCCGTCACATGTGACATACTGCTACACAGACCACGCAAGTTTGCTTGCCAGGCAGGGTTCATGACTGTATGTTGGTTTGAGTTGGATTTGTCTAGATTGTTCTACTGAAACTTGACATCGAGGAGAAACTATTGGAGAGTCCATTGGTCTACCTTCTTCAAAATCTTCTTATGGCATGATGCATCAAACTCTAGGCTAAGCTTCCAATTTAAGTGACAGCTACTTCCTCGCTGAATTCGTCTTCGTCTCTCAGGAACATATACTCCACCACGAACCTTGCAGTCATCGAATTGGACGGCTTCCGTAGCTCAGTTGGTTAGAGCGTCGTACTAATACTTTATTCCGAGTATCCGGTAATGCGAAGGTCTCAGGTTCAAGCCCTGGCGGGAGCAATCCCAATGCCTTCCAATTCGTATTTTTGATCCATAGACATCCTGAACATCTTCGAGATTCTCTTTTTACAACTTTTGTTCTTCTTTACTATATCTACACATACAGCTTATTGGCTTGCAGTAGGTAGGCTACTGGTCGAGTTAAATACATTAATGTATTTATTAAGCTGCTCCTTGTTTGTTTGTTTGTTTATTTATTACAGGTTAAACAATCCCTTTAAATAGCGGGAAGCCTTCATAAGTTCATTTTTAATATCTCAATCTATCAGCCTTTGCCTATTCAGGGTACAAACAGTATAACCTGCTAGCCTGCTTATAAGATTTAGCAAATGGCATTTACTTATACTATCAGGCTGTAATTAAGAGATAGTAACCTATCCAGAACAGCTAAACAACCTCTAAAAGCATGCTGCCTCAATGCTCTCTATCGAGGTCTACGTCGGTAGTAGGTTTCGAGTCACAATGCTCCAGATATGTAAATATCAAGTGGTAGACGACATCTTATAAAGAATATCCCCAGAACTATATACTATATAAACCACAACTCGACTTCTATATACTACGAATACTCACGGAATAACCTCCTGAAGTAGTCATACATGCTCTTTAAACTAGAGCGTACCCTGCACCAGATGTCAATAAGCTATGGATATTAGCAATTAACTGCATATATTATCCTCAGTAAACACTTTGAGGATCAATATATGGAGTTAAAAGAAGTACCTATGCTGCTGGGATTTCCTGGCCATTGTAAACAATTTCCGGCTACGTGAGTATCGGCCGGAGGAGCCACAACGCCCATCTCCTCTTCATGATCCCTTCCGGCTATGGAAGAGAACTACAAAGAGTAAGGTCCCACTCGCACCGTAGGATAGATGTAGCCGGGATCATGTATCCCATGACTCGTCCAGGAGTATTGACAGCAACTCATTGTCCAATATCTCAGTTGGCAGCATCTTACTCAAGCACGGGTACTTTGCAGACCGCTTGAATACGAATTTGCCTACCAACTACTTCTTGTCGACTTTAACTACCTATGCTGGAAGTGCTTCGGGGTGTTGTGCCCTTTTCAATCCGTTGACGATGAGATCAAATTCAGTAATGACACTTCTACAGGCGCATGAAGGCTCATTATTTGTCGAAAATTCCTATACAGTATTCCTTACTTGGGCTATTTCTGCTACTTATCCAAGAAAGCACTACAGATGGAGGGATACAAAAAGAACATATAAACAAGAGTGTCATTCAAGACCAACGTACCAAAGATAATTTTGCTTGAACGCCTAAAACTGATTTCATTCATACTGAGCTACCATTAAGAATAAAGGTGGGAGAAAAATGAGGTAACGTCAATCTGAAAATGTCCTTATAGCCAAAAAATGACGCCCCTCTACAGACCACGTTTTGTGTCCTTTGCGATCAACCCTGTCAAGCTCTTCTCCGGCTTAGGGTAATCAGGACGGCCAGCCAACATATCTACTACCTCTGACAGGCCCAACCAGTGGGCAGTCGCAGGTCTTCGGTTGGGCCAATCTGTGCCGTGCTCCTCCAGCTCCTCCATTGCGTTGAACACGACCTCGGAGCCTTGAATACCAATGACAGAGGCACTCTTGGGGTCCCTCTTGACGTGGTTGTGAGCGTTACGTCCAAAGCCCTCAAGATGTTGGATGCACTTGATGGCCAGACGAACAGCTCGGCAACGATCCATAGCAGAAGGAACACCACCCTGTTGGACGTGACCAGGAATACTCTCTCGGCTCTCGAACCGGTCGTGAGCCTCTTCACGGATGATGTCCGCAATGAGCTTGGCATTGTAGACCTTGCTGGACTTCTCATTTACGAGGATCAGGCGTCCAGCACGGGACTGGCCCTTGTCCTTCTTGAAAACCTCCTTGAGGTGGTTAACATCGGAGTTGAGCATCTCAAGAGAGATGCCTTCCTCGGGGATATAGACAGCGGAGGCACCGACATCCAGGCCAGCCAGGGTAGCGATGTAGCCTGAGCGACCGCCCTGAGTCTCAATAACGAAGACACGACGACGGGTAGCAGACGCTGATTGCTTGATCTTGTCACAGTAATTGACAAGCTCGTTCAAGCAGGTATCTGAGCCCAGAGAATACTCGGTTCCGGGAACGTTGTTGGAGATGGTGGCGGGGAGAATAACCATGGGAATGCACAGAGAAGGGTATTCCTTCCTGGCCTTGCGCATTTGTGAAACGGAGTGGAAGGCCTCGAAACCACCAACAAGGAATAGAGCATCAAAGTGGTGCTCCTCGATCAGGTTGGCGATCAACTCCATGCCAGACTCGCCAGGAAGCTCTCGGTTTGTACCAATTTCGGAACCACCCTTGCTTGCCCAACCGTCAACCTCGAGCCAGTCGAATGGGCGGACAGCGCCGATAGGCTTGTCATCGTGATGTCGTGCGAATCCAGCGAAACCGTTGTGAATAGCCAGAGGCTCGTGGCCCTTGGAAAGACAGTACGCAACAGCAGCACGTACTGCAGCGTTCATGCCACCGGCAGGGGCACCAACATTGATGAAGCCAATTCGCATACGCTGAGCAGTCAATCATCAGCAAGGGAACAACAATTCAGATTTGGGTCAGACTTACGTCCTTCTCAGGCAGCTTGGAATCGTCAACCATGACGTTTGTGGTCAACATATACGAGCCCCATTGGTCGGCGAACTCGGCATCACGAAGGGACATGGCCTTCTCGAAGTCTTTGGCGTCAACAGCCTTGGCGAGCTCTTTGGTTTCGGCAACAGCTTGCATTAGAGGCTTGCGAACAATCTTGTTCTCGTTAATAGCGATGAAAGGAGTCTCAGTCTCTGGTGTAGCTTCAAGGACAGCCTTGACGGCTTCAACACCCTGCAGGGTAGCCAACATTCGGTCGTATGCGACGGCAGTACCGCCTCGTTGGACGTGGCCGAGGGTGGTAATACGTGTATCAAGAGCAAGACCGCCCTCACTCTTGTCGGCTAGGATGTTCTTGATTTCTTCGGCGCCGATCTTGTTGCCGTCCTTGTCGCGGGCTCCTTCAGCGACAATGACAATGGTCTTGCGCTTTCCAAGGTCTCGATGCTGTAAGTCGTTAGTGCCTGTGATTGGGAGCTATTTTCTGTAATTGGACCTACCCTTCGCACAACGACCTTCATATCTTCCTGCCAATCATGCTCACGAGGCCTCTCAGGAATAAAGACAAAGTCTGCACCAGTTGCGACACCGGCCATGAGGGCCAGCCAACCACAATGCCGGCCCATGACTTCGACGACGAAAGCACGAGAGTGTGAAGAGGCAGTCGCTTCGACGTAATCGACCATCTCGCAAATACGGGCGAGTGCTGAGTAGCAACCAATGGTTGCATCGGTTCCTGTGAGATCATTGTCGATGGAGCCGACGAGACCGACAATGTTGAGATGCTTATAAGGTGCTATTTGTTCTGTAGACAGCTCTCCCTTGGAAACGAGCTCTTCCAGGAGAGAAGGCCACTCAGCTCGGAACTTGTCAGCGCCAGTCAAGGAGCCGTCACCGCCGCAGATGATCAGAGCATCAATGCCAGAAAGAACCATGTTCTTGGCAGCCGTTAACCGACCAGGACGCTCGTAGAAAGCCATGCATCGAGCAGTACCAATAAGTGTACCACCCTCAGAGAGGTAGCCTCTGACATCGTTCCACTGCATCTGTCGGATGAAGTCGCCTCCCTGTACCAAACCCTCATATCCCTCGTAGACGCAGTAGGCGTCGCAACCCATGTGAAGGGACATGCGCACAACAGCTCGGACAGCAGCGTTCATGCCTGGGGAGTCACCTCCCGAAGTCATGACGGCGATCTTCTTCTTTGGGGCCATTTTGGTGAATTCGGAAATATAGGAAGAACGCTTGGGAGTGATGATTCGATTCAAGGTTTGCCAGAACCGAGTTGAAGTAAGTTTGGGATATTGCGTAGCCGTCCGGAGAAGGAAAAAGCGCGGCGGGGCAGATAGTGTAGCTCTAAAAGTGTATATGATGAGAAACGAGGGCACACAATTAGGGAGAGCACGATACTTACAGGAAGATAAGGAGAAGAGAAGAGAAGCGCCGGCTTCAACGGATGATATTGATAGAATATGGTCTCACCAGGTTTCCTGTCGAGAAGGGGGGAAATGATTATGGCGCCAGCTTTGATGGCCCGGGCAGTGGAAGTCGGTCGGTGACGCAGCTGGAGGTCAGGATCAGTACCTACCTACAGTAGCGAGGGGCAGCACACAGGGAGGTCAAGAACCAACCAACTAACAAAGTGGAGAGTATGATGTGTGAAGTAGAGCTCTTATCGCTTATCGGCCCGCGCGGGGGGCAGATTTTGGGTTTTTTCAGGTGCCAGTCTTGACCCAAGGTGAGCTTTTAGCTGGCTCAGGTGGGTTATGATGTTACGATTCGTAAGGTGAATTATTAGCACTCACCTCACTTTGGAGCCTCTTGTCCCTCTAGTCTCGGTGTTTTATGCTTGCTTGCTTGTCTGAAAGCCAATTGCCAGCTGCGATAATCCCCTCAAGCCCCTCTTCTTTTTTTTTATCGCACACACAATTGAATCGAAACTGTTGGAATAATACCGCATTCCTGAGGTATTCATGCTATCAGGTCCACGTTTCGGTGGCATTGGACGACGCAATGGTACAGAAACAGCATTGGCAGTGGGACGGGGCACTTCCATGAAACGTCATAAAGCCGCATTCACTCTTTTTTTGTCTACCAGCGGGCTAGGACAAGAGGATGTTTTGCATGATTCTAATCATGAATGTCTGGACGCTGAATACATGGGTTGTACTAAGTATTCAACGCATTTCTCTAACTATTCATATGGACATTAGACAACTACCGGTGCATCAAATTTTCGACGTGATCTCCATCCTGGTCTACCGGGATCTGCTACTTTAGCTCTAGCTAAGTATGTAATTGGCATGTAGTGGTTCGTGGGGCTAAAGTGCGTTGAATGACGGCAGCCAGATCTTCAACGCAGGACAGGTGATTCTTAAGGCAGTAAGGCAGGCTTAACTGCAAGATCGAAGAACCGAAAGGCGATCGAGATGCCCTAATTCATCAATTGTCAGGGGCTCTTACATGGCTGCTCACCACCTCACTCGTATGCAACTTCAAACACGCCATCATTCACTTCAAGCCCATGTCATCCTCAAAAATCGCTGGCCTCAGAAGACGCCTCAAATTGGAACCAACTTATATCGCCATCAAAAGGATGAACACTTGAGAAATGAAATAACTCACCCATCAAGTAGTTTACCAAAGGACGGCATAGAAGAGCCCCTAGGGCAGGCAGGACATCCATCGTCTGGCCATCTTGAATACCCTGGACCATCATGTGAATAAGACAATCCAATGGTAGAGCTTTCAAGAGCATGATTTTATGACTTCAAGGGGCCGAACACATAATTGCTTCGGCAGGAATATATGCCTTCCAATAACACATCTGAGGCAGGCAAATATGCGAACTCCAGGGTCACCAGCCTGTCGGCGCTCTGAAATCTGACCAGTCATTGAGAAAACCTGACAGTCATCTTGGAAACCGAGACGGGCTGTGATGATCGCTGCGAGGATTACCGAGGCGTCCACCATTGAAGCCCTGTGTTTACAGCCCGGCGGTGCAAGCAAGGAAATGAGAGGCCAAAATGTGAAAATAGAAAGCCGTTCAGGAGAGTCATATGGCTGCAGATGCTGTTCTATGCGCTGGCAAGCGTCACTTCACAGCGGTTGGGATGGATGGTTGGCCTGATGCGACGGCAGCGCGTCTGCTGACCTAGAGCGCCAAGCGCTGAGTCGCCAGGACCCTGAAGAAGCGCCCCTGAACATGACGACAGAGGCCTCAGCAGGGCCTCAGCTCATCGCAACCCAGGTTGACAAGGCTCAATTCAAGTCTGCCTCTCTTGAAGTTGCCTTGACTGCCGACTGTAACTGTTAAGCCTCTCGACAACGACTGGTGCCGAGGATCCTGGAACATCAAGGCAGGTGACCTACCCCAGGTATCGTCACTGAAGCCTCGGGATATTCATTTATGAGCCGGTAGCAAGTTTCTCGTCTGATCTGCTCGGCATATGTCCGTGGTCACGCCTATCCCATGATGTCGGGTGCATCAACAGCAGAACGGACGGGAGGCAAGTCCTGCCCAACTGACTATGGGCAGAGGGATAGTTGCAGATTACGGCTCAAAAACCTCACCTCTAGAGTGACTCGACGCGGCTTCGCCCGTCGGAATGAGCTCCGTGGTCAGGCGCAAGGACACGGTCATCAGTCATCAGTCGTTACCCGCCTGAACTTTGACCGCGTATAGCCTTTCACTTATTTTCCCAGCGTTGACAGATGAATTTCTAGGCGAGATCACTCAAAGGCCCGTGGCCGCTTGCGGAGGCGAGGTGCAGCGTGCGGATGACAATCTGGGGGCTCGTTGTTATCACGGGCTCACCGGATATTGGTTATGCCATTGAGAACGGGTCAAGTCAATGAATCCCCACGATCCTCTGGGGCTTCTCCAGGGCGAGAATCACTAGCAGGATTCTCATTTCCAATCCCAGATCGCCCAGAATCACGTCAATTCGCCGTTGAAGTGGAAGCCTAGATTGCAAGCGGACCAATTGACGCTTTAACACAGGCGTCTGTTGATGATACCGGCTTGGGATTGGAATTGAAGCTCAATGCCAAAAACACCATTGACATGACTGGTCAGGGTCTTCAACACCATGCTCGGCGAAAACTCTCTCAGGGTCTATCATGTGCCTTGAAGCTATCGAGCTAATGGCTTTCAAGAGAGCCGTTCGTCCTTACCGAGTCTCACCATTCTCAGGATCAAATGCCTTGGTGAATGTTAAGACCGCGGTTAATCCGGGCCAGAACAACACAAAGCGAGGCTTGGATCACCAACGTGACTTGTGATGGGGCCTCAGACAGGTCCCTGATGAGGAGCGGGCTACCAGGGTGCTTGATCCGCGGGAGACAGAAGGTCCCAAGATAATGACAGTGGGGGGGGGGAATTGGACCTGGCAAGGCAAACAACAGGGTCGTCCTCAGTTTTGGACTCGGATGCCCGATTCGGTCTCAGTTCACAACGGAGCCGCTCAAGGGAGATGAACAGGACACATGACAAGCTGTCAACGTTCCAGAACGCCAAACGGACAGCAGGATCTGCTTTCCGTTACAAGAGGCTGCGGCCCCATTAGGAAGCTTTAGGGGACACCGAGAGATAGAACCGTTTGCACTCCCGAGACCGCGTTCGTCTGTGCTCGCTCCGTAACTGTCTCAGGTGGGTCACTTACTTGATCAGGTAATCCAGATATAACCCAAAGAGGACTGGCCTGGTAAGTGTGAGTCTAAACTCCGTTGGGCATCATAGTGACCCGCGACTTGAACACAATAAGTGCCTCTTCAGGTAAAGACCCGTGGAAACTGGTCACCAGGAAGAATTTGCCTCCCCCTCTCTGCCACCTCCACCCGTGTTCCTCCCCCTGACAGAAGCCCTGTCCTTGTCTGCTGTGTCGCCGAAGTTGAACAGCCTACAGGCCTTCCCACCTCCACCTCTATGATCCTGTGCCCTGGCGTGGACATGACATTGGGCAGGTTCTTGATTCGAAGAGGATCCCTTTGTTCAGAGAGGGAAGAGACTCAAAGATACAGACAAGCAATAAATAGCTCTTTGGCCTTCGTTGTCATGCGTTTGCTGTACTATGCTGTGCTGTACTGCGCTGTGCCGCCACTTTAACCCCCATTCTCAACTGAATCCGTCTGGTCACGCCTCTGTAAAAGTGTAAGGTTGAGATGCCACCCCACAGGAATCAATCAATCACTGGACTCATCCTGAGTGAACCGTAACTCACTTCAGCGTCCATTGACAGCGAAAATTCTCCTGCGCCGCGGTACCTCCGTCTTGTACTGGGGGACTTGGGCTTGTGCTATTTGGGTGGTACCCGCTATTTCCAATGCCCCCCCTCCCGTCCAATTCTCCTCAGCATGTACGTACCTGAGCCACCCCCGGCCAGAGTGCAGTGGCTCACACCCCCTCTAGATTAGCACACACGCCCCTGCGGTCCGACACCCCTGGGCCTGGCGTGCACTCGTGCTTGTGCTAAGGTACCTTAGACTCCATTTACATAGCGCACACCGCGACTCCCTTCCCCCAATCCGTCTTTCTTCCCACAGACCAAACAAGAATAACTACGTTTGATCCCCCCCGGACTTTGTTCGTTCTCCTCCACATACACATACACTTACACCAAGCAACACCAAGACCCAACATCCATTGCAGAGGATTTTGAGAGGACGACCTTGCACCAAGAATCGCCTTCACACATACAGTATATGTCTACTCGAGGATCCCCATGAAACGCAGCATCCACCTCGACATCGCACTGACACGCCAAATTCGCTTACATTGATCTTCAACTCCCTCGACTTGACCGCCCGCGACCAAGTCTTCTCCACCTCGAATCTCATCCTCTTTACTACGCTCAGGCGCATTGTCGGCTCTAACTCGATCTACTTCGCCGACGACCTATACAGACTTGTCGACCGTTTCGATTGCACTTACAACTTCGACCGACTTATTCGCACCCACCTTGGCAACTCTCCCTAGTCGATAAATCGACAGGTCCAAGACACATTATGCCCTATCGTTTAGACACTCACGTTTTGACAGTGGATGCGAACGTCATCCACAAGGTCGATACTGGCAATCCCGCCAATCTCTATAGCATGTGGACTGGTAAGTCGTCTCTTGTTTGTGTCGTCTGCCTATACGCTAACCAGTCAGTCTTCTCTCGGTGCGCAGACTCCGTTGAACAAGGTCGAAGACTAGAGAACCTTAGCTGGCGACTGTGGCAAAGAGAAACCTTTGTCGTCGACAACGAAGAAAAGACAGCACCCTCTACACAGACTCTCCCCCAGAACATTCCTTCCGAGTCAAGGATATCCGATCTTCCCCAACTATCTGGCAGTGTCGAGTCTCTTGTAGACGAAGAGACCATCGACTTTAGTTCATTATCAGCACCGCTTGAGATCGCCCGCCCTCGTGTACGACGTCAAGATTCTTGCGCCAGCACCCGAAGCAAGCGCGAACGCCACATCAGCTCCGACGATTTCGAGAAGATGATTGTGTCTATTGTTAAGGACAAGGGTCCTCTGTCGGCCCCTCATGTAGCTCCTGTCCCCAAGCAGTCTCTTCCTGTTCCTCCTGCTTTCGAGCGTTCTGGTTCAACTACAACCGAGTCTCAATCGCCTGCAAAGTCCATCACAGCTTCAGAGGGTTCGCCACAACCTTCACCGCAAAGCCTCCCCCGCACCACTGTTGTGCGTGGCTTCTCACCTTCCCAGATTCCCACTCCTCGAACTATCTCCGGTGCTGCTCAGTCATCAGACGCAATTCCTGAGCCCAAGTCATCGCCTGCTGCCAAGGTTGTGCAATCAAAGAAGCCCGCTCGCTTTGCGCTTGGTGGCTCTTGTTCGTCTAGTGAACAGGACCAGAGCCTCAGCAACAGCAAGCCCATCATCAAGAAGCCTGTGTTCCAGATCGGTGGCTCTTCCGAGGAGGACGGCTCACTCAAGAGCGCCATGGCTTCATCACGACCTGGCTCTCTGCTCTCTGCACGCAAGAAGCAGGCCTCGTTCAGCAACAATGTCATGACACGAACCATCGATGATGAGGCAGCCGTCGACTCAGATACCGACGACTACATTGACGAGAGCGCTATCGATGACGATGACGACTCTTCGGACTGGGAGGACTCGATGGAAGAGAGCGGAAAGTCTAGCATGGACGACAAGTTCTTCCAGCGAGTGGATTCCAAGGCCAATTTGACCTCACGACGATCTCTCATCACCCTCATGCTTGCCCAGAACGATCGCGCACGCACTCTTGGTAACCACGCCTCTCAATCGACTTCAGCAATTCCACGATCTCGTATGGCCCACGGCCCCTCACTAGGTGCCTCTCCTAATGACTCCGACGAGGCTCCCCTGATGATGAAGGGCATGCGTGGACCTGGCCTCAAGCCTATACATGAGGTCCCTAGGTCTAGTGCTCAGCCCATCATGACCGGCCCCAACCACATCCAGCCTCAAGCTGCGCTGTCACCTCGTACTACTCGTCGCAATATGTTGGCGACTGAGTTGACTGAGTCTCTTCGACGTCATCTCCTCTGGGAGCGACAACAGAAGTCCTCGACAGCTAATGCCGTCCTCAAGCGACGACATACATCACACGATGTGGCCAACCTGAAGCAGTACCCTGAGAAGCCTTGCATGAAGAAGAGCGAGGATGTGAATGCCAGCAGCTGGAACCAATACTTCTCCAAGGAGGCCAGCGACGGATATCACTCCAAGGGGTGGTAAATGATACCACCACACTATACCATACCCACACAACTATACACACTACGATTGTGCATTGGACGGCGCACGAAAGGCATCACCACATCAGCATTGAGCGTTTTTATTTTTAGCTGCGCTTGCAGCATTTGTTTTACAAGTCGTTAAGCGAAACGGAACTCAATTATTTTTATCTTTTTATCACTCATGGCGGGGAGGGGACTCTTAACATTATGATACCATGAAATCGTGTTTTTTCAAGGCCGCGACAGGCTCTTGTTTCGTCATTTCCTGGCTCGGGGCACGTGTACTTGTAGTTCATATGGGGAAGATTTCTGGGGCAACCTGAGGATATGATTTCACTATGAAAGTTTGAGGCGGAGGGAACTTGAGTTAAGGCGGAGCATGGGTCACGAAATACGGTCATTGGTTTTGCTTGAGCAAGCGCAAAAGGCGAAAACAAAAGTCAAAAGCAGTGTATGATGACAGGCGAGAGCAGAGCGAAAGCGAAAAGCAATGTATGAGCGAAAGAGAGAGAAAGAGAAAGGAGAGACTGAGATGGAAAAGCGAAAGATTAAACGAGTCACTCAGCAAAAAAACTCGCAAAAAGGGCGAATTGTCTATGAGAAAGAGGTTTCCGCAAAAACATGAATAAAACTTTTTCACGTTGAACAAACAAAATAATGAATGACATGACCCAATTGAGTGGAGTGAGTGAATGAGTGAATCGAACCGATCATCCAGACGCAATGCGTGTGGTGTTGTGATGGAATGTCGCATTGCATTGTGAGTTGTCAGAAGGGTTCCAAGGTTCCTGGATGCTTCAAGGATCGCTGGGAGACATGACCCAGGATGGACGTCATCAATTCTGGCTGTTTTCAACTTTTGAGCCAGGCCTAGCCAGCACCTTCAGAGCTGAGGGTTGCAGCAGCGGCCGTTTAATGCACAGGCAGAAATCCCATTGGCTCGGGGAGGACAAGCCCCAAGCCTTGAAGGCCATTTGAGTGTGGCAGACCCAACCAAGCAAGCCAGCGCTGCAGGCTTTGTACAGCTCGTGACTTGATCAATTGGCTTTTAGGTTTTTTTTGCGAGGGGAGAGGAGAAAGGGAAAGTCAGATTTGAGCACATGTCAAGGCATGAATCTCTGAAACAATTTTCATCATTTGGTCCTGTCAACTCCATGGGAAAGCTCTCCATGTCAAGGATTTCACTTGCAAACCAACCAAACTGTCGGTAATAAATGGCGTGAGTCGCTAGACAAAAAGGAACATGGGACTTTACGATAATACCCGTAGTCTGATCGAGCGGTCAGTCGAAGGTGCTGGCTGATACTGGCTGCTGCTTCTAGTCTTTTCTCTAGCATAGGGCAGTGTTGTCTTTGTTGGGGATACCTTATGCAAGCTAACAGCGCAGTCATTGTAGTAAACAAAAGGCAAGGTCAACAACACGAGGTCAAAGTTAGAACCGTCCTGAGCCGTCTCAACGACAAGTCCTTACAAGATGACCATTGACATAAAACGACTGGCTTGGCAACTCCAACACCATTACCAGGGCTGCCAAGCCATCGGCACTCGCTTCTGGGACCTGGAACGCGCCATTGAGTTTTTTATATAATTTTTTTTACATGGGTTCTCACATGAGTTATTGTCATCTCAAGTCGACCTGAATTGAAAGGGTGTCCGGCATCGGTATTCAGAAACCGATCCCAGCCTCTCGTCAATAAATTAGGTGAGTGTAAGCTGAAGGGGCACATCCGGGCGCTAAGAACAACACGCGTAAATCCAATCTCCTCCACAGTCCAAACGACTCCCTTGTATCTCCGCCCTCGGCCAAAATACTTAGACTTCGGGGGTTCTGTTCCTTGGAAGATACCTGGGCAGACGGATCTTTCTGGCTGCTTTTCTTCTTGTGTTCCTGTTACCTGAAATTGGAGGGTTCGAAAGGGTATGGGTTGCAGCGTCAAGCCACGAAGGGGAAATGTAGTATTAGGCAACCCATAATTAACTATTTTGAGTTTTTAACTCTGACTGCATGTGCATGATGATAGTTCTTTGTGTAATTGAAGATGGTAGACATCCAGAGTGGTGATTGACCTATGATTGAAGTAACCCAACGTGCATCTCGTATCGTTCGAACTACTGCATTCTACCATCAGCTCTACGCCAGCATAATGCATTTCCGGTTCTAGACACACATGTCTAGTCCAGACCATTAATTATCGAAACGCGTCTTTTGGTTCACTCTGCTCACGGCCAAATTGTGGAATCCTGCGGAGCCGCACCCGAACTCACGAGCTAGGCGCCACATCGCGAACCAAATGAGAGGAGGACGGACTCATACTCCGTGATTGAGAATGGATTGTTTCAAAAGGATTTGCGCAAAAGGAGGCTGGATAAGGAGACGTGTTTGAAATCAGTCATTTGTGACAAGCTGTGCCAGAGATGCAATGATAGCCAGTCAATTGCTTCACTTATGACACCTCCCTGCGTGTGGGGGAGTCAATTAGAGACCTTTCAGAGGCAGAGAGAGAGGTAAAGGGAACAAGAGACAGCGACGCCTCTCCCGCTTGTGATTTTCCGGGGAAGTCCATGGCATCGTCGACAGTGACAGAGACAGAGACAGAGACGCCCCATCCCGCATGTACAGTACAGTACAGTACAGTACAGTAAGCAGAAACCATCGGCTCTGTGTGCCTGAGCTCAGACTCACTCGTATTCAACACATACTTTTCTAAGCGTCAATGGCGTTTAGACGAAAACCAAATCTCAGCATCTCCCCTCTTTTTCAAGAAGCTTTGACGTGTTCAATTCCCCAGAAAAGAAGAGAACCACATGTTGCTGACTTGATTGCGGAGAATCTGGAGAATTTTCTTTGGTCATCCGACTATCCTTTTCTTCTCTCCGCATAGCAAATTTGCCTTCCAGATGAGATCACATGGTGTTGTTCAGGTTGGCGTTAACGAATTGCAATTGCGTCCCCACAGATTTAACAGTTTGCTTTTTGCGATATGTGCGCTTGGAGTTTTCAGCACCTCTCGCTCGGGTCATGAGAAAACGAAACTAGACCGATTGAGGATGTTAGCAGAGGGGGGGCGTGCATGTCCCTTGTCTCGTGGCTGACAGGAAAGGGATTTCGCATCATTGGGACTCTCGGTACAGAGTAGGGTGCAGGGAGTGTTTAAAGTCTGAGTCAGAATGAAGAGCAGAGCAAAACCGCTGTCAGAGGACATGTCGTTTTTAGGCTAAACCGAATACTGGAAAATTCGAGACCAAGTCCCGTAAATGGCGGGTGAGTGATTTCCGACCAATGAGAAATGGAGATTATATGTTTTGCTGGGGGAGTGAGTAACGGAAATAAGACGAGTCAGATTGGCTCAATTGCCGATCGGAAACTCGGGGTGGGAAACAGGACCCTGCATGAGTTTACTGAGAGCTTGCGTTTGTGTTGGTTTGAGCCATCTTCGAAGCTATCGGATATTTAAGCCTCGATGCCGCTTATTCTACTGTGCCGAGGGCTTTGAAGAATGCTGCCTTGAATATCTGTAAAGCCTCATGCTATCTCGCCTGTTCTGGACTGCTGGGCCAAGCTTGTGCGGCTTTTCAGGTTCGTTTCTACTCCGGCCTCACATCCATAACCGTGACTATAGCATTCCTGATCACCTTGAACTAAGTTAAGCGCTCCGAAGGCTCGGGATTCTCATGTCTCGCAGCTCACATGTGCCATGGCTATGCTCCATTTCATGGAAACTCTCCTCGGCACAGGCAGGCAGCAATGGATCTAGGTAATGTCGGTCGAATTCGGCATCCAATTCTGAGGACCCTTTTCCATCCATTGTCTTTCAGGGCCCAATCCGCCAGAGGTGGGGCCTCCATCCGGTGGGCGTCGGATGTCCACTCCACTGTCCGGAAGCTGGTTGCTTATTAGGTATTGCCAGTATGCTCTCGGAAACGCAAAGAGGGCTTTTTTATCCGGGCAAAATGATAGAATATCGCGCAATGCATGCAACAAGGGTCTTTTTTTGACGTGCATGCTGTGCTCAATTTTGAGCTGACGCTTGACCGTCTTTCAGGTGTTTAATGCCGCTCATTCACCGCCTGGTTCTGTTGCGTGCGTGCTCACTACAGAGTCAAGCAGGGGATAACTTTCACATCTGATGCTGGACAAGAGGGTGCAAACAGGAGCCTGGAGATGCAATGTATCCAGTCAACAGACCCTTCTGCAGAATAAGCTGTAGATCCTTTTCGCTGCCAAGTTAATGGTCACTTGCAGCGAATCTACAGCACGCCAAGGTTCCTGAATCGAAAGGAATGCCGACAGATCTATTAAGTTAGAGACGGGTCATGGCTGACATCAGAAGGGCCTCACGTGGGTTGAGAGTACAGTGTAGCCTCCGCTGCGAGCGTCTCTTACACTTTGCTTTACAGCACCTGTCAAAAGTTGACATGCCCCTATGACCTGATCAATCTTTAGCCGGAGCAAGCCTTGTTGACCTCGCCTTGCCTCAAGTGGAAACATATTCCTCGTGGCCTATGACATCGTTTGCATGCATGAGTCGCGAGTATCTAGGTACTAGCCCCGGGTCTAAGTCTCGGCGTCAAGTAAGAAAAATGCATTCTGCGTAGAGAAACTGGGAATTAATGAATCAATTGACTGATATCGAATAAACTAAATTGAATAATTGGTTCCTATTATTTTCCACCCTAGTCACCGTTAGAGTTTGACTACTGCCAACCCACGATCCTCCCCAGACGGGGTCGCGACTAATGACAAAGGGTTCACTGGGGTTTGCGGAACCATCATCCACTGACACGAGAAATTACAGGATATCAGGTAGCAGCCACGAACAAGATTCGGGACTGCTTACTTAACTCTTACTATTTAATTACGGACTGGAAACCCACCGAGCGTCCAGATGCTGGGCTTTTACCGTTTTTGGTGAGTTCTACGTGTATTGAAACCCAAGAACCTGTTGACTGGAGCCTGGATGTCCATGTATCAATGGGAAACAATGTCTGAAAAGATCCACCTCTCAATGATACTGTACCAACGCTGGAGAAGCCATCGAGAAGAAAACTACAAAACGAAAAGGCTGTGGTGTGCAATAACAAAAATCAGGCACATGTTGTGATATCGCGATTGTCCTCTCGCCAAAACAACAAGTTTGACGAGCCAAGGCTGGTGATCAAATAAACAACGTCACGACGGGTATGCAGGGCTGCTATCTTGTCCTGCGGCCTGCAACTTAAACAGTGGTCAACATCGAAAACTCGAGTTGATATCGATGTTTCTGCTTCTCCAAGATCCATCGAGATCTGGGGTGTCGCTACGTCATACTCTGGGGTGCAAGGTGGTGCGTTCTCGCGACACCCCAGAATCTCCAAATCTCGCAGATCTTGCTCTCAAAGAGCCCGCATCGGAACATCACGCGGCTATAGATCTGGGCAATGAGAATGTGATTTCCGCATTCTTTGGTGTTGATGCGTTGTTCGATGATGCAAACGGGCTGTGGTGTTTTGATGTCGAGACGAGGTCATCTCCCTCGTCTATGACAGAATTGTAAACCGGAAATGAGACCTATGTTTTACTTCTGGTCGGGAACTGACCACGGGAAGAGCTGTTACGTAGAGACCATCTCCCGCAAGAACAGCCATAACACCCTCAGGCACTTCATCAGCCAACGGCGCTTGTCTTGAGCACCCGTTGTCGGAGTCTTGGGACTTGGGAACACAAGGTCAAGCGCGGTAATCTGACGATCCACATCGACATTGACACCTCAGGCTCACATTACATATTCATACATTCATGATGGTGTTGTCCGAGCACGAGCACGAGCCATTACTCTATCCCTATTACGGCTGGTGGTGTGCGGACTTGACTCCGATGTGCCCCGACCAATCGCCCATCACCCTCATGAGACCTCTAGGCCTTCTAGAAGTCTTCTCCCGCACGTGGAGAAGAACACCTCACACCTCCATCAATTTTCTCTCGATCACGCGCGGGTTAAAGCTGAGACTGAAAAGGGCAACTGTTGACGATACGGCAGAGAGGAGGATTGTGAGCTAAACAAAAAAACGCGGCATTTTCTGGCATTTCGTCAAGACATCACACGGTGAAATGCAACTTGAGGTCTTGTTAGCTCATCAACACCTTGACAATGGCTCTCGACGAATGAGAAAATCAAGAAATCAGTAATTTAAATCCGTATTTTATCCCTCATCTCCACTCAAATCTCTTTTCGGATCCATAGTGGAGAAGACATCTCGAACGGAACAGTTTGGCCTCCCTGTAATCAGCCTTGTAAACTCTAATGCAAACCGTTATGGTTGGGCATCAAAATCTGGTTGTTGCATCATCGTTCTCCGCTGTGCCCCGATATCAACCAGACAAAGACGATTCATGAGATATCGTGAGATCAAAATGGAGCCAGAAGGTCTCCAGAACAAACTCCAAAAAACTCCAACAACATCACATCTCCACTGATAAGAATCGTCTTGTTCCCGGCGACTTCACGGCGCTCCTCGGCCCCTCATTAATGCCTTTTTGCTCGGACGGGACCCTCATCCGTCACCGTTTGCATGTCTCGCCGCGGCCCTTCTCAAAGCCATTGATATCAGTTGAACCATTACCACCTCTGTCGGTCCGGCAATGGCAGGGTACCTAATTGATATCCCCTCATTGGTGCTACTATGACAAATTAATGGATCGCTGCTTTTACTTTCACTAACTCGTTGACATTTTTGACACGTGAAATTCCCGTGGCTGTGTCATATTCCTAGCCACGAGGAGGCAAAGTCGACAATACTGGGTCCGCCATGAGATTCTATCGATAATCGCCATGTGGGCATGGGCTTCAAGGTCCATTATCAACGGCGTGGCCGATGAGGGGACAACAGTTGGAGACTGTGGAGGATGCGAATTACGATTCAAGTGAGACTGACTGCATCTGTAGGAGTGGCTTGGCTGATCCAATATCTGCGCTTCCGCTCAGGGTTGTTCAGCCGCGTCTTGGAAACCTTAGATGAATTGGATACCGACAAGATATTCCCCTTTGAGAACACCACTCGAAGCTTGGACTTGCCGAACATGAAGCCGACTGGGCTAGCTGGGTAACTTTAGTCTTTAGTTGACTGTCGCCCTCAACTTAGTGCTTAGCTTAAGCAGATGTCAATTTCCTACGTTTTGGAGGTATCTCATGTACCTACAGGCTACCACGTGGTGAAGGTTCTCCGCACTCGCCAGAGTGGCCGCCGTTCATATTCCCTCTTCAGTACCTTCTGCCGAGAGTTTAAAGCCATTGTGCCGCGGCCGGTAATTGATGCAAGTTGGGGGGATGGAACGATGTCGACCATTGGCGGCTATTGAATTCAGCCTTGGTATTGCTGAGATGTTGTGTTTACAACGCCAAGTTGACTGTCATGTGCGACTCGTCGACCATTCTTGCGTGAGCGGCTTGATTATCAACATCCTATTATAGAGAGAGGCTAAGCATTGATATACCGAAACATGCCAGATATGGCTACAGTAAATGCCTAGACTCGCTGTCGAGCTATGTGCAATACCACCAGTGTGGTTTTAGCATAAAGCCATCACATCAATCGAAGAATGAACCTTCTCATCGGCCCATACCTAGGTATACAAATGTGTTCTGGGTAACAGGCTAACAGCTGAGGGCTTTGGATGGTGGTGTAGGCAAAGGTGTCTTCTGATGCTGTAAATTACCCAATGCACTTGGCTGATAAGACGAGATTATCACAAAACATGCAAATCGCTGCATTTCTTATCCAGAGTCCTCGACTAATAATCGTTTACTGGTAATCAGCAGCCCGGCTGCGCCTCTGCTGAGACGGGCAGGTCGTGCATATCAAACTCTTGTTACCCCAGACCCCAGGTTTTGCCAGGCATAATAGCCTGCAGGGCCCTGTGCCTGCTGACATGGGATCATGCCACGGGGAGCCTCCAGCTTCCAGGCCATTGGCTTTCCATGTGCTTTGCTGTCAACTGTCACTGCCAAGTTGCCACCCCCTCCCGAGCCGACTCGACCCCCAAATTCGTCCGAATTTCCCCAACTTCCCAAACAAACGGTTCTGCGTGGGTTTGAAATTGAGAAGCCGAAGAACCCCCATGCTCCGGGGAAGACAGTAGGGGTCAGCCGACGGAGAAACTATGCCGTGCAAACGAAGACGGAAGACCCTGATCGGATCGGAGGGCCGTAATGTAATCAAAGAGGGGAGATGATAAAAGATGGCAGCTTCTCCTTTTGGTTTGACAGGCGACATGTGATGGTCAGAGAGGGAGGCCTGGTGATGGGTTGATGCGGAGAACCTGGATACTGGCCATCTCATTCATGCGGATGCATCGAGGGTCTGATCCGCGGGCCCGGACCATGAGCAGTTACTGTGCCTGGAGGTTGGTGGTATTCCCTCACCACAATAATGAGGTGTCGATCTCACGGCCCGTGGACATGAGGACGGTGGCATACGGGCCGAGTCGATGCGTTGGCACTCACAATGTGATAGTGTCAGAGCATCCCTGATCCAGTGTCGGTGTAATATTTAACTGTAATAACAATCGATCATATGAAAGCCGAGTGGCAGCCTAGAGTTGACATACATATCATCGTTGATGCAAATTACTCCCACGTGATGCCGAAAATGGACGTTGAAACACCCCGTTTCAGCTACCTTGGTCAAGAAAGGATCTGATATGATGTCAGAGACCTTAACCTTGTCAAAAACTCAATACTTTATTGCTAAATCTGAAATGGGTGGTGTTACTGGAGGGTGGCAAAGGGAACATCCTCCGCGATGCCCTCATATAGATCTCAGATGACTGTGGCCGTAAATAGAGAAATCGTCAGTTAACGGTGCCAGTTACGGAAGTGAGACACAGTCAGTCTCGTACCGTAATCGACCAAACATCCTCCTTTGGTCATATGGCAAAGTATTTGTATAATCTTCCTGGCTATCTAGATACAGGATCAGACCATAGGCATATCGCTTCTGCATAGTAGATACGGTTGCGATCATATATCATAGCTACGTCGATTATCACACCGACCTATTATCCCCCCCACCCAATAGTGAATATTTCTAATGATTTTGGAATGATTCCATTGGCCCCCTACTTTCATATAGACCATATATTGTTGGGCCAAGGGGCAACTGGTTGTGATCAATCTCAGGAGTGTGCATAGTGACATAAACGCTCGACTCACGACCAAGTCAATTGATTGTCTTTCTTACTAGCCAGGAACCAACCCTCGATGGAATATGTGGCTCTACTGTTCCTAAAGTTTGCTAAATCGGATCGCCAAAAGCATCCATTACATCATAACAAGATCGGCGATAGAGATTCGATCTTCAATGATGTCAACTCATCACGCGATGTCACTTTCTTAAGACTATTATAGGAACTTGACTTACTAGTCAGTCTTTGACAGGGTTATATGACTCGCAGGATTGACAACTTAACAATACAAATCGAAAGTTTGTCCTGATAACTCCACCATAGCCTGAGACCCCAATGGTATCACCAAAGGTCATTCCCCAGGTGACCAAACCCAGAACAAGCTCAAAAGACATGCAATTTTCTCAAGCAAGGTGCTTCAAAAAGCATAGTAGGGATCTTCGGAACCTTGGTCACCACAATAAAGTACACAATCTCTGCAGATGCAAAGTAACCTTGCTGTTCAGGTAATAGAGGTGATAATATCAGCTCGCTTGGGTAAACGGAAATTTCTCTTATGTTTGATCATAATGCATGGCTCTTCTGTGACAAATGCTCATTCGAATCTTACTCTACTATAAGACCAAAGACGAATGTATTTTTGCTAATTGAGGCACATTGCTAGAGGAAGTTCAAACAGGGCAAAAGATGGCATGTGTGTTATCATAGCGGTAGAACCAAAGTGAAGGCTGTGACTAAGTTCTCTCGATATAACGCTGGAATGAGGCTTGAGAGGCATGAAAATTACAAACGCCAGTAAATATAGACTCTTTCTGTTGAGTCTTCCATCACATATCGCTGAAATTTTCAGCCTGATACCGACAGGATATCTGCCTATTTTCGCCCATCCATGTGCTTCTTACACCTTGCTTTCATCCATCATCCGTGGCGCTCAGAAGTTTTGGATCTTCAAAATCTTTCCCGACATTCAATGACCATGGACATTATATGAAATGTCTTTCTGCATGTGGTTTGGTGTATAGCACACCCAGTCCCGGCCTCTTGTAAGGGAAAGACACCAGACAATCGTTTCGCAATTTTGAAGTTTGTGGAGGGCTTTTTATCTCGACATAAATCATTCTGAAAATTTATGTCTCTTTCTTGAGTCTCTTGGGATCGGCTGCACCTTGCTGGGTCTGATTATCTTGCTGCCGTTTCTGGTTTCCGGGGCCATTGGGGGGATTAGAGAGGCCATTGTGCTTCAGCGTGGCAGGTTTAAAACTGCCGAAAGACTTCGATTGAAAGCTGCCGTTGTGACTGAACGACCGTGAGCCTGCTGGCTGAATAGCACTCGCTGAGCCAAACGTGGCCGCCGAGTGTGCCTGTGTTCCAAAACCCTGTGCCACATTGACTTGCGAGGCTTGCTTATTCGCTCCGAGGTTGAAGTCAAAAATAGGATTTACATCTCGCGGCTGGTCGGTGAATTGAAAGCTCTGAGACGGCGCTGGGAGTGGTGGCCATTGATATGTTGACTGTTGGTAATAACGATTGTTCTTGTTTGATTCCTGTAGTCTGTTGTATCGAGACCAAAGGCTCTGGTAGTTGCGGCCTGCCTGTTCACTGGCCTTGCTCATGTCGGAAATCTTTTGTTTGGACTGTTCTGCCTCTTTCGAAAGCTCTTTGATCTTCTTGCTGGCCTCATCGAGGCGAGCTGATTGCTCCGCTGCGGAGTTTCGCGATCGTTCTAAATCCTTCTTTGCGTCTGCAAGTTCTCTCTCAGTAAGTTCTCGACTGCCTTTGCAGGATGAAAGCTCATTCTTGACACTTTGAAGCTCCACGGACAGTTGTCGTTCCTGCTGTCGAGACGCAGTGAGAGCAGCCTCTTTCTGAAGCATTTCCGCCGAGGGGTCGTCAGCTCTCTCTTTCAGGGCTAGATAATCGGAGGTGAGCCTGGCAAAATGATCCAAAGCCGCCTGCTCTCTTTTCTGAGACTCATCAAGAAGGTCAGATGTTTGTTCCACCTGGGCCGAAAGGCGATGCTCGCGCTCCTGGGCTTCATCCAGGAGTGCTGTCTTGGCTCCAAGAAGTTCAGCGAGGAGTTCAGCTTCCCGCTGCGAATTGGCTTGAATAGCCAACTCTGCCTTTTCGAGTTTTGCAGAGAGTTCTTTCTCCCGCTGAGAAGGAGTGTCCTCCCGTGATTGTTCTGCCGACATGACGAGAGTTTGGGAGGCGTAGGAAACGGGAGGATTCTCGTTCACGCGCTGCAGAGGTGAAGGGAATAATCAAATGCTAAAGTAAGAGAGGGAGCGGGTAAGCGTAAGGTAGAGGAGAACAATAATGTTGCCTGTGGAACCGATTCAGTGACGAGGTGAAAGGACCAGGCTGAGCTGCCAGTGCCCGGCAGGTGTCAGGCAATGGAGCCAAACGAGCCGTGGAGGGGAAACGAATTAAAGTACAGGGGAGCGGGTGAGTGCATGAGGGCCCGGCTTGATCAAAGAAGGACCTGAGTAAAACATCTCGTGGCCTTGAAATAGAGGTACCTCATGCTTCCCTTACTCCAACCCCCGTAAAATAACCACAGGCAATAAAGCCATGTGAAGTGCGCCCACCCAAGTGTACAAGTCTGAAAAGATGGATCTAAAGTTCACAAAACCGGGACAAATCTCTGGTGTCTTCCTATCGAAAGTCATGTACTTGGCAATCATTATTGCCTGCAAAATGCCGAAGAAGACGAAGGCGATAGTGATAGGATGGATCCTCTTTGACCTGCAAGGCTTCTTCATAGTCTCACATGGCCTTGACGCAGTCCCGGATCGAGGCACAAATATAGCAGCCATAACAGTTCCTCCTAGAACCAGATAGTTCTGAAAAATGGCGGACCAGGCACTTTCAAGGCGGATGAATCTTCCAGTTGTGGCAAAAGCAATAAAGCCAGGCTCGAACACGATGAGTACGATAGCCAGAAAAGTGCCTGCCAGCCCGTGGATATCTGCAGCGGCTAGAGGTGTGATGCCCCAATGATATCGAAGTTGCACGACAAGGCATGCTGCAATTGAAAGACGGGCTGCCTCTGGGAGACTCAGGAGGTTGACAATCAAGATCCCCAGAAGGATGACGAATATGACAGCATGTTCAAGCGCAATCTCAACGTGTCTCCTTACAAAGCTGTCGCCTGGAAATAGCTTCGCATCACGCGCTACTTCTACATCCTTAGCTGCATAGTATTGAGCTACCCTGGCAAGGCTGAAAAACAGAGGTAAGCTGACCCCTATCGATGCCATAACTGTGTTGTGGTCTATGTAACTCGTGAAAGTGCTGATGAGCGATATACATGCAACCGTCAAGATCGTGCCAAACGGAACGTACAAACGCCCCCATGGATTAGATCGGGAGGCATTATGCGGGTATGCGAGCCTTGCGGCCAAAGCTCCCGTTATGCCGAGTGCAACGGCAATAAGGCCGTGAAGTGACAGTCGATGTGTTTCGCCAGGATTCAAGGGCCGTCCAAGGTAGATTCCATACAGAACCAAGCTTGACAGAAGCGTAGCGCTACAGGCGACTGCCAGTAATGAGTGCGATATAGGCACTGCGAACTGGCAGAGGTAGGTGACCTTGTACCTCACGGGATCAACTCTGATGATCTCGAGGCGTCTCAAGTGTTGAAAGGCAGTATATGTAGAGTAGGACCCAAAAACTAAGATTCCGACGGCGCTTACCCAGTCGGCAAGGTTATAGGGGTCAGTGAGGGTGTGGGTGAGGGTGTAGACAGCGCTCCCGATACGACCCAAGATCAACAGCAGTGTCGATCCCAAGGAAACGGTGTACAACAACTTTGAAGTTTTGAGTTTATAGCCAGCCATTCGTAGTATCATGACAGATCCTGGCCCCAGATCACCAAGCTGTGACGCAAAGTAGATGTAGAGGGGTTTGATCTGGTGTATCGGTGGAGAAAGAATGACGTTGGCTGTTGCAAGGAGACATAGAATATGATGTACGAAGAGTTCCATAGAGAAGAACCGTGTCTGAGGCAGCTCGTTGGACCATAATGCAAGCTGTGATACGACGCAGACTTTCCCTGCATTGTTCAGGGGCTGATCAACTCCCCATGGCGTAGTTCTCGCAGCTTGGACACAGGATGGCAGAACCACAGTGAGACCAAAGGCCATTCGAACAAGCGTGATAACGAGGGGCATAAGCTTCCGTAATTCGTCCTCGTTCTTGAGTCGTTCGTGGACTGCTGGAGCATACTTGCGGACGAGGTATTCAGCCAGGTAGTAAACATGCCAGTAAACAGCACTGGACATGAGGAATCCAGAAAGAATCGTTGGGCCGTTAAGGTGTTCCATGGCTATTATTTCTGATGAATAGTAAAAGGCTTTTGAGGAGCAGTTCTAAAGTCGAGTGTGTAAAGATGAAGAACCCCAAACGTCCCCGTGATAACACCTGTCCTTGTTTACCGATTTAACCTTTGGTAAACAAAAGCCCCGAAACTCTACGTGCTCTTGACATGTAGGTATTGGCTGGTTGAACTGTTTATAAACTCCAGATGTATTGCGCGAGATGTCGTAATTGAATTTCCTTCATCCTTGCAACTGTTCAATCATGGCAAACACGATGACTGAAAAGATCGAGGAGGTCGCTGCACCTCTTCCCACCCAAGACGAAGTCCAAGAACAACATGGAGATAAAATAGAGCTCAGCCACACTCGAAAGTTGAGTATCCTGATTGTGATGAATACGGTTTCTCTTGTTCAGTCATTCGATGCAACCTGCATCTGCGTTGTCCTTCCTGTAGGTTTACCCCTCCCTCCTTGTTGTGAAGCCATCACCAACACAGATCCAGTCACTTGCAAGAGAGCTGGATGCATCCTTTTCCGAAAGCCTGAGCATGGGCTCCGTGTTCTTGTTAGCAACAGCCATAGCCCAGCCCATCTTTGCCGAAATGGCACATGTCGTCGGCAGAAGGCCAGCATATGTGGCATCCCTCATCGTATTTATCGCCGGAACGGTGCTCTGCGGCTCTGCGGAAAGCAGCATAATGCTTCTTACAGGTCGAGCTGTGCAAGGAGTAGGGTCAGGAGGGCCTCAGGCATTGTCGGGTATAATCCACGCCGATATGTTCACGATCCGTGAACGTTCGCGGTGGATGTCGTATCAACATGTCTCTTGGGCTTTAGGAACTATTGCTGGACCCATAATTGGAGGAGCTGTTGTTCAGAATAAAGATTCGCAATGGGTTTGTATCCCTTATTGCCATACCACATGCTCCGATGCTAATCGTCGCAGAGATGGATCTTTTGGTGCACCCTTCCATTGCTCGGAGGTAGCCTGATAGGAGCCATGTTTCTCCTAGGATATGACAAAGGGAAGCGAAACCTGCGTCTCATCAAGAACCTCGACTGGGTGGGAATTCTTCTTTATATCATCGCGAGTGTCAGTCTTTTACTCCCTCTGACTTGGGGTGGCTCACGCTTCCCCTGGAACTCACCGGCAGTAATCGTTCCTCTAATCGTTTCGTTCCTCTCGTTCCTAGGGCTGGGACTATACGAGAAGACGACCAAAAAGCCCATGTTTCGAAAGAGTTTGTTCCGTCATCGATCGACAGTCCTCCAGTTTGCCAGTGCGACTATCCACGGCAGTCTCATGTGGATGGTTCTATATTATCTTGCGGTGTACTTTCTTGGCATCAAAGGCCAGACACCGCTTATGGCTGGTGTATGGGCACTTCCGGCTACTATTATTGTTGCCCCTATGGCGGCTGTCGTAGGGATTGTGGCATACAAGACAGGACGATACATGGGCTTCTTGCTTGGTGGTTGGACTCTTATGGTCACCATGTTTGGAGTTATGACAATTCTTGACAAGGACACCCCGACGTGGGTGATCTTGGTCATGACCCTGTTCCTGGGTATCGCAATGGGCCTACTTATTCCAGTCATGAACATTGGTGTGCAAGCCACAGTCCGAGAGGAGGATGCTGGACATGCAATCAGCATGATCTATCTGCTTCGAACGATGGGCCAATGCATGGGAATAGCAATTGGTATCGCGGTCTTTTCCGTTCAACTGGAAAAAGAGCTCGGAAAGCTAGGCCTCAACACAGGTCAGATCAGCAATACCTTGAAGATGATCAGAGCCTCTGTCGAACATGGAGGCCTTGGCCAGCACGAGCACATGATGAACGCCGTGGCGAAAGCGCTGCAGTGTCTCTGGATGACAGGTAGCATCTTGGCCGGCCTAGCCTTGATCCTGTGTCTGTTCGCAAGGTGCCCGAAACTTCCAGAGGATCCGCATGGCCCAGTCAGTGCAGAGCTGATGCCGGAAAGTCGTTTCTCGGATGCCGCGATAGGGCGGGTCTGGGATTGTTTCTCTGGCAAGATTCTCCATAAGGCTACGGAGCAATCAAACCAGAGGTCCGGTGGTTCATCCGTCCCGAATTAGCCAAGCGGATGCTCGTCTGTTGGTGATGCCCAACATATCCCCCTTGCTTTAGCCGCGATATCGATGGAGTTCCAAGACAATGGGAAGCGAAGCCAAGGGTCGAGATGAGTCTCGTCGATCGTTTGAGCACACTCCCAAGGATTGAAGCCCAAATCCACGCCGCTCTTTCTATTATACCCATGCCCTGTTGTCTTGACGGAGCAACTGTGTTGACAAGATCCAATCAGGGTATCCGCTGAAGCCAAGCCCAAGGAATTCGCCTATTCGTTACCAATGCAAAAATTCCTCCTAGGGTTGACGGTCTCACGGGTTAGCCTCCGGCAGCAGTTGAGATACGACAGCGGGGACCATGGGTTGCGAGACCCGGGGTGCAGAGTGCAGCTCGGTAGTAGGTATGTATCATCAGATCAGGGAGGCGAGTTGACGATTGAGGTTGGGGGTCATACACAAGCAATTATCGACCCCGGGATGATGAGTTTAGGCTAAAGGGTTCTGGGACGCGAATTGGTTTCAATGGTGAATCTACGGAGTACAGTTTAATGTTTTGATTTAATGGCGAATAGTTGGGAAACGGTACAACAACTGAATAGCAGTTGAGTTCCATATTCAGTCACTGTGAGATAGGAATGGATGATGTGGTGTTGAGTCTGTAGGCTAGAAGCCAATGGTAGAAGCAATTGCGATCATTATCCATAGGTACCTAATTAACGCAGTATCGGAATCCCCCGTTATCAACTACAGTAGAAGGAAAAGGCTGGTCCTGAAGTAAACGGTCACCGTTTAGTAGCCATGAAATAAACGACCGTTTAACAAGTCAGCTAGTTAAAAATAATAAAATGGAATGAAGTATTATTATTTGTCTAATAAAATAAATACACCACTGGGCATCAACTCACGATATCAGCCATGCCTGCTTTGACCTTCTAGAAGAGCTTAGGCCCCCCTGTCTGTCACTTCCAGGGGCCCCCCCATGGCGCCGGAAGAAGACCCGCGAGGGCAAGCCTGAGTCGGGAACGTTTGCTTGGCACAGAGACAATGAGATGAGGAGCCCGAAAGGGCATGATAGACATGGGATGAAGCCTGGAACAAGCCTTGGAGGATGGGGGTCATGGCGCACGTGTGAGCCTGTCTGGTCTCCGGGGGCGCCGTGGTCAAAAACTATGCTAACAAGGTTGACCGAGATGATTGATATATTTAGTCGTTTCATATCAAGGTCATCTGTTTGTTAAGTGATACCTACTCGACAAAGGGAACAGACGGAATGTTCATTTAGAGAGAGGGTGTGACTAGAGTATTTGGCTGGGCCTGATATGAATGGAAGCTTTGTGCCAAATACCTCTCATAAGCCATAGTCAAAACCATTGAATTCTGCCCTGACATGATCTGATCTGACCTCAACTCAACTCACTCTCTCTAGTTTCACAAACACTGACCTAACGACGGATCTCATCCCCGTCAAGCCATAACCAGGTCCCGTGATGGCGCCAGCGACGGTCCGGCGCGTCTGTCCGTTGATCCGTCATCATTCAGGCGCCTCTTTCATTCTTTCATTACTCGGCCAAGTATAGTAATAATGAAGGGAGTGAAAGTGAAGCAAACAGCGCACTCTCTAGTCAAGGCGTCAGGGGCATCAAGTCTGTGTTTGTTTCAATACACCTCAGCTCCAGAAAGCTAGATCACGTCCTGTGATGCATTTTACAAGGGTCCATCCATGATTCAGAGTGGACTGTGGGGTAAACTGGTAAGCCACAGCATTGCCTTGGTTATCGAATCACTTTCTTTGGCGATGGCTTCAAACTCGACTTACTGTGCTTTGACAAGGCTTAGGCATTGGTTCGTTGCTGTTCAATCGTGGGCCATGTTCTTTGGCACCTTGCGCTACAGTACCTGCATACCGTCGGTCGTTGGTCGTTGGTCGTCTTGTCACGCTCAGAGCCTAAGCATTAGCAAGACAGGACTTGCTATCCCTAAACGAGTTTAACATTTCTTCTCTCTTCACGCGTGACTTGATTTCAGTTTCCAGAAAGACATTCACTTCTTATCTACCCTATCAAATTATCTCACCACATCCCACGCTTCCATCCCCAACCCCAACGGATCCCGCGCAGCACGTCACGTCTCAACCTCCATCACATCCGATGTCGCCAGCATAAGCAATGCCTCGAATATATTGTCCGATACCGCCGAGAAAACTCTCTCGCTTCACATGCCAACAGTAGTTCGCAGGATGCATGTGAGTTCCAGCAGCATTACAACGCATGCCCTGCAGTATGTAATGGCAGAGTGATGAAGAATTGCGTGATATCCAACGGCTGAGTACGACTTCATTCAATACACACCCTGAAAACTCTGCATCCAATCAATATTTACATCCATCAGAACGATCTTTATGGAAGTACCAGCCAATCTATTGTCATTTACGGAATATGTCTTAGGAATACACGCAACAACCACGCGAAAGACAACACAAGAGAAGACAAATGACTTGATCTATATTCGTAACAACATCTCCCGATAAATCTGCCGTGTCGCTAAAAAGAAAGACCCGTCTCAAATACCCATACTTCCTAAGTATCTACTAGTTTATCAAGATATTCGTATGTAAGTATTCGTTAAGCGTCGTGCTGACTACAATCACACATCCCACCCATTCCGACTGGATGTAACAGGAACCAATTACTAGGCATCAATTTAATCCTCACATCTCATTTGCCTATTTATTCTTTATTCTCAGCCATTTGTTTCTCCTCAGCATAATAATAATAATCACCAACCACAACCTCCCCACCAATTGCCGCCATTTGCTCCTGCACAAACGCCTCGTAACTCAATGTGACACTCCATTCCCGCATCTTCAAATCATATCGTCGCTACAGCGAGATACCGACGGGAATAGATTCAGGATGCACACAAATGGGCCGCGTAACCCCCACTCTTTTGCACGTTTCACATGTCCAAGATTGGGTACTCTTCTTTGCGAGACGGTGACCACCTTTTTCTATTATCGCCATGGTTACAGATCTACATCAAGTGTAAATTCTGGCGGCTCGTAACCGCTGAGAAAGGTATAGATGACCAGTGGCAATGAGCATTATCGTTCAGCTGATCTAGGGTTACATATAAGCTGACAGCTAATATACAGTACATACTTGTACACTCACTAAGAAAGCTTCAGCCTGGCGCCTCTCAGCTGTGACAAAGAACCGCCAACCAAGGCCTGTTCTAGGTCTCTTTGTCTTTAGCTGCCGAACCACCAATCCTCTTGTACTTTCTCGGATCCTTCCGACTCATCATTCTCCTATCGCGAGTGCCTTTCCCGCCTTCCCAGAATCCCCGGCCCTTTCTGCCTATCAGGTATCGGCCGCAGTATCTACACGCCTCAACTGCTGAAGAATAGTTTTGCTCGCGACTGCACCAGCCGCAGATGATACGGTTGGCCCATTCGTTGATATGATCTTCCTGATCATCATGGCACTTGTCACAGGGATGAACCCGGCTGCAGCATGAGAAACGGAACCATCGGTAGGACTTTCGGTAGTGCGAGCATGCGCCCTTGTTGGGGAGCTGCTCTCCCGCGTGAATACCCAGCTTCTCCTGCTTCCGCCGCGGCCCTGCGGTAGGTGGAGGACGCGAACCAGGTGTGATGAAGAGGAACTTGACTTCGGGGATCTTGAAAGTGAAATGACCATGGCAATCTCGGCAAACATTGGTGACAGATGAGCCCCGTACTGAGACAAGACCAGGAGCTGGAGTAGAGCATCTCTCGCAGATTGGGACAAATGTGCTGGGAAGCATATCTGCCACTTTGCATCCAGCAAGATCAAGGAATCCAGCCCTAGTAGAATGCTCATGAACCAGCGTAGGTCGATACTTGACGGCAAACGGCGTTGCACATTTCTTACAGCTCGACGTCTTCTCGACGTCAGGCTTCAGGCCCGTGACCTCGTTGACTGTCTTGCATCGTTCGCACTTCACACTGATACCCAAGATGGAGAGCTGAAGTATTTCAATACCGTGCAACTCAATAGACGGAAACGACAGCATGGTACCACGCTCAGGGGTTTCACCTGGCATGGCGACCTGTGGTTCCTTCTCATTCTCTAATACAGCACCGCCTTCATCAACATCATCAGAGCTGGAGCTGTCTTCAGATTCGTCTCCATCGACGTGGTTCCACTCAGGGGGTCGTGGGATCACCTGAATATGACTATCTTCGGACTTTGACACTGTTTCCTTTGCATCTTGGGGTTGATCTTCAGGTACTAGTACTGCTGGCTCGACCTTGGGTACATGTGCCTGTGCTTGCTTCGCCAGTTTGTGGATGTTTTGTGCAAGATAGTTGAGATGACTCATGAGAGACATTTGCTGTTGCCCAGCTGCCTTTTCGCAGAATAGGTCCTCCACAGGCTCTGCAACTTCAGGCTCGACATTATTCAGCTGAATGCGGAGGTTCTGCAGGGGATATATCAGCGGAATAATCAGGTGAAGACTCCTGACAGATTGCAGTCCTGGCGGAAGCTCCGAGCGCTTCAGTGGTTGCAACGGCAGCGTGTACACGACGCCGTCAGGAGAACGGCGATACTCGGGTGTCCTCTTCATACGCGCCTCGAGCTGACGAATCTCAAGAGCACGTCGCTCCTTTGCAGCGGCGATTTCATCTCTTGTGTACGACGGCTCTGGGACGTACTTGAAGGGCGTGGGGGCAGGTTTTGGCGGAGTTGGCTCAGAGACCTGCTTGGACTGTACTGGCTCATTTGCTTGAGGCTTTTGTGCCTCCACATGCCTCGTGTCTCTAAAAGTCACGAGCTTGACTGTCTCGGCCTTTTGCTCAGACAGAAACTTTTCCAAATTCTTGTCCAACTCTCGTGTGTGAGCGAGCAACGTAGCCCCAGGTCTCTCCTCCACGAGTCCATCCCATCCTCTCTCTATATTGATACCAAAACCCCTTGGGATGTCCTTGTTTTTCACATGCAACACCGGCTTCTCATCCGGATATGCCTGCGGGACACGGAGATCACACTCGAGGGCAGCCAGCTCAAATGGAAAGTCAGGATCCGAGGGCTTAATCTTGAACAGCAATGAAGTCGCACCGTCCGGTGCGGTGATTTCCTTTGGCGAATAGCGTCGCCGCAGCTGGTCGATCTGATATGTCCTAGGGTCCTGGGCCTGCGATTCTGGCACAGGCTTTGGGACGACTCTAGAGGAAGAGGCTTCAGCCACAGCCTGTTTACGGGTCTGTGGCGAGCCTGTCTTTTTGGTAGAGATCATGACGTTTTTAGAGGTGGGCTGTTGCTGACCAGTCAACGGTGGTATTTTGGCGGTGGTTGAAGTTGAAACACTAGCGATTGACGCGAAATGAACCCAAACTCCGCACACGTAAAGAACGTTGCAATGCAGCCTCAAAATAATGGCTATGACCTGTAACTAGGAAATCAACGGAAATGGAGAGACGGTGTTGTTTTTATTTTATCGTGATGTTGATGGAGTGGCGAGCTTCTCCACTACTGTTCTTTGGGGGTTGAATACTTACGTGAGCAGAATCAAGTTCATTAACCCGAAATCAACAGTGACTCATGCGGCATCACTGTCATTTCCATATCAAGACACTCAACTGAGATTGCCATTTTCCTATTCGATGATCGATGTAGATTTTGTATTGACTCATACTTCATATCATTTTGCTGTCTACTAACCCATGATGACTCAATCTTGGAAGACTAGATGCAATATCACCAGCTGAAACCAGCTTTGTAGTCCGCCCAGCCATGTCACCTAATTATAATCATGCAGATGCAGGAATTGGTGAAGAAATCAAACGAAAGAAAATTCAAGCCAGCAACATGCTTCCTTATGTCTCGTTGACTCAAATATTCGTCCTCTGAAGTTCAAGACGGTCATCCCATATGAGTCCCCTGTGCCACGTTTAAGAACAAAGAAAGGGCTACGAAGTACACACCCTAATTAATTTTAAACTCTTCCAAGATCTTGTAAACTAAGCCAAGCTGCGTGCCTTTCAGGGGAAACCCGCGAAGGCTTGACTACATCGACCCTTGGCACCTGAACCTTGGACTGTCAATGTCAAAGCCAACCACCTGTGTTACAGCCCAAGGTTGGTCCAGCTTTGGGGTGCACAAGACGGTTCACGAGGACGACACTCACATAAGACGAGGCCATGTTTGTTTGACTCGGCGGGGGCGACTGTAACAGCTCCTACAGCTGCGTCTGCCGCTATCTTACACACAGGAGAAGCAAACTGTCGCCTGCAGTCCCTCCCCAAGATCACCCCCGCATCGACGATCGGGTTTGCTTGGTTTTCCTGCTTGCAGACGGGGAACGACATGAAGCGCCCGGAAAGCTGTCCGTTTGGGTATTTGTCTCTCGTGAGATGATGGGTCAAGATGATTGGAGCAATATCGACAAGTCCAAAATTCGCATGAGAGATGAGAGAAGATCTATTGACATGCCCGTTCGAGACAAGTCACGGGTTGCGCTTCGCGGGGGCTGTGGCTGACAGATCGATGTCGGTGAACGGTACGTTACTTACGAGATATAAGTTATCAATGATCAAGCATAATGCCTGGACAATAGCACTCGGAAGTCATCAGCAGGAATTCAGGCTAAAGTCGTGCATGTTGCAAGCCGTGGTGGCTGAGATCTATCACAAGTCTATTAATGACAGAGCTTGGCCATGTACGAATCGATTCATGAGTAGGGGTCCGTGATGCTGCCCGATAATCTCAAGATGAGCCGTTGTGAGAGCCTGAAAACAAATCAGACGATGGCGGAACACCTAATCAGCTAGGCAGTCAGTCAACGTGATAAATATGGCTATATCACAATACGAGGCGGTGATGTCGTGGCACCAGAAGAAAGGCCAACGGCCAAACTTGATTTTGATCTGATGAGCACCAGGCAGAGAACATGGCTACTTGACCGCAATAAAGAAGCAATGGGAAAAAGGAAGAAATTCCGATGAGAAGTCACTAGATTCATCATCAATCGACATTGACACTTGACAGTCGTGCATTGATGGGCCTGGCCTTGGTCATCACGTAGCATTGCATGTAGGACAAAGCAAGCCATTATGATGATGGAAGCTGATTACTTGGTAGGCACAGACATATCCGCCTTCATTCATGTATTGCAATGTCTTTGAGAAGTTTCTTTTTCCTTCTTCGAAAACGGCTCGTCGCATATGAGGGCGCTGTTTGCTGACCCGTGATAGGCAAACAGAAGGACCAGAGAGTGCGACAAGCGGGTTGAAACATGAGAAATGGGGTGGAGGTCTGTATGTAAGTTACTGCAGGTATTGTTTTTCCTGGTGTTGTATTGTATTTGGAGAGTGTCTCATGTAAGCCCGGGGAAGCCAGAGACATCCATCTCTATTTGTTATACGTTGGGGTTTATGATATAGCATGGTATGAATCGACAGGCCTCTCTTTATTATTAGAGACGGTGGGTGTATGGGGTGGGTGTGCGCGTCAAAGTGAAAGTGATGGATGCCGAGTAGACCTTTGTCTGTGAGGGAGTGGAGGATGGGATGACAACGAAGCAAGTTGAGTGCCCATATGACCGTGCAAGGCCTGTTGAAGCGACCACAGTGGGCGGTGAGGCCCGGGAACCCGGTGCTGTGTGGTTGATGGAGGCAGAACAGGTGCTGTACCGTTTTTTATTGTTTGTTTTACAGATTTTAAATGAATGCGAATTATTTATTGGCTATTTTGTTTTATTTTGTTTTATTTTATTTTATCTTCAACGGCAGTCGATACGGTTCAAACGGTAGATCTGGCGGTGATCATGCAAACCACACAACACCCTGACTTGGCAATTCATCTTCTAGGTATCTTGACCAACTCACGAGGTTAACATTGGATATCAGTATAGAATTCTATCAGCATGCACTTTGTATTGATATGACTACTAGTCTTTGGTCGGCATTCTCTAAGGCAGATGTCTCCATGCTATTATTCGATTAATTTAAAATTCATCTCCCTTGTTCACCGTCTTCAACTCAGTCCCCACGCTCAGTCACTTATCACTTACATCCAAATGTACAGCATCTCTCGCCCGCATCAATGCAACACCAACAAGCCCTCAACTGACTCACATACACCGTTCAGCGACAATGGTACCCCATTCATCTCTGAGTCTCACAGCGAGAATAATCACCCTCGAACTCAGAACATGGGTGAAGGCGCTTTGGGGGGACACAATTCACGCTGACGGCCCGTTTCCCTTTCCTGGTAAGTCACGATAACGGAGCACTGTGTATTAATCGATGGTACAGGAGATAGGTGAGATAAATTTACAACATACGATCCAATAGTCACAGTGCGCTAGAGAACTGCGGCTTGTGGGTGGCAGTACAACGCTCCGCCGCTGTGAGACTACCTGCTGAGGCGCCCACGGATACACAAAAGAAGACATGATAACTTCATTGTCTCTCTCCACAAGTCGAACTCACATGTCTTGCTGATTCTATAGCAATCAGACTATGTCTCAGCCTCAGATCTAAGCGCTTGTTTACACTCGCTAAGTAAATCAACCGAGAAGCCGAATACAATAAGTTCATTCACTTTTGCGTGACCAAATTTAGGTCACGCTTCTCTTGCCATCATGGCGTTCAGACCCTAATCATCTGCCTCAATCGATCAAGTCAGGGTCTGAGTACACCTTTGTCTCACACGCCTTTCGATCATGAGAAATACTTACCGCTGTCAATATCGAGATAGTATCATGTGGTGTTTTGAGGTATGAACAACACGTACGAGAATCTTGCAACTGCTACGTGTCCATGTGAATGCCCTCATCTCGTGAGGGCCAACGTCACCTCGGCTCCGAATACCTTGCTCCTTGTGTCGATCCTTTTTTCCCGTGTTGGAACTATGCTATCATCCGAGGCTGTCAGAAGCAGTGCGCCATTCAGAACCATTCAGAGAAATCTTGTTCTCGCCAGCCAATGGCATCATCACTTTGCAGGTCTAGGTTAGCAATCACAAAAGTGAATAAACAAAGCATCCTTGTAAAACAAGCTTAACTATAACCCGAAAACCTTGCATGTTCTCATTCATCTCACCCATCCAAGCGAGTACGTTTTGATTGTTGGATCTCTATGTAATGGGTTGGCGTCTTGCGTCGTCTCGTATTGATCGCATTCAATCATCAGGACCACGTAAGCGAGTGAATCTGACAACCAACCAAAATCTTCCCTGACACTGGGATAAGCGTCCAAAAACTCGGGAAACGATATCTCTAACCTTGTCAACGTATTCGTCGCATTCAGAAAGGATGAATTCGTGGTCTCGTTATTGTGAGAATGTATATAAATTTGATGTTAGATGGCGAGAGAAAGATGATCATAACAAGACAAGCCAGCCATCTATACGAATATCGAAACTATTATACTATCTTTAAGTTCCCGAACGACTGAATCAATATGCAAGATCAAGAGTCCATCTGGATGTACGATCCATCCTTCCCACTTGCTGTGATTGGTACTGTTGTCTATGGCATAATTTTCCTTGCCATTGCATACCTCACTCTGATCAAGTACCGAGCCTGGTACTTCATTGTTGTAGTTATAGGCTCAGCAATAGAAGTTGCTGCTTATAGTCTCAGAATCCATTCTGTTCAGAACAAGTCAGAGATAGTGAGTTGGTCCGTTACTGTTGAGTCTCCTCTCACCTCTAACGAACACGGCAGACGCCTTTTGTCCTGACTCTCACTTACACGGTCCTCGCTCCGGTCCTTATAGCTGCTGGAAATTATCTTCTTATTAGCCGTCTCATCCTCGCCGTTCTTCCTCCATCCCACCACCGCATCCTTCGAATTCCAGGCCGTCGCCTTACCCCGATATTTGTTTTCTGCGATGTAATTGCCTTTCTCATCCAAGGCAGCGGTTCTGGTATCGCAAGCTCAGATAACTGGCAAGGAGAAATGGAGAGGATTGGAGTCAAGGTTCTCGTAGTCGGACTGGCATTCCAGCTTGCCGCCTTCTCCCTCTTTCTTTGCGTTTTTAGACGTTTCCATATCCTTGCCCTTCGTATGGCTGTTGAGGATGCCCCTAGGGGTTGGCAGAAAGTTGTCTTTGCAGTTTATATCTCGAGTATCTTGATAATGGTAAGTCATCTGGATATGGTTATAACACAAGTTAACTTGGCAGGTTCGTTGCATCTTTCGTGTCGTTGAGTTTGCTGGAGGGAGAGATACATATGCCTTCAGCCATGAGTGGCTCTTCTGGGTTTTCGAAAGCCTGCCGATGGCTGTTGCTATAGGTATATTTTGTCTCTATCATCCAAGTCGATATCTTGGAAGAAATGGCGCCCGGTCCAAGTCTATTCGGACTGAAGATACTATCGAGCTTGCTGAGGGGCCCAAATAGTCTTCGCATAGACTGTCGATTGATCAAGTGTCGACTGGGATATCTCGCAGGTTTTGCATCCACGGTCCTTCCGAGATTGTATTGAACAGCATGGAAGAAGGATCTAGGTTGGAATGGCTGGTTTGGCAGTGGTTCGGTTGTCTTTAGGAACATGTCTGTACCCAGTATTGTTAATAGACTCTAAAGCTATATTACAGCTAAAGAAAGTGTCTCCCTGGCTGGTATAACTGTTCTACCATTGCTTAGAAAAAAAGGTTTCCAAACTTGGTCTTCGTCGTCAAACGAGTAATTGAGACTGTTGATGAATCTCAGGGGCCACTCGCCATATTCGTAGTACTCAATAGGAAGCTTTCGGAGAATTTGCTGCACCCAGACCTTAGACATAGCTTTTCTGCAGTAATAACCTTTCTTCCCTGACGCAGATCTCTTGTCTCCTTCGACTGACTTCCTGCTCATAACGAATTCAAGAACCAGCATGTGTAAGATGACGAGCTGTGAAGCATAATTCGTGGGGTCGATGAATGAAGCAAAATCGTTGCTGTTTAGGTTTCCAAGCCCATCATACAGGAAAGCGAGTTCATGGTAGCCTAAAATTTAGCAACAATTCAGCCAAAGTACAAGGGAAACGAACTTTCGGCAGGGTTTGTAGATGCTAAGGTAGCGATTCTTTGCATATGGGCCAAGTATTTTAACTCAGCAACGCTGTGGCACAAAGGACCAAGCTTCTGCACACTTTGACAGAATCCTTCGGCAATGACTTTATCCAGATAGTGATTCGTTTCATGGCCGTCTCGTATTATAGCCTTGATTTTTTCGAGATAACTGACACGCCCGAATGTCTTGAAGATAGTGTGATCTAAATCAACATGAGGTTGTGTACCGACGAGCCAACCTTAAAAGGATGAGCAAAAGTGGCCCGTAGAGTTTACTGAGTGTTTACTTACAGCCTCTGACCATTGTGAGAAAGTCTATGAGCCCGTCGTTCATGTATGCAGATTGAAAAGTCAAGTTAAGCATCGCTCCAAACGCTGCTTCGGCGTCTTGATTGGTAAGACCAGGTTTTGCGAGATGCTTATTCAAGGCACTGATTGCTAGAACTCGATGCTTCAAGGCCGCTTTCTCATACCCGTTAGGAGTAATCAAACTTAGATGAGATGCTCCAAGCCCAAGCATAGAGTGCAGTAAGAAGTCATACTTTTGCGTATTAGTCACATAACCAATAATCATGACATTCAGCTTACTGAATGTGAACGCTGTGAGGCCATTTGCCACACTGTGAATCCATCTATGGGCAGTGGAGGATAAGCTTAAAGAGGAAATGCCGAAAGAAGTTGAGATCGTTGTAATCGAACATAACTGGTTCAGTTCCCAGTGGTCGCGAGATGACAACCGCTGAGTTTTGACTACCATGTCTGGGTCTATTCAGGTATTCGCACTCCAGGCCTAAGCGTTCGCATGCACCGCATTCTGGTGTGGTCAAGTCGCATTTTACTCTTCTCCGTTTGCAACTGGAGCAACCTGCCCGAGACTTGGTATGACCTTTTCGAGGGATAGGACGCCTCTTGGTGACGACAGTCAAAGTATTGGAGTCGGCTAAGGAATCTGGCTGGGCAAATGCCGCAGGCTCAGAAGACTGCATAGAGAATGTTTGACTAGATCAATGATATGTATTTGATTTAGGGTCAAGATCCATTGATGAATCCTGCTGGAGGTTCGGCGTGTCTCGATTCTGCACGTAAGCCAAGGGAACTGGAATTACTCCGATCCCTGTCAGACATCATTACAGGGCATCCAATCACAACGGTCAACATGCACATCAAGTACGGAGAATATACAGTACTTTTGATTATACATACATGGATATCATCTACCTGCATAACCAATCCTCGCAATGATGAGATCGACAAGCATGTATTCATTCATCGCTCATCTATCTTCATCTAAAAGTCGTTGTCATCCGCTCCCGAAACAATAACATTGTTGACCTTGAGGACCATGCGACATAATTGTGTGGCGAGCTGAAGCTGCTGCTTCTTGCCGATAAGAGGATCGATAACAAAGGCGTCCTTCATGTTGTTGTTTCCGCGTCCCATACAGTCAACACCAAGCTTTCCTCGGCCCTCAGGACCTGCCTTGACCTGCTGACTCTTGACCTCGGCCAGAGTAGCAATAGGGTTGAGACCACTGTTCTCGGCCAATGTCATGGGGACGGTGTCAAGAGCCTCAGAGAAGGCACGCATGGCGTACTGCTCAAGACCGGGTGTCTTGACGGCCTCATCCTCAACAGCCAGAGAGCAAGCAATCTCAGCAGCGCCACCACCGTAAACGACACGGTTGTCGCGGACCAAGTTTCGCACCACGCAAAGAGCATCATGCAGCGATCGCTTAGCCTCATCGATTATCTGGGTTGTTAGCATTGTTTTCATTCTTGACCATCAACAGGACTCACCATCTTGTTGCTGCCTCGGACAAAGACTGTAACAGCTCGGGTGTTGGCACACTCCTCAATGACAAGCATCTTCTCCCGTGTTGTGCCGAAAGTCATTTCACGGACGATACCAGCACTGCCCAGCTTCTCGGCTGTAAGATCCTCAAATCTGGGAACAATTCGACCGTTGGTAGCAATAGCAATCAACTCAATCTCAGGACCACCGACCCATCGGACAGCTGGTAGCTCGTTCTGGAGGAGGAGATGGTTGGCCTCATCATCGAAACCCCACTGGCAAATAGCCAGGTTAGCACCTGTGTCCTTGATCTGCTGGATCATCTCAATAAACTTCTCCTTCTCATAGTTTTGCAACTTCTTGAACTCCTCGACGCTGGTAATATCCAGGTGGTGCTTGGTCTTGGGTTTCGGGGGCTCGAACGCGCATGTGAGAATGGCAATCTTGGCATCCCGGACTTCTGAAGGCATCTGAGGGTGAGAAAAGTCCTTATCGACAATGACACCCTTGACGAGAAGGGTATCCTCGAGGGCTCCTCCGACCTTTCCATCAACCTTGATCAACTCGAAATCGACATCCTTTCGCTCGAGGTCGGCAACAGAGAGAACGGCATCAACGGCGATGTTGGCAAATTGATCATGAGATTTGGACACAATCTTGCTGCCCAGACTTGTTCGGGCGACCTTGACAAGGTTGGAGGTCTCTTCTCGGGAGAACTCAATGGTGTCTGAAATCTTGTCGAGCTCAGCAACAGCGATATCGCAAGCTTGATCGTAACCGTCGGCAATTCGAATAGGGTGGATTCCCTTGTCGATAAGATCGGCAGCCTGTTCCAACAGAGCACCAGCGAGGACAACGACACCAGTGGTACCGTCACCAATCTCATCGTCTTGAGACTTGGAAAGCTCCACTAGTAGCTTAGCAACGTGGTTTGTAATCTCCATCTGCTGTAGAATCGTAGCGCCATCGTTCGTCACGGTGATATCTCCATCGGGGGAGATGAGAATCTTGTCGAGTCCACGGGGTCCGAGAGAGGACTTGACGATGTTGGCGACTGTTCGAGCGGCGAGAATATGGGACTTGACGGCTTCGTTGCCAAACTGGCGCTTCTTCTTCCCCTGACTAAAAGATATTATTAGAAGGGTTTGGAAATAACGGTGAGGCTGCAATGATGGCCAACTCACTCCCTGACGACAATGAAAGGCCGGCCTTGCTCATCCTTCATTACCGCCGCTGTTGTTGTTAGCTGAAAATCACCATCATGTCAAGTCGTCGCAATTACCATTTGACACATCCAAATCTGTCCCCTCGTTAGCTACCCCTCGCCCCTCATTAACAAAACTGTGCAGGACTCACTCAATGAATCCATCTTGACTGTGACTTGTCCACCCGTGGGGAGCTGTATCCGCTAGAGTAAAGGCGTTTACGGCGATGTCGAAAAAGTCCCACGAAATATGGTGGCAACCTGGAGCTTCTATTGTTTTCTTGATCGAATCTCCCACCTCAATTTTTTGAAGATTTGGGTGCCTTGCACGCACACCGATGCGCGGCGCGGGGGAACAAGATAGTCCGAATCAGGGGTTAGGCATGACCCCGCTAGCCCCGCCACAACCTTAGGCTTCAGCAGTTGGTTCAGTGAGATCATAAGTCGTGAGAGCGTGAACCCCACTACCAGCTTACCCACACCAATAGTCGATACATCATTAAAACACATCCAGACCTTATCCTAAGTTAATCTTGGAACACAAACTCTCCGAAGCAGATCGAGAAGTTTGCTTGCGACTGTTTCAAATTTTACATTCTTGTTCTTCGTTTCTGCCTATAAAGCCCCCGATACCCTCTGTTCTTCGCCCTCAGACTCTTCCCTCTATTAATACCCTCCGGTAACTGGGCCAGACCACATCTTTGAAACGAACCCATCTTTCGCCTTACCAGTCCAGCTAGACAAGATGTCACGCCATCGAATCGTTCATACTTTCAATGCAAACGACATAGTATCCGAATTTGACGGAGATGACTATGAAGACGAAGTAGAAGACGAGCTCAGCCCAGAAGATCGCCAGGCCATGGAGGAGGGAACAGCAGAGGTCCGTCGAGCTCTAGGCACTGAAGCGAACAAGGTGACAAAAGCACAAATCGAGGAAGCTTTGTGGCACTATTACTACGATATCGACAAATCAGTCACATATTTAATGAAGACATTCATTGCCCCGGCCCCCAAACCAGCAAAGAAAGCGCCAGAAGGTATGTCAGTCTTTTTTTCTGCTTCGCAACGCCTTTTTGGGACTGGAGCAGACCACAGACGTCTGTCAAACGAGCATACGCCTATCATGGATCCTCCACCCGCTCTAGGAGTCCCGGCATGGCATTTTGACGACATGCCTTGGATGAACGTACCTGAAGAACGTCGGACTGTCTTCATTGAGCCAGAGTGTCCTCGTGGTGGCTTATTGGGAGGTGGCGAGGGGCCTCCCAAGATGTCAAAGCTTCAAGCTCTTGCGGCCGCTAGGAAGAAGAAGACCGAAGAGAAAAAGGAGCTGGAACGGGCCGGAAAGGGTCTGGAACGACTTTCCATCAATGAGTCACAAAAAGAGAACCAGCCAGTCTTGGGTCAAGCTCGCCAGGCTCCTGAACCTACACTACAAGTCAAATTGCCGCCTCAAGAGGAATCAACAGAGGGTGTAGCTATCGCCGACAACCAGAAAGACATCAATTCCAATCCCAAGGGATGGCTTATAGATGAGAACCTTCCGGTCATAATGCCTCGGGCTGCCCCATCCGCCTTTGCCAGGACGCTCTTTGGATCTGCTCCGTCCAAAGCCCCAAGGCCTGACGAGATTTTTGCTATGCCATATACATCCTCTCCCATTTATGTCGCCGAAGCTTTCGCCGAACCCAGTCCCGATGACGTGGTGCTCGCAGCTCAGGCGAAAGGTTCGAGTTTTGCAAGGACGAAATAATCGGCTAATCTAATTCCATTCAGCGGGAAAAAAGCCAGTAGCCAAGGCTCCTAAAAAGACCCAAAAGGAGAAAGACAAGGACGTTTCTCAAGTCGAAAAGGACGTTGCGGAGTTGAATGTTGTTGAGGCTCCGCCCCCTAAGAGCAAGGGGCTTGATGTTTTGAAGGAATATGAAAATAGTTCCAACAAGAGAAGTATCAGTTTTGTTGTAGTCGGTAAGTTCGCCTGTTTTCACCTATGTTCTATGCTGATCAAGTAGGACATGTCGATGCTGGCAAGAGTACACTGATGGGCCGCTTGTTACTGGAACTTAAATTTGTCGAGAAGCACACTATTGATCGGTACCGAAAGCAGGCTGAAAAGTCTGGCAAACAGTCTTTTGCCCTGGCATGGGTAATGGACCAAAGAAGTGAGGAGAGAGAACGTGGTGTCACTATCGACATTGCGACAAACCATTTTGAGACAGAGAAGACCAGCTTCACTATTCTTGATGCCCCAGGTCACAGAGATTTTGTACCCAACATGATCGCAGGTGCCAGTCAAGCTGACTTTGCTATCTTGGTCATTGACGCAAATACTGGAGCCTATGAGAAGGGGCTTAAGGGGCAGACCCGAGAACATGTGTTTCTCCTACGAAGTCTGGGTGTTCAAAGGCTTGTCATTGCCGTCAACAAGCTGGACATGGTTGGCTGGTCACAGGAGCGTTTTGACGAAATTGCTCAGCAGGTCAACGCATTTCTTGCTGGTCTTGGCTTCCAACCCAAAAACATTGATTTCGTCCCTATTTCTGGCCTCAATGGCGACAATCTTGTTCGCCGAACAGAAGACACAGCTGCATCTTGGTACACTGGCCCTACTCTGATTGAGGCTCTCGAAAACTCAGAGCCATCAACAACACGTGCTCTCAAGAACCCGTTCCGAATGGCTATTTCTGAGGTCTTCAGATCGCAGCTTGGCACAACGACTATTGCTGGTCGAGTTGATGCTGGCTCTGTTCAGATTGGCGATGCTCTATTAGTGCAGCCAAGTGGAGAAGAAGCATATGTCAAGTCAATAATGGTGGATTCGGACATGCAAGACTGGGCTGTTGCTGGACAAAGTGTCAGTGTTGCTTTGACTAATATCGACCCTGTTCACATTCGAGTTGGCGATATGCTATGCCATACCAAAGATCCTATCAGCTGTGGTGACACTTTCACCATGAAAGCCATGGCATTTGAGCATCTCATGCCCATGCCGGTTGATCTCCATCGTGGACGACTGCATTCAGCTGGGCAGATTGTTTCGATCACAGCAACCTTGGACAAGGCCACTGGGGCGATTGTCAAGAAGAAACCCAGAGTTGTGCAGCCTGGTGGTGTCGCTCGAGTAGTCATCAAACTGGCGGCCAAGGTTCCTCTTGAGTCGGGGCAAAGAGTTGTGATCCGAAGTGGAGGTGAAACTGTCGCTGCTGGCTTATTAGAGTAGTAATATTCATAGAAAAATGGTTTCAGAAAAGATACTATTGATTGCGTGTTTGGTGTCTTGGAAGTGAAGTAATAGTGAATACTGGAGTCAACTGGCGGGAGGGAGTGTGAGAAAACATCGGGCCTCTCTATCCTAAGTGGTCAAAATACATAGGTGAGGATAAACCTTTGCAAAATGTTAAGAAACTTAGTGTGACTTTACCTTGTTTAATTTAGTTACCACATCAAATATCTCAAGGCTTTTGCTCTTAAAGGCTGAATGATGCTCAGGAAGAGTAGTGCTCATTGCTCACGTGCGTTCATACATAGGTACTGGCTGATTCCTGAATCATCCACATGCTATTGAAGCGTTTGCCATTCTCGGCACGGGAACATGTAACCAAGTTATGACGTCCATCTTGTCTATACCAACTCCAGGATGTGAAGTGTTCATTGCAATCAGTAACTACACATCCTGTCGTGAACAAGAGCCCGGATCACAAAGTCGACTAACAACTACACACCCATATACATATATTGAAATCAAGATACGCCATACATGGGGAAAAGTTCGGGATTGCTGAAATCGGATTAGAAATCCAAGGGATAAGAACGATCAAAGTTACCGAGTGGCAAGAAAATAAGCAGGAAACCTTGTCATATCAATCACATCCAAAGAATCGACGGAAGGAGATTTGATATGGAGACTAGAGTTCACTATATGTCATGATGCGTTGAAGGAGCTTGAGAAACCTTGGTAAATACAGAACAACTAAGCTAAACTTGCATGCGTCATGCATAACTAATCATGTATCACTAATCGTACAATCGGTTTAGCCTTTCTCCGAGCATTGAGTAAAGGCTTTAGTCCAACAATCCCTTCTTTCCATCACCGTCGGCATCCTTCATGGGGTTGAGTCGGTCGATCAGGGAAGGCTTCTTGCCAGTCTGCATACCAACGCCAGAATCACCACGAGACTGTGCATGTTAGTTTAGTTCAAATCATGAATGGTAAAAACACTTACGTGTTGACTGTTCAAAGGGTCATTGTGAAGACCTCCGGTCTTGACCTGGTCATATTCGCCGGTGTGAGGCTTGTTGAGGCCAGCAGTGTTGGTATTTCCAATTCCACGGTTGGTGGAGCCAAAGCTGCTCATGTTACCAGTGGTACCCATAGACTCTACACCTGATCCAGCACCGGCAGTTCCGGGAATACCAGAACCTGCGATGCCTCGGTTACCTTCAAGTGTAGAGGGAGCAGCTGCGGCACCTTCACGGTTCTGGTGATGAGAGTGAGCAGCGCCAGCAGCGGCGGCGGCGGCTCCGGCTCCAACGCCAGTTCCGGTTGAGCTGCCGAGGCCACGGTTCTTTGTCTTGGATGACTTGCCCAAACCGCGGGACTCCTCGTCACTAGAGCTCACAGAGCTGCTGCTAGAGGCAGATCCACGACGTTCCTTGTGGCCGATACCGTGTCGGTGCTTGCGAGTAGCTGCAGCAGCCCCGGCGCCAGCTGCGGCGCCAGCGGCCAGACCTTCAGTGTTGCTTCCCATACCATGGCCCTCTCGACCAGAGAAAGCCTGGTTTTCACCGTAGTTGTCACCATGGCCGTGGAGGTGCATGGATTTGTCACCTTCAAGTTGTTCGCTCTGGAGCTCTCGTCGGTACGGCTTAGGGCAACCCTCAAACTCAGTGAGCTTCTGAGCTGCTCGCTCCTTGAGACCGCCGCGCTCCTGAGTGAACTCTTCTAGAGTCTTAGTTGGTAGAGTAGAAGTTCCATGATGAACAGGTGCGGCGTGGTGGGTTTCGCTGCCGATCAAATTAGCTCAATGTCCTCCTCACGATCAACATATGTAACGCACTGAATGGGTATCGTGGTGTGAACGACGTGCGGCTGGACAGTCTCTTTATTAATCACGGGCTGCACATGCTCATGGACATGGTGATGAACTGTAAATATCGTTGTTAGCTTTGCTGTGGGTTCATGAGGTTTAGGTGACTTACTTCGTTCACCGGTGACAACGGGAGCAGTCTCAGTAGAGTGAGTGGTACTGTGGATCTCACTGGTATCTCTGTATTTAGCAGCTTCTCGGTCGAGTGTAGCCCGAGTGTCCTGCTCATTGCCATGGTGGAAAGTCTTGTGCTCGACAGGGACGAGGTTGTGGTGGTGCTGCTCAGGACTGAGTTTGTTAGCAGTTACAAACATGTGGAAACGAAAAGGTTGCTTACAGAGTCTCCTTGTGAGTGATAGGCTGAACAGTCGTATGATGGTGCTCTTGATGAACCTCCTTATCCAGGGCAGTGGTCACTTGCTCATGCTGATGAGGCATAACATGCTCCTGAGTGACGTGAGGCTTAACATCTTCGTCGACAGTGGTTCTGTGCTTTCCATCATTGGAAAGGAAGCTAGAAACGGCCTGCTTTGCTTTCTCCATTGTGTATGATTTGGGTTATAGGTTACAAGTGTATGGGATTCAATGGGGGCGATTGTTGATTGATGTTTGTTTCGCTGTGGCTTTTGTGTTGTTGATGATGGGATGAGAATATTGCTAAAGAAGTCGAGGTACACTTAAGTTTATATACTTGAATACTCTTTACGTCGTCTCGTTGTCCGAACTGCCCGCCTCTTCATCATGGGCAGCATCATGGACGTCATCTCATAGCTTTAGCCAACGGTGAGTTCCAACGTGAGCTCCGAGCTATCGAGATTGAGGAGGAGCACATCGAAGCTCCAATGATGACGACCTCAAGCCTTCCATGTCATCCCGCGATCTTCATTTGGCGCGTATCTTGGTCCCCACGGCTACCTCCACGTCAACGGAAGAGGCAGCTCCAGAGTCAGTACGGCCTGACACCTGCAGCTCAACAGCTGAAAGAGGCCTTCATCGACGTCATGATCGAAGAACGATCTCAGCAGATAAAGGGCGAGGCTCAATGCATGTCTCACCCATCCGAGTGGATGGCGTGTTGAGCCTCAGCCGGTAGGAGCAGATATCCGCAACCGGAAAGCATTGACTGACGTGTCGAAATTGGTGATAACCTGGTCTAATTTCTCCGAAAGTCAAAGGGATGTGGGGGATAACAGGAAATGATGAGCAGGTTCTGCCAAGCAGTGCTGAGACAAGCCTGACAAGATCGAGCCTACAGCGCGCTAGTGAAGCTTAGCATTGCCAATCTGCAAATAGGCAGCGTCATCGTACCTCGCCTCGCCCTTACACACGCAAACTTCCGTCAGATCCTGTCCGTCGATCCCAGCTGACTTCGCGATTCGGTCTATGGCGAAATAAGGTGATGTGATGTAAAGATGCTGCAACCACGATGCTTCGTATCCCCAACGATGAAATGTTGTGTCTCTGAATCGAATCAAATCACAACAGTCACATTTCATCACAGCCCGTAGAGACCACACTTGTAAGTTGTGCGTAATATCACTAATACACTTCAAACTTCTCCAACCCTTGTTCCTGTTTCCGTCACTTTTATCTCTCATCCCGTTGTTGTTGGACTCGTCCAATTAACACGCCGGTCTCATGGCGGGCCGTCTCAAAAATGCCATCAAGAAGAGGGCATCACGTCTTTTCCGTCGAGCTAACACTTCCGAGGGTTCAGACTCGCACTCAGCAAGTAACAAGAACAGCTTGACTGAGTCGAGTAGGAACTCTCAGCCTCCAAATCAGAAAGACCTGAGTCTATTGAGCAGGAGTTCAAAGACTGAAAGGCATAACGGGCCTGAAGCTTCACACGCACAGCCTACGGTTGAGGCCCAGAACACAGGCGACTTTCTAGCTCATCCGGCAATTCAACCGTTGAGAGCAGATCCAACACCTAGAACGCCTAGACTAGAACGGCCTCGCCCCAGCCTAGAGCCGGAAGATGCCACTGCCTGGAGTGGGGATGAAACTGCTGGAAATGCGTCTTATCGTGAAATCCAGCGGTATTCGACAGAGCCAAAACACTCCAAGGACACTACGTACCAGATAGTGAGGTCAAACCAAGCAGAGAATACAGGTGGCCTTGAGACGAGGTTGTCTCGGCTGACCGTTTCTCCGAACGAATCAACAGTTCCAGAGATAGATATCGACCCTTCAACTCCGTTCGACCTTGTTGAAGGCACCAATCCTACGCAAGCAAAACTCTCGCAATTGGCAATTGGTGAAGAAGGGCCCAAGCACGCGGCGACTCATATCAAGCCCCTATCCCAAGAATCAGACGTTAACCTCGAGTCAAACTCAAGTCAAGAAGCCAATATTCGCCAGAACCTGGAGGCTATTCATCCTAGAGACACCGAGTTTGACCGGATCAACGAGGAAGTCCGCGCTGGCTCCAATGGCGAGGCCAACTTTCACCTCCAGAACAGCCTTGACTTTGACAGAACGGTTCACAATCAAGACCCGGTTGTTCATGAGCATATTAGGCCTCATGTTCATACAATTTACGAACCCAAGCGTACGCGGTCCATCCACTACCATGAGCATCGAACCTTGATCCAGCCGATCAAAGATCCCAACCCAACGGTTCTTCCAGAACAACATTGGCTTCAGGATGACAAGACTGGGGAAATTTATAGAATTCCTGATGAGTTGGGAAAGAAGTTGATGTAGACTGTATTTGATGCATATTGTTCCATGCACAAGCGAGGAGTAACAAGACTTATATTTGTAGTTTTAACTTCCCAAACACAAACACCTTGAAATGAGATCATTCAATATCTGGTTCTCCTTTTGGCGCCTATTTTATGACCTTTTAGCACTGTTGCAAGTCCGCCTGTGTTGCTGTTAGCCATTGAGCGAGATGGTTCCAAGTCCCTGGTTGATCGAGACACTCAGATTATCAACAACCCGGGCCGCTGAGATCAACAACTCTTCTCTTGCATATCCTACACTTCAATAAGTTGGCAAATCTATTATCATAAGAGAAACACTACACAGTTTTACTAAGATCCACATATTTGCTGTATGTTATCATTTCCAGCTCTCTTGGTTATTTCATGATACACTCAACACGTTCACGTTACAAGTTATAGAGAATTGGCAGTTTCAAATGCTTATCAAACTGCTAATTGATGAATCACAGTCATACCCACGGGCTCACCTTTGTATAGCTGGCCCCTTAAATACCTCCTCTCGCACACTTTTCCTTTACTTTCTTCTTTCTTCAATCACCTCCATCCATTCAGTCTGCTCATTTGGGCAAGACGTTTCCTCACGCAACGACGCCCTCTCCTTTTCTCTGGCCCTTTGGACACTTCGTGACAGATTGTTATCCTTTCTATCTGTACTCTCAACAACCCTGGGGTCAATAGGTCATTGGCGTTTGGTGAGCCTAGTTGAAGCCTTCACGAACCGATTAAGAATTCTTGGGTCGGGCTTCGTTTTACTCCCCGCTCTCTTACCCTTGGGAGGCCGTCATGTCTCAGCCCACAACCTCCTCCTTTGCCATCAAGCCCAGTGGCCCCTCGACAGTGTTCATATCATGTAAGGCTTCGGGTAATGTGATAAGAGCAAATCCATGACCTCTCTCCACAAGGGTTTTAGCTACCTATTGAACTCTTTAAGATGATTTAGTCATGCCTGAATTTGTTTACATTTACCTAATTCTACCTCATTTTCCCTATCCTAATCTAGGTTGGCCTAAATTTACTTACATTTACTTAATCTTATGCCAGACTACAGATGAAGAGCCTGTTATTATTTCACACTCAATGTATATTCCGGGGCTTTCGCGACAAGTATTAGAAATTCCCCTGTTAACAGTTGTGTTATAGGGTAACTTTTTAAGATACTTGTAGCAGGACGCGATTCGATTCTGTTATAGCATGGTCCTAAAATATGTTGGACCTGTTTAGGTGAACCTGGTGATACTAACAGACTAATAACGAGTCGTATCAATCAAGTTATTGCAGGGGAGCTATATGGCTCATATCTAGCCTGACTCTCGAAGCTCGAACTCGACCAGATCTTGAATGGACTTCCCATAGAAGACGAAACCTACTTCAGACTATGAATTTGACATAGCGCAGTCTATCAAGTGAACCTCTCTATCCCCATCCGCTCCGAAGAAGTATCTAGACAAGCTCGAGCTCCAAGATGAGAACGACTCCGCCGGTCAGGCTCAACTGAAAGAGCCCTGAAATGAAACGCGAGAGATTACTTTGAGGAGCAGTAGCCCAGGGACTCCAGTCCTATTTATTTGGAATATCCATCCCAAACTCCGAGCTCCAACAAGCTGTAAATAGTGATAGCTGTCATTGTTTAACTAGCCGGGCTCACCAGCTCCTTGTGTATCGCCCGTTGATGGGATTGTCCATCTGTAAGAGGCAGCGAGCCTGGTTACGCCACCGTAAATCGTATCTTCTAATCAACATAGGCTCTAATTCGAGTGTGTCTGTTAACAAGTGCATCGCTTCGCCGGGTGAGACATGCCGCCTTGAAGGGAGCTTGTGGAGACAGAAACGCCTAGAACTACCACTCTAGAAGGGGTGGCCAAGCAAATATCGTGCGTAATGCCTTGAAAGATGTCCATGCCATTCTGCGGACGTTTCAATTGAACAAGTGATGCTCTCCATCTCATTTGGTGTCTGCTGTATTTGTAGTATGTATTCAGTAGTGCTGCCATTAGAGAGATGCCTAGGCAAAGCTGTTTCCTTATTATCACTCTCCATTTTATCTTCCTCTTGGCCTTCCTTGGTGGCCCCTTTACTTGGCTACTAATTGCTATCTTTTATTTCTTCTTCTTTAAATGGCCATTTGGGAAGACAAGTGAGGGATGCAGATAATCCTATTAACACCTTTTTATATGTAATTCTGATCATAAAAGCTTCAGACTCATAGAGGGTTAGATTGCATTAGGCCTCGTGCTAGAAATTCTAAAAAGGGTAAATATCAATCTAAGTGGATGTGTTCCTTTTGTGTGAATTATCCTAGGAGAATAAAAAAATAGCCTAAAGTTAGAAAAGGGAGAAGAGCATCGTAAAATCCAAAGGGATCATGAGAGAGTCCATTCATGATAGTTCACATGGTTGTCTAGGGTGGCGGGGTAACTTTGGCTCACCCAATCATAGCTCAAGGAATCATTCACTTGGGGAAAAAGTTACAACGTCGGGTGGTGTAACACGTACAGTACAACCACTCTGGGCAATACCATTGATGCGGATAACCATGATGCGCTTACATACTTCTTGATAGCTTGTCGATGGTGCCTACGTTAGCGATTGGCGATATTAAGGGATATGAGGATCCTCTGTCATTGTCACACTCATCCAAAAGGACACCTTCGGAGCAAGGCTCCGAATCAGGACCAGGTTCTGCTAAGAATATTCTCGAAGCAAAGGAAAGAAGCCAACTGTACTTTCGAGCAAAGGAAGCATCTCAGCCTACAAGGTTCTCAATCTTTGTCACATCCGGTAGAGTTAAACCGGGCAGAGGACTCGCATGACTCACGATGCGTAGAAGCCTATAGAAAACACACGCGATACTTTGTTCTAACACCTTCTTTGCAAATAACTTCAATGCTAGAATAGTGATACACAAGTGGCGTCTTACGCAGAGGCCAACAATGACACACTGTCCCTGTAGATTGAGGCGCTCGGTGTTTAAGGTGCCAGGGTCAACAGCCTTGCCCTAAAACCCTCCAATAAACTTATTCAAGAGAACTCTGAAATGGCGGCTTGCACAGTGTATACCTTTGGGACCCCTGTCACGTGTGGGGAACGTTGGTTCCTGGTGAAGTATCCTGTAAATCTGGCCTTTTCGTTGATAGTGGACAGTTGTTTTTTTTGGTAGACAAGCACCTTACTTAATAAAGTTGTCGGGCTTTCCTTTTCTTCCTTCAACCATTCAAAGATACCCCCTCTCTCCTCCATACCAAACAATTTGTGTGCAAGGCTCGAGACTCAGAAGCCTCTGCTTTATAATTGATTGATCACTTTTCTTCTCATTTTCCTTTTCAGAGTCTTGTTGCGCTTTCGAAAGCAGAGCAACTACAGAGAGCTCATCATGGCTCGTTCAAGGAGCTCGATGGCCCTTGGCCTGGGACTCCTTTGTTGGATCGCCCTCCTCTTCTCTCCTCTGGCCTTCGTCCAGACTGTTCAGGCCGACGAGGTCGATAACTACGGCACCGTCATCGGTATTGTACGTTTACCGCTTCTCGCCCACTCATGATGACCCCGCTAACTAGCTCAGGATCTTGGAACCACATACAGCTGTGTCGGTGTGATGCAGAAGGGCAAGGTCGAGATTCTCGTCAACGATCAGGGTAACCGAATCACTCCCTCTTACGTCGCCTTCACCGAGGACGAGCGTTTGGTTGGAGACGCCGCCAAGAACCAGGCCGCCGCCAACCCCACGAACACCATCTACGATATCAAGTATGCACACATGAACTCCTCTGATTGCACGGCACAATGCTAATTGTTTAGGCGACTCATTGGCCGCAAGTACTCCGAGAAGACCCTCCAGGGTGATATCAAGCACTTCCCCTTCAAGGTCGTCAACCGTGATGACCGTCCCGTCGTCCAGGTCGAGGTTGATGGCGCTAAGAAGCAGTTCACTCCTGAGGAGATCTCTGCTATGGTTCTTGGCAAGATGAAGGAGGTTGCCGAGGGCTACCTCGGTAAGAAGGTCACACACGCCGTCGTTACCGTCCCTGCCTACTTCAACGTAAGTTTTGACTTGCCTCTTTCGAGCTGACCAGCCGGCTAACCCTCCGTAGGACAACCAGCGACAGGCCACCAAGGATGCCGGTATCATTGCCGGCCTCAACGTTCTCCGAATCGTCAACGAGCCCACCGCCGCCGCTATCGCCTACGGTCTTGACAAGACCGACGGTGAGCGACAGATCATCGTCTACGATCTCGGTGGTGGTACCTTCGATGTCTCCCTTCTCTCCATTGATGACGGTATCTTCGAGGTCCTGGCTACCGCTGGTGACACCCATCTCGGTGGTGAGGATTTCGATCAGCGAGTCATCAACTACTTCGCCAAGCAGTACAACCAGAAGAACAACGTCGATATTACCAAGGACCTCAAGGCCATGGGTAAACTCAAGCGTGAGGCCGAGAAGGCCAAGCGTACTCTGTCCTCTCAGAAGAGCACCCGCATCGAGATCGAGGCTTTCCACAACGGCAAGGACTTCTCAGAGACCCTTACCCAGGCCAAGTTCGAGGAGCTCAACATTGACCTCTTCAAGAAGACCATGAAGCCTGTTGAGCAGGTTCTCAAGGACGCCAAGCTCAAGAAGTCTGACGTTGACGACATCGTTCTCGTCGGTGGTTCTACCCGTATCCCCAAGGTTCAGCAGCTCATTGAGGACTTCTTCAACAAGAAGGCTTCCAAGGGCATCAACCCCGATGAGGCTGTTGCATTCGGTGCTGCTGTCCAGGCCGGAGTCCTTTCCGGTGAGGAGGGTACTTCTGGTGTTGTCCTCATGGATGTTAACCCCTTGACCCTTGGTATCGAGACCACCGGTGGAGTGATGACTAAGCTGATTCCCCGCAACACCGCTATCCCTACCCGCAAGAGCCAGATCTTCTCTACCGCTGCTGATAACCAGCCCGTGGTCTTGATCCAAGTCTTTGAGGGTGAGCGATCTCTCACCAAGGATAACAACATTCTCGGCAAGTTCGAGCTTACCGGTATTCCTCCCGCTCCTCGCGGCGTGCCTCAGATCGAGGTCTCTTTCGAGCTCGACGCCAACGGTATCCTCAAGGTCTCTGCCCACGATAAGGGCACCGGCAAGCAGGAGTCCATCACTATTACCAACGATAAGGGCCGTCTTACCCCCGAGGAGATCGAGCGCATGGTCGCTGAGGCTGAGAAGTACGCCGAGGAGGACAAGGCTACCCGTGAGCGTATTGAGGCCCGAAACGGCCTTGAGAACTACGCTTTCTCCCTCAAGAACCAGGTCAACGACGAGGAGGGTCTCGGTGGCAAGATTGAGGAGGAGGACAAGGAGACTGTAAGTTCTTCCACTGCTCACACTAGAAATGCATATACTAACTTTGACAGATCCTCGAGGCTGTTAAGGAGACCAACGAGTGGCTCGATGAGCACGGTGCTGACGCTACCGCTGAGGACTTCGAGGAACAGAAGGAGAAGCTTTCCAACGTCGCTTACCCTATCACCTCCAAGATGTACCAGGGTGCCGGTGGCGCTGGTGCCGAGCAGGATGACAACATCCATGATGAGCTTTAAATGCATAGACTGACATTTGGGAAAAGAACATAAATGAACTCCTTGTTTCGGTGTTTGGTTGGAGCTAGGATGCGCAGGGTGTAAAGTAGATAGCGCAATATCATGATTTTCAGTCAACCTAAAGTCCTATCTGTGTTGAGTAATAATGGTGTGCGCGTAGTCCATCCATGTTGAATGAACCCCAGTGAATGACAGGTTTATCAATACAAACTTTGGCGGGCAAAGGGCGACACGGTGTAAAGCTAAATGGCCCTTGAAGGGTCTCTTCACTTTCGATCTAGCCTACAAGTAGTATGATATTTGGCTTGGCCTTTACCATGACTCTTCCCTTTGTCGTTTACAGGTCTCCTGGCTTATCCGTAATGAGACAGTACCCCATAGGGCTTTGTTGAAGAATTGAGGTAGCCTTTGACCTCAACACTGAGTATCATATCCAAAATTCTTAGCTAGGCAGTGCTCATATTGGTATACCTACCTAGGTACTTACGGAGTAGTGAATCACATATTGGCCAAAACTTTTGATGAAGAACCTTGATTATCCCTGGAGTGATCATGGTGTATTAAACATGGGATGACCCAACATCGCCAGAGCACATTGTGCTTATGAAGGATTCGCGCATCAAGTCTTACACTTTTATTTATCTTATTCACCAATTATATCTTTGCAGATATGAGTTTCTGTTACGTGCTGCTGTACTTGTGAAGGGTCCAAGGTGTCACTGGACGAACAGGGCAGTGCCAGGCACGTTAACAATAGCAAAGCGACGCATGATTGTATTGACAGTGTTTCTCTATTGCTGCCTTTTCTCGATAACGCATTCTTGATACATTTGTTTTTCCTCCGCACAACTGTAACCTTCTTTTGTATTAAATCATTGAATCAAACACCACACATGCACGGCTTCGAAGGGATCTCCTAAGAATCATTTTGATAACTTACCATATACACTCCTGACGATGGCGATCCCAGGTAATGACTTCATGGAGTCGCTCGAAGATCTTTTCTCTGAGGCTGGCGCGAAGGGCCGTGACGCGAACGCTGAGTTTGTACACCTGCGTAGCAGCCTCATCGACTTGATCGAATCCATCGCAATTACCAGCGGCCACAATTTGACTACCGCCAGAAACCAAGCGAATTATAACCTCAAGTTCACTGATGGAACTGAACCCGAGACGCACGTTGCCTTCTTCCCACCGAACCACGATATTACTGAGAAGCGCCCTCAGCTGGATGCTGCAACCACTGCCGAGGAGTTTATTGAGATCATCGGCACTGTCTTCAGTGAACAGAAGACCCGAAATCGCAAAAAGAAGAAATCCAATAGAAAGAGATCCAATGCCACTCCGCCGGAAAGCCCCATGAACAACGCCCAGAAACGCCTAGCGGCAGAGGCTGCGAACAAGACTCTGTCAACAGCTGATGACAGCCCAAGAAAACGGATCAAGCTTAACACAAGCAAAAGCAAAGGCGGCGTCTCCGAACCTGCAGTTTTCAGCACTGCACATCAGTCGAAAGATAATACTCCCACTCAGTTTCCCAGTCCTGAGGATACGGTCAACGATGACGGCGTCAGTGTGCTGGGCCCTATGGATATTGATTCTGGCGCTACCTCGTCTCAAGACAAAGGAGAAGAGATGAACGGGGAACATAGCACAGCTGAGGGCCAAAAACACCATGAATCTGCTCCCGAGAGGCACTCACAAGGTCGAGGAGATATGCACATGAACGATGCCGACACCGAGACTTTACCTGCGTATTGCAGGTCGGATATTCTCGAAGTTGTCGCAGCAGTTGAGGGCATCGAAGAGCAACAGTGGAAAGATTTCAAACCAAAGCTGCTCGAGATGCTAGGTCGAATGCACCAGAAGCCAACACCTGAACAGCATGAAAGGGCACTGAAGCGTCTAAGCATAGCAATTGCCCAGACGGAGCAAGAGAGGTCTCTTATCCCAGTCGAAGCCTGGAAGAAGTACGAGGAAAAGCTTACAGATGAAACGAAGAAGGGATTGTTTGATTGCCTGTGGTCTAGGAGGCTCTTCAAGGTCGGCAAGATCATTTACCTACCAGAGGAAGAGGTTGCCATGGAGAGCCAGTGCTGGGAGCGCCTCAAGGCCGTAGCCCGCATATGTGCGATCCTGGTCGAAATGACTGCCAAACCAGAGGAACAGGACTACCAGAGGGATACCGACAGGTGGCTTATCGAGAAACTTGGAGATATCAGCTTTCTGGAGAAACTGTTTGCATGCAAGGACCGACTTGGGGCGGTCAGGGGACCAGGGGCAGATTGAGTGATATGGAGACACTGGTGACAGGAAGCAGAGCCTGGATATAAGAGAAGCCAAACTTGTCGTTGAGATGGCGCGTCATTTGGTTCCAGGAAACTCGATCAGATATGCCTTATATGATACGCCTTATATGATATAACAGCAGAGGTCATGCACTATGCCGAAAACGAAAACGATATAATGTCTCAATTGAAAAATTGCTTGTTTTGAAGTTTCGAATGACTTTTAGACTTTTATTGGCAGAGACAAATATTTATCTGTACTCCAACCGTGGTTGCTCCCGTCGGTCATTGACACGAGGGATCAAAAACGAGTCCACTAGACGGACGCATCCTGCTATTGACACGTGACTCTTTCATCGACTCACGTGAGCCCGCGTCTCGAAACGCGTCGACAGGCGCGACAATGGGAATGACGACATGACCTTCCTTTCTTTGCTCAAGAATACCTTATCTATTGACACCATTAGTGAGACTGTCTGTCATTCAACTCTTTCATTGCCAAAATCACAGCCTGTGCGATATGCCACCTCGAAAACGACCTGTAGAGGAAATCACCAGCAGCCGGCGAAGCTCAAGGAGAATCTCCACCACTAAAAGTCAATACTTCGAAGGCAGTGAGGATACAGAAGAGAGTGATGCGCCACCACCAAAGAAACGTGGAAGACCTCCAAAGAAGCCGCCTAAAAAAGAAGAATCCGAGGAACCCTACGAAGATGAGCTAGCTCAGGAGCCAGAAGAAGAGGAGGAGGAGGATGATGATGACGAAGATGATGATGAGGATGCGCCCCCCAAAGTTACCATCATTCCATTGGAGAAGTTGAGAGACACAGATGGTGTAGAATATGAAGATTTCAAATTGCACAAGAATACCTTGTTGTTCTTGCGAGATCTCAAAGCCCATAACCAGAGATCTTGGCTGAAGTGTAAGCCATCCTTCACTTGCTGCCAAATCATTACTGACATGTACAGCGCATGACGGAGAATACCGTCGCGCTTTGAAGGATTGGAACTCCTTTGTTGAGTGCGCATCCGAAACCGTTATAACAGCCGATGAAACGATCCCCGAGCTTCCCATCAAAGACGTCATTTTTCGAATCCATAGAGACATTCGCTTCAGTAAAGACCCTACACCATACAAGGTACGAGCTCAATTGACCAAAAAATCGTATGGAAAGCTAAAATTATAGCCTCACTTCTCCGCTGCTTGGTCTCGAACTGGTCGCAAAGGCCCGTACGCCTGTTACTATATCCACTGCGAGCCTAAAAGGTCTTTCATCGGTGGTGGGTTATGGTGTCCCAGCGGCGACCAAATGCAGAAACTCCGCGCAAGCATTGACGAACGACCAAATCGATGGCGCCGCGCACTCAATGACGAGGCATTCAAGCGCATATTCTTACCAAAAGCTGCCAACAAATCCGATCCCAACGCGGCGCTCCTTGCTTTTGCAGAAAAGAACAAAGAGAATGCGCTTAAAACTAAGCCAAAAGGCTTCACGGCAGAACATCGTGATATTGCGCTACTCAAGTTGAGGAACTTTACTGTTGGAACACAGATAGACGACAATATCTTCTGCCGGGATGATGCGCAAGAAAAGATCAGCGAGATTATACGTCCTATGGTTGGATATGTAAGTTGTATGTTAAATTCATTGCTGAACATGCTGACAAGTTTAGGTTTCATTTTTGAATAGCATTGTTATGCCGGATCCTGGCCAAGATGATGATAGCGATGAAGAGGAAGATGAAGGAGAAGAAGAATCTAATGATGACGAAGACAGCAGCGAGGACTAGTCAAAACTCATGGCTATGGTACACCCATTCGATAAAATCTATGTTTAGGGATGATGCAAGCGGATCTAACTGCCTATTTATATAATCATATGCTGTATCATTGTATCTAACACAAATCAAACATAGCAACGCTAGGGTCGTGATCGCTGACCTCACCAGCCGTATTCTGCCAAGTGTTGATATGCAGATGCTCATACTTGATGCTCCTGCGCAACTCTTTGCTGATATACATATGATCCAGAGCCTGGCAGTTACTGTCAAAGAGGTATGTGTATCGCTCTGTCTCAGGAATCTTGGCAGCCTCATCAGCATCAACAAGACCGGATGTCTTGACGAAAGTCTGAAGGGGTGCAACGGCGGCAAATTCGTTAAAGTCACCAGCGGCAATAACGTGGGCCTTTTTGTCCTTCTTGAGGATCTCTGCGATAAAGTTCTACAAGTTGTCAGCTGGGTTTTATGCATAATGACATTCACACTTACAGCAGTAATTTCGGATTGCTTGGTGCGTTTCTCGACACCCTTGTTCACAGGAGTGCGAGCATCTCCATGCAGGGAAGTCGAGCCACCCTTGCTACCAAAGTGGACGTTGACAGTAAAGAAAGACTTCTTTGTACCCTTGACAGGCTTCCACTCAGCTACGAGAGGCTTGCGGCTATCATCCCAGGCAGGGTTGGCAGGGTCAATTCGTCCAGGGTTGTACTTGAGCGAGGGACCATCGACAACGGCGTTGACGTCGTTAGGTCCACCTTGATTGGGCTTGACGAGCTCAACTCTATCAGGACGGTAGAGATAAGCTTGGCGAATGTTACCGCCGGGCTGACCACCATCCTCGTTGTTGTCAGGTTCGACCTCAGCCCATTCGTAAACAACACCGCTGGACTCCTCAATACCGTCGGCCAAGGCAGCGAGAGTCTGATTGGCGGAAACGACGCCATCATTGGTAGCGCCGCTGTTGTCCTGAACTTCCTGGAGGAAAAGAAGGTCAGGAGTTCGCAGCTTCTCAACGATCTGCTTGATGACAAGGGGCAAGTGAGCAGAAGCAGGGTTGAGGTTCTCGGTGTTGTAGTCTGCAACTGTGATGCCCTTGCAAGAGCCCTTGCTGGTGAAGCTGACGGCAGGGTGCTCAGCGTTGGAAGGCTTGCTGACCTTGGTGGCAGTCAGGGGAAGAATGCGATAGAAGCCAAAGGCGTATGAGACCACGCCAGTGATATCACCAACGTAGTCGCCGAGCTTGGTGTCACTAGGGTTCTTGGTGCCATCGAGAGGTGAGCCGATGATAATGGCCTCAGGGTTGGCATCTGGATTGTTAGCCAAGGAAGCACTTCAGACAGAAGTTTTACATACCGTTGCCGACCATGGTAAGACCACCGTGCTTGTTCAGACCAGAAACCTTCCAGTTGCCCCTGACCCAGAAATCGCCAAAGTTGTTGGGTCGGCTGAGAGCATACGCCTTAGGGACAGTGACAAGCTCACCAACAAGACTCTCCCAAAAGTCAAGACCGTATGTGTTAGGTTGTAGTTTGGGGTTGGACACCGAGATGAGAGACTCGTTGTTGGGAACAGCAAAGACATTGCCGTCATCAAGCTTAGAGAATTGCTTGCCAGGAGGGTTACCGGTGTCCTTGCCAATAACCTTGGGCTTGAATTTGTTGTCAGAGGACTTAACAACAATGTTTCTGGGAGAAGAGATCTCAGTGAGATAGACATAGTCTTTGTTGGACCTGACGATGTTAGCAATGCTTCCTGCCTGAGTTGACGAAACTAACCTGTACTCCTCAACGAGACCATCAAGTGTGATGACATCTCCCACAGAGACGCTGCTCACAGCCGACTTTCCAAAGATGTACAGTCCCTCGGAGGTAGCAGAGCTACGATCAGGCTTTGTTGACCGCAGGTAAAAGCCAGAGCTGCCAACAGCTGTGACGAGACCCTCTACACCAGTGACATTCTTGCCAGCGTAGGAAGAGAGATAGCTGTTGCCATTGATCTCAGCAATGGTCAACGCCGCAGCCAGAGGGCTGATGAGGGAAGAGACGAAGAATTGAAGCTTCATGATGAAGATGAGTCGAGAAACACTTGAACTGCCCTGCTCTCAAAAGATGATCCACAAGGCCGCGCTCAGCTATTTGTATTCACGATAGCCTCCAAGACTCTCTCTGGGTTACCTACCTATCCTGGATCTACACCAATTTGGCCCCGGCGCAAAAGACCCAAAAGGTCACCGAAAGCGATTCCGCGCTGAGCTCTCTCCCCTTGGCAAAAGGTCTATCCCTATAATTTGCCATGGCCATAACCGTCCAGTATCGCCGCCAAGCCTCCAAATGCCCTATCGATCTGGCACGTTTATCTATGCGCCAAATTGGAGGTGGCCAGTCAGCGTCGATTGTGCGACCGCCGGGGGGGTTCACGCTTTGCCCTTTTTTGCAGGTCCCTTTTGTAGCTTTGGAGGCCTTGTTGCTCTTTCGTCTTGGCCCCTGTAAATCATCAACAGATTGGAAACACTCATTGGTTGACTTTGCCCTCGTGCAATCTTGCCAGAGAAAGAGGGAGCCGGAGATATTGTCTCAGGAAGCTATCTTCCGTCCATTAAAGGACGGAAGACTTGGCAATTCATAGAATTGGGGCAGTTGATTTATCATTCGTCCAATCGAAATCATTCAGGAATCATTCAGGTTTCAGGGCACAGCCATTAGAAAACAATAAATTGTGTCATTGGTCCTAGTGATGTGAACGGGTATATATCTAGCAAAAACTCCATATGTTGGTTACCCAACTGGTTCTCTATAAAATCATGGCTTGCCAACAAGCTTAAACTTAAGGCTCTTTTTTTTAAAACCAAGGCAACAAAGACTATCGAAGCGGGCCGAGGTAACTCCAATTAAAGACCTACAATTCGTCCTCAATTTCGAGGACACGTGCATATCAACAGTCGGAGACCTCCGACGAAGCCGGCGAGTTGCTAAGCATGGATAGTAACAGATTGGGCCCAAGATAGCGGGATGCCCCGTCTTTGTATGCCTCAATTGATGGAAATATCTCCGCTCAAAAGTGCGCTTTATCCAACCGCTGATACAAAGCAGGTTGCGTCAAGAGCGACGTCCTGTCATTAAGGAAAGTGAAAAGTCCACCTCCTCATCACTACGCCTTCTGAATTCCACACTCGATGCCTTTAGGACAACCCAACCATTATGGTTCATTGCGATGACTAACATTGGTCCTTAGACCCTGAAAATCGCAACGACTCAAACATAAGATCACAAGCTGCTCTCGCTCACAGCCTGGGCTCTGGTCTTTATGTCGTGAGCTCTCGATGATTCGGCTACCGTGCTCAAAGCTCGGCAGCTGTATCGGGATCGATGTCTGTGTGGGTACTGGTTCTGTCGTTTACCGCCGGGACAGAAACAATCAACCAGTGCTGGTGCCGGCATCGGGCCCATTCGTAATGGCGTTCTCTTTGCCCTTCGAGTCAGGCATATCGAGATCCCGATAAAGATTATTTTCGAAAATGTAGCTGACTACAAGATCAGGAATCAAATAGTCAATCGACATGTTGCGTTTGAGCAATAGGCGAATTTTGGTGCTACTGATGTCATTGGTAACGACCTGTACCATGGTTAGTATCACAATACTGACGCAATGGTTCCAACAACATACCTGACGAATTATGTGAATATTCTTCTCCCATTGCTTCAGGTTTGCCAGGGTTGAATCAATTTCAGTTCCTGTACGCTCCAAAGCAAAAACGCCATAGTTGCCCAGGATGTGGTCAAGGTCACGCTCGTCCCACACACCAGGAGTCGACATGGTCTGGATGAGATCGAGGCCAGCAAGAAGCACAATGCGGCAGCGCTTTCGAGTTCCGTCAGTGCATTCAACACCGCCCATGACCTCATTGATCTCATAGTCAAAGTGATCAAGCACTTTGGCCGTTGGGATGTAAGTCGGGCTCTCAGCTTCCCATGGGTCGACCATTAGCCACTTAGAGCTGTTTTCGGTCGCAAGCCTACACATCTCAATCCTGTGATGAGCAGGAGCTAGGCCCTTCTTTTTGTAGGCATCGCTGACTGATATCTCGTTAGTTCAGGTATGTTTCATATATGGTAGGATTTTCATCACTTACCAGGACTCAAAAAACCTGCAACAACTTCGAAATCTGATAATGTCAGCGATGCTTCAGAAGCAATGAGCGCGCAACCTACTCTCATTGTGAGCATGGTCTCGAGCCATGGGAAACATTCGAAGGCTGCTCAAAAGTTAGCGAATGCTTGTGCAAATATTGACAAATTTCATCGTTGCCCATTTGTCGAGAGCATTGAACTTGATCGGATGATCTGTCAAAAGAGCCATAGTCATCAGGTTAAGCTTACTGGAGATAGGTGATTGGGCTGAAAGAGCCGCAAGCAACGAGACATAGCGGAGTTTTGTCTGGAGGACATGATCGTTGGAAGCGGTGCGAGGGAAAAACGTAACCCTCCCTCGTGTGCTCCTTAACGTATTGGTAGTCGCAAGCCATTTCGGCTATTGCTGTGTAGTTGATATCGGTTTCTGAGATGAGAGTGGCGGGTTGAGCGGAACGAGGGGTTTCGCGATCCGATGAGCAACAGCGGCCGGCGCCGGTAGTTGACGGCGAACGGAAGCGAGGGGCACGGCAGTATCGGCGCAGAGACCGAATTACGACCGACTCGTTGAAAATGGGCAGATCCAGCCAGTTGCGGTGATTGAAGTCGTCGGGGCTTTCAGGAGATGGTCGAAATAGAGATGTGGCAACTTTGCGATTGTTGTTGACTTGATACTGCGCAAGTCTGGAGAAATGGATAGGCGGATGGCGATGGCGATGGCGGGGGTTCCGAAATCAGCAAGTATTGCACGTATTATGATGATGCAGTAAGAGTTTCGCAGGTATTATCGCTTATTGGGTTGAGGCTGCTGGCGTGTGAACAGGGGTCATGTAAGTGAATGAGTGAGTGTGTTCGTCTGGGCGGGAATAGAGAAGAAGATGGAAGTGGGAAGTTAAAGTAGAAGTAGAAGAAAGAAGGTTTTCCTTACGGCCCTTCTGCGAGAATTGGATTCAAATCTCCAGGCAGGGCAGGCAGGCATAGGCCAAAGATGGTGGGCGAGTGCTGGGTTGCGCGTGCGCCGAGATCCATTGCCTTAGCAAGGGAAAATGTGGGACTACAGAGGGAATAGGCTCTGCGCTGAGCATTCTGGTAGGTCAGATTCAGGCCTGCTAAAGAATCCGAACCTAGCCATTCGAACACCCTAGTCACCCATCGTGGACATTAACTCAACTGAATCCATGGGAGGTACAGAATCACCCACAAAATACGAAAGTCCAGGCCTTTGACGCACCATTCGCACGCCATCGACCTCAGCGGAGTGCAACGAAGCCACTGTTTTTGTTATGCTGTCCATTTGTTTTGCTTTGGTTGTTGAAGATTTTACACCTGGTAACTCCTGGAATGGTTAGTTTCCCCCATTGGCTCGTTCCCAATTCCCATCATCTACAGCACTGGAGACGTCCAATTATGCCACGATTCCCTTACCACCGATCTCTATGAGGTTTCCTTCCTCTCCAATCTTCACCCATGCTTGGCCTTGCTCGCTTCAAAGGCACTCTTGATTACTCACTAAATCATTCACGTTCTAACTTTTAGTGGCGGGGTATGACGACGGCGATCTGAGCCACTCCACCAAGCCGGCTCGAGGGAACGTGATACAGGGACAGAGGGACATCAGTAGCAGCATGAACCTAAGCTCTACGGTAGCACCAATAGGTTCCCTGTAAAGTTGCATTGTCGGCCTTGGTCTGTCTTACCGAAGCTCATCGAATTGGTCTCTGGAGCTGTGCTGCTGAAGGTAGCTTTCAATCGGTCAACCAATATGGTTATCAACCGTATAACTACAAATCATAGTTTCTGTAAATCTTCAGCATGCAGACCAAACTCAAAGCAAGATATCTCGGCTTGCTTGATGATCTGCTCCGTTTACAACTGACGGAATTTGCCATTCTCTGACATTGGGCTGTCTTCCAGTCTGACTTCGTTGCTCTGCCACAAAGATGTCTTTGTAAGCACCATGAATCAATCAGATTCCATACCAACGACAATCACTTTCTTCAATCCCTGCCAGGAAATGCGGGGTGATTCTAGCTATCTTTGATTGCCAGAACTCCTACGCTGAAGGTTTCTCGATTGACAATTACATAAATGGTTAGCATAACTGTGTGATCTTTAGTAAGTTGAGCCGGCAGTGTCTCAAACCGCCCCGATCAACATTGAGGTTTATCCATTAAATCTCTCAAACAGCAACTTATTATAGTCAAAGCTCTATTGCAGCAGTTGGCTCCACGCTCATCCCTGGGTCATATAAACATGGATGTGCTTGGAGCCCCAAACGAGCTTTCTCCACCATTCTCAACAGCGTTGTACTGTTGACTCGTGATTCAAAAATGTACCGCTTCTCGAATTTAGCACAGCCAATCTGCGTGCTGTGACTTTAAAGAGAAAGTCAGATCATGGTCTCCCAAGAATATGAATAATTTATGTCCATGTCGTGCCCTTTGGCGGAGAAGCAGGAGAAACATCTGCGACATTAACTAGTTTTTCGCTATTTTGATTGCCATCGAATCACCACTCCTGTTCTTTCAACATGGGCTTCCTATACCTTCAACCAAGTCCTACTTGTAACTGACACCCGATCGCTTCTTTAAACTCGCAGCCGAACTATCGAAAACCACAGACAATATTCTACGCCAAGAATTCGTAATCACACCAGGTATTTTCTCTTTTAGCCAGACGGTTTCAGAAGACAGCTCGCCTCGTTGCTAGTCAGACGCCGAGAAAACACGCGTGTCTCTTATTAGCTACTTAGCGGACCAATTGATACTTTGGAGGGAGCTGAAAGAGGTCCACTGTGTCCCCAGCTCGAAGCTGCTTCTGCCACGATAGTGCTGCGATGGATTCATTTTAGCCTGTCCGTTTTAGGTGAGTGAGGGATGGGGGTCCGACAGCGGACCAGCTTGCAAATCCTCGGAAATTCGGTGTCATCACTGTAATATTTTGTCCGAGGAAATAGACGTATCTTGCTGTTCTTCGGAAAGTACAAGTAAGCATTCATCTGGACATGGCCGAGAGATAGGGCAGTGACTTGAGACTGCGGGAGGTAGTTACGGGAGCAGATGTTGATAAAAAAGAACCGCTTTGAGCGACTTCGGGACCATTTCCACCAGGAGTCACTGATTGGGGCAATTGATAGTAGAGGTTTTTACTTCCAGAGTCTCTTGGTTCGTGGCGGCTTTTCTGAGAACTATGAGAACCCTCCTAGTTACAGTAATGCGAAAAAAGATGAAATACACCGTGACAGCCTACCAGTATTACCACCCGAGTACGCTCACACACAAGAGGCTATAAATCTCTACGATTCGGAGCATTCACTTATAACGTTGTAAATTTGACCTTACTTTATGCCGAAGCTGACGAAATCAACAAGGGATATCTCACACGCCATTAAGGACCCCGTGAACTGCATCCACCGTTTGCCAGATCAAGGAAAAGCCAAATATTCCACCTGAGCTTAATAATATTAGATTTATAAGTCCCTCCGCCATAGACAAAGAATGTGCGGATCCGCAGCATCCAGTGCGGGATGTGGGACAAAGCGTAACTCCCGAACATGTTTGCGGGGAAACGAGTTCATTAGTAGATTACATGACTACAAAGGTAGCCTTTACCAATTCATTCTCGATTCAGGAGATTCCATAGGACAGCCCAGTTTTGTTTCCATTTGATGATGTGGCATACGCAGCGTTGATCGGCTTATGCTCGCAATGAGAGGCTGATGTAGATCAAATCCGATTCAAGAAGCTCAGCTCTTCTCCTCAACCCCAGACTTTGACTAACTCGGCAGTGGAACGCTCCCCGCAACTAGAGGCAAGCTTCAAGGAACATGGGGTTTGACCCTACGGTACTTCTTCAATTGTCCTTTGCACCGCCGTAGGCTAACATGAACCTCCGGCGGGCCGAGGTGTGAGACATGTGCCCAGGCAGCCAAGGAAACAGATGAGCCGGAACCAGGAAAGTACTTCAATTTGTATGCTACACTCCTCAATATCCAAAGTCCTCCCAGACAACCTTCTCTCCCAGCAACCAACCTTCCAGGGCAGTCAGCAGAGCTGGTGCTGTGCACAGAAAGAAACGGGCGTTTTGGCCTTTGAACCTCTCGATATCATCAGCGCCTATTCGTCGCTTTACTACCCGTGTCCCAGCCCGCTCGGCGTCCTCCAACAAGTTCTCCTTGTCCGGCTGACCAGTGACGAACAGTGTAGTCACATTTGAGAGCCCTGGAATTCTTGAGAACGTGTCACTCGCAAGGGGTAAGTCCTCGTAGCGTAGAGTCCAGAGCAGCACAAATGGAGCTTCGTGTTGAAGTACAGCTGGCGCTTGTGCAAGGACAGGCGTAATTCCTACACCAGCCGCGATAAAGACAGATTGAGGACCTTTCGGTTCCAAAGGGACGCGGAAGCCCTCTTCGCCGCCAAAGCCAATTACCGGTATCTCCAAAGGCACACGAAGGTTGTGCTTTCTCAGGAAGCTCGTGACTGGACCATGTTTCCTCATTGTGATTTGTACCTCTCTATTGTTCTCTGGTGGGCTTGACACAGTAAACGTTCGGACATAGTCATCGTTGATACTTTGAGGATCGTGATCGGCCATATGACTGTAGCCACTCGACACTTCTTGCTCAAAGTCCAAAGTGATATACTGTCCTGCGTGCCATGCATTGATAGGCTTTGTCGAAGATAGCTCAAAGGTGTATCGGTCAATGGATGGCGTAAGAACTTCACGCTTAATCAAGCTTGCCGTGATACCATTTAATGAGGCGTCGGCAATATGCGCATCGTATTCTGAGAGTAAGTGACGGACAGGAGGGTTGTAAGGCGAGTATTCGCCCAGTGCGCCTCGGAAAGGCAGTCCCGACTTGACGAACTTTGCAGCAGTAATTGAGATCTTTACCGCAAGTTTTGTTCTTGCAAGATAAGAAGAAGCCTCATCACCAACAAGTATTGATGCGCTGCCTGTGGCATAAAGAACGTTGGCTGTGTTATAATCTGGAATAACAATGCCAACCAGTGGATTCACTCTGAAGTTGCCGAGTGTCTGATATAGTCTATTGCCTGAGACTGATACTTCATTAGCTTTGTTCATGAACAAGGGGATGTAAAACTCACACTCTGGATATATCAGGTCCAGTCCGTCCTTTTCATTCTTGATAATCCTCATGAACCCTGGACTTCCTCCACGATGATTTGTGTCCATTGTGACCCCATTTGTGCTCGACAAGAAGAACATGTCTGCCGCTGCAACCAGATCTAGGGCCTCCTGTGACAAGGGCAGCTTGTCCAAGACAAGCTCTGGTGCCATCTCATTAGGTACAATATCCTTTTTGTTGAGATATTTCGGACAGTTGCCCAGACTCTCGGTTACAGCCATGGCCATCTGTACTGCTTTGCCTTCCTCTACTGTGGCACCGGCAATCATGTTTCCTACCAGCTTTACGCGATCTCTGGTCTCCAGGTCGATGGATAATCCTGCCATTCCTTTTCCTTCGCCTCCATTCGGCCTGTTAATAGCGCCTTCTTTCACCCCGTCATCGTCAATCCCATCCCAGAGGGCTCTAAAGACAGGATCGTGGCGAGTATCAACTGAGCTGTTGAACGCGAGCACGCCTTCAGCTACTGGCCTTGCAAAGCCCCGGTCTCCGCCCCATACTGTAGCCCATGGGCGACCCTCGCTATCCAGCGTTCCGAGGGCTACCAAGGGCGACTGCATCACTCGCATGCCATACTGGGGTGCTAAACCTGGAAACGTTGGGTTTCCTCTTTTAGGGACTTTGAGTTGCTTTTGCACGGCTAGTTCGCCCTCGTGCCATTCTGATGTCGCTGAGGGCATGTTGTTATTGACAAAGGGTCCGTATAATTGTAGTAAATGACTTTGAAATGCGTATTGTAAGCTCAGTGCAAGACTGTGAAAGAGAATGTTCAAAAGAAATAGCTTGGTCATGCCGCTCTATTAAACCTCCGACTTAGTCAATTCTATGTCATCAGTATATGTCAGCAACCAAGATTGAGTTCCTGCTGTCGACAAATCGCCAGCCGTGGGCTTTTCTCTTTTAAGGGCGTAGTTGACCACACTGCAGGGTTGCTCACGACATTAGCACGAATAATAAGTAATCAGAACGCCCAAGTCAGCATGGCAACACCACTCCCTCCAACATGTCAAATATTGTCATCTATCACTTCTATTCAGGCTTCTTGGGGCAAAAGTCCACCTATGAACATGATATTATTGATTCGTGATTCATTAATAATCCAACATATTTGATGTAATCATTTACCAACCACCTGGTCTTTGAGATTCAACATCATAGTTATAGGGAGGGGCCCTTTCAGGTCTTGCAGATGCTGCGCGAGGCGGCATTGGGTTCGTCAAGTTCCTTTGTGGAGGTCCCCGAAAAGGCATTGGCCCTGTAGCACTTCGTACTGGAGGATTGAAGGGCCGTTGCATTGCGGCTCCGCCCTGGTGAGAGTTCACAGATGATGTAGTGCTCATGCGACCTCCAGGATTGTAAGCTTGGTACTGGGGTGTCTGAGCCGAAGGAAATGTTCCCATGGGCTGCGAAAAGGTATCCATAGGGCGAGCGCTGGGGGCGCGAGTCGGGGGAGGGAAGAAAGGCGCCATGTCAGAGTTTATTGGACCAGGACTCTCTGTAAATCGCCCGGGAAGAGTTGTCATTGGGTCCATTGCCATTTGATTTGGAGGATAAGGCCCAAAGTTATCATGCCTGTCAGTGGTAGATCGGGGTTGAGTCTGTCCCTGGTAGTTAATAGGAGGCACATCAGGCACGGGGGATGCGATCCGTCCATATCCACCTCCGGATCTAGAAGTGGCTCGGGATGCGTAGCTCGCGATAGATGCCGTAGTGCCCTGTCTTGATGGCAAAGTTCGTTCTGAAGCTGGGGGTGCGTTCTCCATGCCACCTGGCGTACCGGGGCGTGAGGTGTAAGGTGGCAATGTCATCATGGTGTCGTTACGATTGAGCATTGGTGGGTGATCCATCTTGGTGACTGGGCCAACGTTTGGCAAAGTTGGTAAGGTGGCAGCTCGGTCGAGGTGAGGCTTCTCTCCATTCTTCTTGGCCGCCTTGATTTCAGCCTTAAAGCGGCTGGCCTCCTCCCTAGCTAGAGCTTTGTTGACCGTCTTTGTGACAATCTTCATCAATGCCTTGGTGACCTTCCGCTCACAGTATCCAGAAAGACCACCGTCGGCTGCAGGAATCCAATGGTATAAAAAGAATACCCAAAACAGAACGGCAGCGAGAAGGAAAAGCGCAGAAAACACCCAGATAACCAGAGTGAAACACATTCCGGAAAGAATAAGTGCCTGTTGATAATCTTCTTCGGCAAGAATCTTGATCTTCTCGAAGAATCCAGTAATGGAGTCGCCTACATTGTCTGCTGTAGGCGTCAACTGTGCCTCATACACTGACTTGAGTGTAAAAGCATTGAGGACCTGGCGAGGACCTGAGCAGATGATGACTCGGATCCAGGCTATAGAAATTAGTAAAGAGTATTTCATAAGTTAACATAACATGTAAGCATACCTTGAAAGTTGAAATATGTGAAGAGCGCAATATATTGTGCGCCTTCTTTACTTTTGGTGAGTTCAGCAAAGACTAGGAATCTTTTCCAACCTTGCGAGCCAAGTCGAATTGATTCCCATCGAACGGCTAGGCTGTCAAGATAGGATTCCGCTACATTGCCTCGTCTGATAACCCGAAATGCGCGGAACCCCTCGTAAGCTAGGTTGATGAATGAGAGAATAATGCAAATAGAGAAGATCCATTTCGTGACGTCGAAAGAGATGGCAGGATCGATCTTTGAAGACCAACGATCGAACACGAGTAGGTTGACGGCAGTAAAACTGTCAACAACGTAGACCGCAACTGAAACGAGAAGCATAAGCCACAGGTAGATATAAGCGAATACAGTTCCGCATCCACGGCTCTTGAAGTCGCGAAGATTGATGTATTCCCATTTCTGGTCAGCAATCCCCACGACCTGCTTCTTTCGATTCCCGCAGCAAGTCATGATGAGAACTGGGATCGTCTGAGGAAGCTATTTCGAAAAACAGAGGTCGTCGGTGGGTATAAAGGTTGTCGAGTGATCGAGTGGCAAGATATCCGGTTCCTTCGCCAGCGAAGACCGAATACACCGCTATCAAAAGAAACAGAAGCAAGAACGTCGAAAAAAAAACAATGAAAATAAGCGATCGTGATAATTTCGTGCTGCAACCGGTGCGCGATAAGTGAGGGTTTAGTGTAAAGTTGAACACATGGCTGTAGTTTGATATGTCGTATATACTTTCGATTAGATAGATATGTTTTGTTGTTCAGGAGATATATTCAAGAAGGTATCTTAAAGGGATGAGTGAAATCCGTAGATGTTAGGACTCAATAGAGAACAATAGCCATATAAGGATGGCTGTTCGCGGTGGTTGAATGACGATATATTGTTTGAGATTCGAGACAATGGAATGAAAGATTGACGAAACCGACACAAGAGAGATTGTACTGAAGCCAAGAAAAGAGCCGTCAAAGCAGTGGCAAGAACAATTACTGTACAATAGCAGTAGAAGGCTGGAAGATGAATGAAAGAGAGTCTGGAACAATGAGACACGGCGGAAATGGGAGGGATGTTTCAAATGAGAGGAGAGTGCCTCAGGGCTAAGGTAGTTAAATCGCAATACAATCCAGCACTGACTTGACTTCAAACAGGAAGGAGCGGAGATCAGCATCTACAGCAAGTGTAACGCTACGAGGACCCTGGCCTTTAGTGGCGCCATTGCCTGCAGGTACCAAACGCCAAACGTTGAGAGCATTATCTTGAGGGCTCATCGAGACCAACGATTGGCTGTGGAGATTGCTGCGGCGCAAAAGAAGGCCACTGTCAACAAGAACTCAGTGGTTCTGAACCTATTGCCTCTGTCGGGCCTTGGATGGAGAGGACTGGGCATTGCCGCTGGTGTTCGCTCATTTCTCTTGTTTCAGTGGCTGGTTTTCTTTATCCTCCAACCGCCAACTGGAATCTTGACGGCCCAAGAAGACGGCGCGACCAATCCCCTGGCGCCAGACACTAACAGCGAATCAGCGCGATTAGCCGCTGTGTTCAGCGGTAATAATTCTGGATAACAACAAAGCCGTGTAACCAGAACAGACAAGGACAAGAACAGCACATTATCAAATGAAACTTGGATCGGTACTCCCGAATTCTCGAGTTTCAGCGTGGTTGCATCGCAACAAATCTCCCAATTCTCTCGGGTCCCTCGAATGGGTGAAACGTGCTAATAGTGGTCGGGTTGCCTCCCCCGCGTCAATCCATGCCAGAAGCACCGAGACTGTTGCACACAAAGTCGAAACTCAAGAGCTAACTTGGTCGCAATCTTGGGTCTTCGGCATTTTAGAAACCCGCTTGCATGTAAATCTTCATTTCCCGAGGAACACCATAATAAACTCACAATCACTCAATGGCATCGCATGACTTGACAAGACGAGGTGCTTTATCGATCAAACAGCTACTGTAACTTGCCTCGGTTGCTTTCACCACGGCGGCCACAATGATAATTACTGATTGCTGGCTGTTGGCTGTTGGCTGTTGGCTGCCTCAAATATTGAGAAATAACGCAATTAGGCCATTGCGGGCTGAGTATTCACCCATGACGTTATAAACTTTCCCATCACACCTTTTCTTTGTTCGAAACAACTCTAAGAGGGTCGTGCGAGCAATGGTCCTGTACTTGAGACTAACCGCTACTCCCCGATATGCACATCAGTAACTGACAAAATCAGACATCTCTTTGTTTGGATAGCGCAAACAGCATCGCATTCACTCGAACAAAGAAATGAGGCAATCATTGGCTTCATCCAACATGTGTCGGAGTTGGCTTCTTTGTTATCTGTTCCCGTCCCAGGGACGACAGCAGAGGTCATGACAAGAGGAATATTTACTCTCAGAAATATCTTGAACATCTCATCTACTACGTCTTCCTCTTGCCTCAAGTGAACACGCCGTCTCTACCATCATCATGACTTCCGAATCCTCGTCGAATCCTGATATCAGGATGTTCGGTAGTCCCGCCACAGAGGTTGAGAAACCAACATTTGAGCTCGTCGAGAAGGTCAAGAAGAACGTCTGGATTGTCACGAGAAAGGGAGACCCGCGACGAGAGAAGTATCTCGCCAGTCCTAGCAGCCCTTTCGGAGTGAAGCCTGATGGTACTGTCGATGTCACGAAGGCACATCGAGAGGCTGCAGCTCTCAACACACTTCTATCGACCCATAATCAAGCCTACACTATCCGCCAGATCCTCAATCACGAAAACCTCATTTCCATCGTTGGTGTCATAGAAAATTGGCCTTTCAACAAGTCACAAACATCTGACATTGTCCCGGAAAACAATGTTCAGATGCTCGTCTGGGACTTTGGTGATGCTGGTAACCTCAGCGCTTTGTTCCGCCATTATCCCTGCACAAGTCCTGATTTCTATCTACCGGAATCTCTCTGTTGGCACGTTCTGCGTTCTTTGATTCGCGCAGTGACTTATCTCCATGACGGGAAACGACTGGTTTACCGGCCCGAGCAACTTGGTCATCATATGGTCAGGGAATGGGTTTCTGTGAACACCGATTGGTTCCCAATTCTGCATCGTTGCATCGAGCCTATGAATGTTTGGCTTCAGCATCCTCGAGGCAATGAGACCTATGGCCAATGTAAACTGGGCGATTTTAGCAACGCAGCTGTCACATGTCACGTTGTGGATGATCAATTCGATCCTGACACTATTCACTCAGATTCGAAGGGGATGGCATTGGCTACAAAGGAGGGGATGTGGCGGCTGGAAGATACTCGATCTGACTATCGTGTCCCCCCAGCGTCGATTCCGAACGAGGTTGGTACTCAAAGCTGATCAATAACTACCACAAACTCACATACTGTAGGGAGATCGACCCTATACCCTCGGAGACGAGTTGTGGTCTATTGGGGTGACGGTTTTCACCATGATGACTGGCCAGGCTCCAACTTACTACTGTGAGGAGTGCGGTTGTTCACATGTCGCTTTCTGCGCAGACGGTGGCTGTCTGGAGAAAGAGGCCACTGAAAAAGGATGTGACTGCTTACTTGGTGGGTGTGAGCATATAAGCCAGACGGAATGTAAAGAAGAGGTCTCAGGATGGTCCGATTGTCCAGCTTGGCATAATTGCTCCGAGTTCACCATCAACATCCATTCGTACCTTGCACGAGCTCGTTACACCAAACCATTGCGTGCCATGATCATGGTAATGCTAGGATACAACCCTGCACAGAGAATGGAACCTTGGGTTAGAATGGTAGAGGTTGCGCAGATGGTGGAGCTCGCATATGGACAGTGGAAGCAAGAGACTGAGGAGGGGAGACTCTACGTGGATGTTGAGGATGACCTACTTCAGAGAGCTACGCAATGAGAATGTGAGTAAGCAGGAATAAGTGTAGTAGGGTCTTGTCTCCATATATTATTATTTTTATTAATAGTACTCTTATAAACCGAGATAATCTTCTGGGTGCCTCACAATAATCATGTTCTTTGTCATGAACCGGGCTCGAATTAAAGGCCCAGCAATGAAAGAGCCAATGATCTTACACGACTGCATGTCAATATACAGAGCCAATGAGATAAAACCAGTCACAAGCTCTCCACTTCGGGTGCCCCGCTATCAACGAGGCTTGAACAAGTTGAACCTGGCCTGGACCTGAGCCGTTTCCCTATTCCACCTCAACACGCATTAAGGCTTTGATTCTTCTCTTCCAAGCAACGAGCGGGTCCTTTCTCGTTCCTGTATAATAACCTAACCCTGTTCTCCTATTCTATTGAAGGTTCACGTCAGATTCTGGACTCAGAAAAGTCCGCAGAGGCTATCAACTTGTCAATAGCCAATCGTTCAATCATCATGTCCATCTCCCACCCAACGCCTCCTCTTCTCCTCACAAAGCGCCTTACGGCGTTCCTCAACGCGAACCGAACTCCCCAGCTTCCCACGCTTCTTCTTACAAGCCCTCACGGCAAGCTTCTCGCACACGCAAGCCCTCATCCTGTGGCCGCTCTTCGAACACATGCGACCGTTGCCGCATCCCTCCTCGCCATACACTCCACCTCGGCACCTGCCCTCGCTGCGTCTCTGCCCGGTTCTCGCACACCCGATCCGATCGGAAGCTCGCCACCGGAAGAGGATGACCTCGAAGACGAGACAGATCGATTATCACAAAGCCAGCAGCTCGACTCACACAAGTCTGGCAAGGGACGTGGCATCAAGCCTGCTACCGTCACGGTTCAACTTACGAGCGGTACTGTCGTGATCCGTAGGTTGAAGTGCGGTCTCCTCTTTGTCTGCGTCGGACCCGCCAACCCAGATGCCACAGAGCATGGCGTGCTCAATGTGCATGATCTCCATGTTCCCACTGGCGAGTCATCCCACGTTGGTAGTCCAGATGGAGCGGACAGTATTCTGAGCACTGGTGGACAAACATCAGCTAGTCTGGAGAGTAATGCAGGCTCTGCCGCTGCAGTAACTGCCCTTCGCCGTCATGCCACTGAGCTAGCTCGTTGGCTTGACGACAAGCTTGGCACGCTCACTGTTCCAGAGGAGGGTGTTGGCGTGGAGTAATGGCATCATATTTGGTACAAGCGGATTGGCATAGGCGGCGTTAGGATTTCTTCTGAGGGATAATCAAGGAGTGGTTTGAGAAAGGCTTCTTCTTAGGCGTTAGGGGCTGCCTGTTACAGACACGGCATTTATATAATCAGAGACATTGATGATACGTAATATTTTTGCTCAAGATGAGGGTATTAGAAATACAAGCCGCTTCCAAAGATTGTATGTTTGAAGACCCCATACCAATCCGTTCCTAAACAACGCCAAAGCTCATAACGCCTCCATATGCTTTTAGTTCCATGGTGCAAAGGCTCGATTCCTTCGAGGCACTCCAATATTCCCGAGAGAAAGAAACAGGCTACTCTATGCTCATACGCATGATCCCATCGTGAGTATCAATCATTCCTTGGAAACCAACCCGGCCTTTACTGTTTAGTCGTCCAGCCGCAGAGCTACTGCCGGATAGGTTTCCTGGTGTGCTGCCGGCTTCACTTGGTGCACTACTGCCAGCCTTATCGCCGCCGTTACTACCGGGACGAGAACCCCATGACATACCATCTCGTTGGAGTGGACTCTGCATGACTGGTGAATTGTGAACGCTCATGCCAGGGCTCACAGCTCGGCGTTTGAAGCTAACAGGATCAAAATCATCATCCCGTCGACGCTTGCTGTTGATTCTTCTAGTTATTTCTGCAGCAGTTGGTGGTTGAGTACCGCCATTCTGCGGGGCCCAAAACATTAGTTTGTTGTTTCTTTTTGACCAGACAAGGGTGCACTTACAGTAGCTCCACCAACTGACGGTGAGTCCATCGCCACGTCTTCGCTAATACCAGAGGATGAGCCTCGAGGAAGAAAAGCGGCAGGAGGCGGTGTGGTTCTGGCGCCGCCGGTGCTACTCGACTCAGAAAAGGTGTCCCAGAACGTCTTCCCTTTGGAGTTCTTGATAGCATGTTGCTTAAAACTGCTAGAGAGACCCACGGATATGTCGCCCATGATATCATCCTCGGGTACGTCGTTCAGGCCTTCTTGCTGTGTCAAGTTGGGTGAAGAGGGTGCTGTTGTTGATTGAGTTGATTCCAAGGCCGGTTGTGAGATCCTGGGCTCAAGCTCCATATCGCAATCACGAACTTGTTTAACAACTTCGGCCTCTCGACGAAACTCAGACTCGGCGGGAGTGCTCTCTTCCATGAGCGCAGCACGAATGCGCGCGAATCCTTTTGTCTTGGGCTGTACCGAATTAGTTGCGTGCTCGTATGAATCTGATATAAGTGACTTGCCAAAAGATTTCCCCGTCTTGTTACTACCCTCCGAATGACATTGCGCTGCCCATCTCCAAGCCCGTCCACATCTCCCATTGCTCGTGTCTCATCGGAATCTGCACCAGAAATGTGCAATTGATTAGCCTGCCAACTGATGCTCTCGCGACGGGCTCGAGAAGAATTAGTTGGTGGTGACTTGGATAGAGATGCACCACTGAATCCCAGTCCCAAGGACCCACGAGCCTTCTTCTTGGCTTGTTTGCGGGGTCTTTGTCGCTGTTGGAAACTCATGAGGCTGCTCATTGCAGGGGATCCAAAGGTCCCACCAGACCCTTGGGGACCGAGAATTGGACCAATCTTATGGACTTGCGGAGTTGTTACGTAGGTCTCGTCCATGTCCTCATCCATCAGGTCATCGTCATCAGAGGTACTTGACGAATCAGAGCCAATCGCCTGGCTCCCAAGCGAGCTGCTGATGTGCATCTTTTCCTGGTTGCCCATGACGGACCACAGAGACGTCGATGTTTGTTCCGGGCCGGCATAATGACTTCTTCGGCTCGGTATGTTCATAGCCCGGCCACCAGCGGTGGGCGATGAATCGGGAGAAGACTGCTCGGCGAGGGTCGAGTGATGCAGGCTGGTAGCGGCGCGAGAGAAGTCGAGACCACGGGAACGACGAGGAAGTATATTGGTTGGAGATGCGTATATCTGGGAGTGGTCCAGTTTAGGTGATAGAGGTGCGGGTTTGGCATATGAGTTCGCGGCTGGTGGAGTAAATTCTCGAGGGGGCATCTGTATGGAAAAGCCACGGCTGGAAAAGTTTGGTCGCCGGGGCGTCACTGGCTGAGGTGTCGGAATACTAGTGTCGTCTTTTGAAGTCCGTCGAGATGCCTCGACGATGCGTGGTGAGGGAGAGAGTCGAGAGGGGGTTCCTCCTCCATCGGACATGGACCGCGTTTTCGTCAAGGGCGACCGAGCCTGGGCTTCCTGCAATCCAGTAATTTCCTGATACCCAACAGCCTTTAGATCGTCCATGATGGCCGAGTCCTCATATTCGCCCGCAGTAGTTCGGAATCGATCCATGATGGCTAAAGTGTTGCTTTTGCAGACGTTTACAGTTTCGAGTTGGCGGTCACTATTGCTAGCCTTGAACGTAATTCTAAACAAGGGGCAATAGCTTAGATGATGATAAATATATCATGGCATTAATGCTGTGATGTGGTGAGGATTGAGAAAAGAAACCGTAAAGAAAGGGCGTAAAGTCAAAGAACGCGAGGTATTGCGATGAGTGGGCGGCTAACTACCTAATACTGACTGCGGCAACCCTGAGGTGAGTAAATAGAAATCCATCTCTTTTAGGTTTGGCTGCCCAGGGCCGCTAAATTAGTTCCACAGGCTGTTGGCGGCTGAGAACGGCCCCTCAACAGTGAACTACAGCAGTTGGCCTAGGTTCATTGACGACATATTCGGTAAAGGTGCATAAAGCTGGGTTTATTTTTGTACGGTTCATACAATTTGATGTCTGTGTCGCTAACAAAAGGGGATAGGCAGTGTAGAATCAGCATCATCCTTTATGTCACTAAGCTGAAACCTAACAAATTATTAACTGGCATCCATGTATGGTGTGTGGGAATATGATGGTACCGCTTGTTGAAATGGAAGCCTGTGTCATAGAGAATACAATGAGAGAGGGGGTTGAGTTACATTCTTACGACAATAGATAGCCAATGGCCCTGTGAAACAATGCGCCTTCGCTGCATCAGGACAAGAGGATACCCATACCTAATAAAGACCAGTTTATCCTAGAAGGGACCTGTAACAGATAGGCAGTTTACTCAGTTCCGAACATACATATGCATTGTCATTCCGAGCCCGGCCAGAAAGAATACCTACCCTACACAACACCGTGTTAATCAGTTTTGAACTTACCTTATGGTGCCTCTTTCATGATTAACAACTACAGGAGAACTGACAGAGATCTTTTGACATAATTGAATATCAAGTGATTGTAGATGACTGCGTACTGTAGTGCTATAGAAATTGTGATCTCTCTGCTTCTACAAAGGATGCTTTGACGTCAGAGGTGGGGTTAGTTACCGAATGGAGGGGCTTACTCAACGATCCAATGTTTCGGCTATCATGATAAAATCCAATAATTTCTCACAGACTCAATTCATACTGCACAAAAGGCTCAATGAACTTTGCAAGAGCCGCACAGCGCATCAGGTCCATCCAAAACTTTCTTACTAGACAGACAGTTCCCCGTATTCCTGTACCTGCTATTGCTGCTGGACAATCCAGATTAGTCACCATGGCTTCAACTACAGATACCAAGAACTACAAGTTCAACCACTCAATGTAAGTGCAGATCTCCATGCATCTTCGTTAGGAAAGTATATACTAACTCGGTTCAAAAGGATCCGAGTCAAGGACCCCAAGGCTTCCGGTAAGTCAGGCACCTTGATGTCCACAGCCCTGATCATCAAGCCTCATCTTAAGCTTAAACTGAACCAACTCACTACCTGTGCGAATATTGACCCAAATGCAGCTAAATTCTACGAATTCCTTGGTATGAGCCTTGTGAAGAAGCTCGAGTTCCCTGATAGCAAATTCGACCTCTACTTCTTTGGCTATGACTCTCCTAATGCCTTGTCACACAACAAGAGCACTTTTGACAGACAAGGACTTATCGAGTTGACTCACAACTACGGCACTGAGGATGACCCTGAGTACAAGGTGAACAATGGTAACCAAGAGCCTAACCGTGGTTTTGGCCACACCTGCATTGCCGTCGACAACATCCAGGCTGCCTGCAAGCGTATTGAGGATGCTGGTTACAAGTTCCAGAAAAAGCTGACGGATGGACGCATGCGAAACATCGCCTTTGTACTTGACCCTGATGGCTACTGGGTCGAGGTGGTTGCCAGAAACGATTACAAGCAGACAGAGGATGTGAAGGAGACTGATGTATCAACGTACACTATGGTTTGTTCACCATTCTTGCCGATCTTCTAGAATCTCTAGCTAATGATCTAGAACCACACCATGCTTCGTGTCAAGGATGCTGAGAAGTCCTTGAAGTACTATCAGGAGGTTCTTGGCATGTCTCGACTGCGCACCCTTGAGAACCCTGAGGCCGGCTTCAACCTTTACTTCCTCGGATACCCTGGCGATCAGCCTTTCCCTGAAGGCCAGGATGAGAATACCATTACCCATCGGGAGGGTCTTCTCGAATTGACATGGAACTATGGCACCGAGAAAGACGAGAACTTCCACTATCATGATGGTAACAGCCAGCCTCAGGGATTCGGCCACATCTGTGAGTTAATATCTGTGTAGGAGAGCATACATGAAGCTAACAAGTTTAGGCGTTTCGGTTGACAACATTGACGCGGCTTGCAAGCGATTCGAGGATCTGAACGTGAGCTGGAAGAAGAGACTTACAGACGGCCGAATGAAGAACGTTGCCTTCTTGCTGGATCCTGATGGCTACTGGATTGAGCTTGTACAGAATGAGAAGTTCTCTGGCAAGGAGAACTTCTAGATGCCGCTACATGCATATTCTATAACAACGAAGCCCTATACCTCAAGATTGAGATTTCAAACTTAGAAAATGATCTCGTTAAACAAGGCAACAAATCTGATATGTTTTACCGCATAAGAAGGGAAATGAAGCCAATCATCATCATAATGCAGAGCAAGCGATGCACAATGTAAATGGCGTGGGGCAAACAATTGATCTCCGGTCGTTTTCTCCCGCCGGTTAATAAGGCTCTCATCGTACAAATAGTCTTTTTGTACCTTGATAGTTACAGTGATATCCATCTCTGTTAGAAGCCAATTACTTAATAGCGCCCTCCAATAGATGATGGCTTCGAGAATATCGATACAGGCATTTGTGCCCATTGAGACCATATCCCGGGTTGACCGGTGAGCCATGTTGCCGTGCTTTCGCCCCGTCATGTACCAGGTGAGCGTATCCAATGCAACTGGACTTCTTTGCCCGGCAGACACGGGTCGTTTCCAGCGGTGGCACTGGAATGCTTGTACTATGTACCCCACGACGGGCCGTGGCTTGCAGTAGTTGAACATGGAGAAATGAGGGGTTGCAGCTTAGGCTGAGTCTGAGATACTGGTGCCACACAAAGCTCAAGCTTCAAGCTCCACGGACATTGATGGTTACTCTCTTGGTGCCCCGCCATATCCTGTACCGTGCCGTAGTACTCTCACTGTAATCACAATACTTCACTCGCCGAAAGAGCTTTACGCGCGTAGATGAACAACCCCCGCGCCA